>NC_134090.1:123533763-123891263 GCF_000715075.1 Nicotiana tabacum
CCATTTGAAAGTGACAAGATGATATGGGGCAACTTAAGGGTGGGGACTAATTCTACCAAAGAAGGGTATACAAGTTGCGGTTCAAATAAGTTAGGTGGTCTCATATGGAGGACTAAACCACCTATAAATATATGCTTCCCTTAGTACCTTATATTAAGCTTGTCTAATACAAGATAATCCGAGTAGAAGAAACTTCAGATAATGAGCATATGTTATATGTGTCTGTTAGCTGCCATAGATCTGAAGATCAAGCTTGAGGAAGAAGACAAGAAGATGAAGGCCACACTCAAGAGAAACAACTTTCTGTATTTAGAAGAAGAAGGAAATGTGTCACAACCCAGATTTTACACCCTCGGGAGTCGTGATAGCGCCTACTAGTGAAAGCTCGGTAAGTCGACCATTTGAATTATTTACCTTTGTCCCATTTTAATCCTTTAACAATTAATAACCAACATTAGATAAACAGCGGAATTTAATAAGCGGAAGATTGAAATGTAATATTTTAATAAAGATGCCAATACCAATCCATACATAAACTACCCAGAACTGGTGTCACAATTTCACAGACGGTCTAAGAATACTACAAATAAAGGTCCAAAAATAAATACAATACTGTCTCGGAAATACATAAATGAAATAGGATGAAAGGATAGAAGGAAACGCCAAGGCCTGTGGACGCCTGCAGGACTACCTCAGATCTCCGAATGGACTGAAGGCAGCAACTCAAAGCTAAGGTCCGTATGCTCCAGTACCGGGATTTGCACAAAAGAGCGCAGAGTGTAGTATCAGTACAACCGAGGAAATCATGCTGCTGGGGACAACAAATAGCAACAGAAACCAATAGTTAAATGTAAAGAACACTGTAACTCAATTATCAATAGAAATCAGAAAAATCAAAGATAAGTGCACGGCATCACCCTTCGTACTTTTACTCTCGTCCTCACCATAAAATCAATAAAATCGGCACGGCATCACCCTTCGTGCTTTTACCTCACATAATCATGGCACGGAATGATCATTCGTGCATTAACACTCATATCATGGCATGAAATTGTACATCGTGCGGCACGGCATCACCCTTCGTGCTTTAACACTCTCTCACAAATATCATACACGGCATCACCCTTCGTGCTTTACACTCTTCCTCATAAAAATCATACACGGTATTACCCTTCGTGCTTTACACTCTTCCTCACAAAAATTATACATGGCATCACCATTCGTGCTTTAACACTCTTCCTCACCCAAACAACAATCACAAATCAATAAGGGAAATGGAATTAACAAATTCACAATAAAATCCCGGCAAGGGAACAATAGTACAACAATCATATCCCGGCAAGGAAAACAATATCAAAACAATAACATCCCGGCAAGGGAGATAATATTAAAACAATAATATCCTGATAAGGGAGACAATATCATAATCCTCTTTTCTTTTTCACATTTACTCCACTACTCAATTCACAATTTGAGCTAATGCTCTATAAGGTTCAATTGTTAATTCATACTTCCACAAATCATTTTACAACTTGAGTCAATGCTCTTCAATGTTCAAATACCAATATTACTTCCACAAGTCTTGCTCAACAACATAAATTATCACATAAGGCATGAATAATACAAACTGAGTCACATTAATCATAGTATAAGACTCACGGGCATCCTTTACACCAACGTATAGATACTCGTCACCATGCCTATACGTCGTACTCATAACTAACACATAGCAAATAGGATACAACTCTTAATCCCTCAAGCTAAGGTTAGACCAAAAACTTACCTCGATGCCACGAACACAATTCAAGCTTCAACTATCGCTTTACCTCTTGATTCCACTACCAATTCGCTTGTATTTAGCCACAAGTTACTTAACTATATCAATAAATGCTAAATGAATCAATTCTAATGCATAAAAATAGTTTTTCTAAAGTTATTCCCAAAAGGTCATAAATCGACCCCGGGCCCACATGGTTAAAACCCGAGGTTCGAACCAAAACCCGATTACTCATTCACCCACGAACCCAAATATATAATTTATTTTGAAATCGGACCTCAAATCGAGGTCCAAATCCCCAAAATTTGAAAAACCTAGGTTCTACCCAAAACACCAAATTTCCCCCAAGAAAACCCTTGATTTTGAGTTGAAATCATGTGAAAAGATGTTAAAGATTAATGAAAACGAGTTAGAAATGACTTACAATCGATTTGGAAGAGTACTTATCTTTGAAAAATTGCCCAAAGGTATTTAGGTTTTGAAAAGGTTTGAAAAATGAAAGATTTTCGGCAAAGTTATGAATTTGCAGGTCGCATATGTAGCAATTGCAACCAGGGTTCGCAATTGCGAACCCCTTCAAAACCTGCTAACTTCACAAATGCGAAAATTTTGTCGCATTTGCGAGGGACCCTTCGCAAATGCGATATCGCATTTGCGATACAAAAGTCGCATTTGCTACCAAGGCAGCCCGAGTCAATTTTCGCATTTGCGATACTTTCTCGCATTTGCGAGCTCGAAGCCTGCAGACCTGCAACATACCAGCAATTTCCTAAGTCCAAATTTCACTCTGTGGCCTATCCAAATCTCACCCGAGCCCTCGGAGCTCCAAACCAAACATGCACACTAACCTAAAAATATCATACGGACTTGCTTGTGCAATCAAATCATCAAAATAACATCAACAACTATGAATTTAGCATCAAAATCAAAGAAAATCTCAAGAACTTTCAAAGTTTCAAATTTTACAACTAAGGTTCCGAATCACGTCATATGACCTCCGTTTCTTACCAAATTTCACATGCTCAACTCAAATCACATATGAGACCTGTACCGGGCTCCAGAACCAATACGGGCCAGATACTATTAAATTCAAACATATTTTATTTCCAAAAACTCATATATCTTCCAAAAAATAATTTTCTTTAAAAATTCATTTCTCGGGCTTGGGACCTCAAAATTCGATTCCGGGCATACGCCCAAGTCCCATATTTTCCTACGGACCCTCCGGGACCGTCAAATCATGGATCCGGGTCCGTTTACCCAAAATGTTGACCGAAGTCAACTTAAATTCATTTTAAAAGCAAAATTTATCATTTTTCACATATTTTCACATAATGGTATTCCGAATACGCGCCTGGACTGTACAGGCAAATCAAGGTAAGACGGAAAGAGGTTTTTAAGACCTCAGAACATAGAATTTATTTCTAAAACAAGTGATGACCTTTTGGGTCATCACATTCTCCACCTCTAAAACAATCTTCGTCCTCGAACGGACATAAGAAGGAAGTATTTGAGTCGGAGAAAAGATGGGGATAACGGCTCCGCATATCAGACTCGGACTCCTAGATCGACGTCTCAACAGGATGACCTCTCCACTGAACACGAACAGAAGGGAAACTCTTCGATCTCAACTGACGAACCTGTCGGTCTAGAATAGCTACCGGCTCCTCCTCATAGGACAAGTCCTTGTGCAACTGGACAGTGCTGAAATCTAACACGTAAGATGGATCGTTGTGATACTTCCGGAGCATGGACACATGAAACACTGGATGTACGGCTGATAAGCTCGGTGGCAAGGCAAGTCTGTAAGCCACCTCTCCCACTCGATCAAGAATCTCAAACGGGCCAATGAACCTAGGGCTAAGCTTGCCCCTCTTCCCAAATCTCATCATGCTCTTCATAGGAGACACCCGAAGCAACACCCGCTCACCAACCATGAATGCCAAATCACGAACCTTACGGTCGGCATAACTCTTTTGCCTGGACTGAGCTGTAAGAAGACTATCCTGAATAGTCCTGACCTTGTCCCAGGCATCCTGTTCTAGATCCGTACCCAACAACCGAGCCTCTTCCGGATCAAACCATCCAACCGGCGACCGACACCGCCTACCATATAAAGCCTCATAAGGAGTCATCTAGATGCTCGACTGGTAGCTGTTGTTGTAGGCAAACTCTGCTAAAGGCAAAAACTGATCCCATGAGCCTCCAAAGTCAATGACATAAGCTCGAAGCATATCCTCCAAAATCTGAATAGTACGCTCGGACTGCCTGTCCGTCTGAGGATGAAATGTTGTGCTCAACTCGATTCATGTGCCCAACTCACGCTGAACTGCTCTCCAGAAATGTGAGGTAAACTACGTACCTCGGTCTAAAATTATAAACACGATCATACCATGAAGACGAACAATCTCCTGGATATAGATCTCAGCTAACCTCTCGGAAGAATAGGAGACTGCCACCGGAATGAAATGTGCTAACTTGGTCAGCCTATCAACAATAACCCACACTGCATCGAACTTCCTCTGAGTCTGCGGGAGTCCAACAATGAAGTCCATAGTGATATGCTCCCACTTCCACTCAGGAATCTCAATCTTCTGGAACAAACCACAAGGTCTCTGATGCTCGTACTTAACCTACTGACAATTCAAACACAAAGCCACATATGCAATAATGTCCTTCTTCATCCTCCTCCACCAATAATGTTGCCGCAAATCCTGATACATCTTAGCGGCGCCCGGATGAATAGAGTACCGGGAACTATGGACCTCCTCTAGAATCAACTCTCGAAGTCCATCCACATTAGGCACACAAATTCGACCCTGCAACCTCAAAACTCCATCATCTCCTAATGTAACCTGCTTGGCACCTCCCTGCTGCACCGTGTACCTAAGGACACAAATGAGGGTCATCATACTGTCGATCTCGGATACGCTCCAATAAAGAAGAACGAGCGACTATGCAAGCTAATACACGGCTGGGCTCAGAAATATCCAACCTCACGAACTGATTGGCCAAAGCCTGAACATCTAAATCAAGCGGTCTCTCACCAACCGGAATATAAGCAAGACTGCCCATACTAGCTGACTTCCTACTCAAAGCATTGGCCACCACATTGGCCTTTCCCGGATGATATAAGATGGTGATATCATAGTCTTTCAACAGCTCCAACCACCTTCTCTGCCTCAAATTTAGCTCCTTCTGCTTGAACAAGTACTGCAGACTTTTGTGATCTGTGAACACCTCACATGACATGCCATATAGATAATTCCTCCAAATCTTCAACGCGTGAACAATGGCTACTAACTCCAAATCATGAACTGGATAATTCTTCTCATGAATCTTCAACTGCCGTGAAGCATAAGAAATGACCTTGCCATCCTGCATCAACACCGTACCAAGTACAATACGAGATGCATCACAATAAACTGTATGTGGCCCTGAACCTGTAGGCAAAACAAACACTGGCGCTGTAGTCAAAGCTGTCTTGAGCTTCTGAAAGCTCACCTCATACTCGTTCGACCACTTGAACTGGGCACCCTTCTGGGTCAACCAGGTCATCGGGGCTGCAATAGATGAAAACCCATCCACAAACCGATGATAACAGCCTGCCAAACCCAAGAAACTCCGGATCTCTGTAGCCGATACGGGTCTAGGCCAGTCCTTGACTGCCTCTATCTTCTTTGGATCTACCTGAATACCCTCTACTGAACAACATGACCTAAGAAAGCAATTGAACCCAACCAGAACTAACACTTCGAAAACTTAACATACAACTGACTATCTCTCAAAGTCTGGATAACCACTCTCAGATACTGCTCATGCTCCTCCCGGCTGCGGGAATAGATCAAAATATCATCAATGAAGACTATCACAAATGAATCCAAGTAAGGCTTGAACACTTGGTTCATAAAATCCAAAAAAGCTGTTTGGGCATTTGTCAACCCGAATGACATCACCAAGAACTCATAATGCCCGTACCGAGTGCGAAAAGCTGTCTTAGGGACATCGGATGCCCTAATCCTCAATTGATGGTAGCCAGATCTCAAGTCAATCTTCGAAAATACCTTGGCACCCTGAAGTTGATCAACAAATCATCAATCGTCGGCAATGGATACTTATTTTTGATTGTAATCTTGTTCAACTGCCGGTAATCTATACACATCCTCATCGATCCATCCTTCTTCTTGACAAACAACACCGGCGCACCCAAAGGCGAGACACTAGGCCTAATGAAGCACTTATCAAGCAAGTCTTGCAACTGCTACATCAACTCTTTCAACTCAGGCGGGGCCATACGATACAGCAAGATAGAAATGGGCTGGGTGCCCGGGGCCAAATCAATGCAGAAGTCAATATCCCTGTCGGGTGGCATCCTCAGCAGGTCTGAAGAAAATACCTCAGGAAACTCACAAACAACAGGCACAGAATTCATAGAAGGAGCCTCAGCGCTAGAATTACGAAAATATGCCAAATAGGCCAAACACCCCTTCTCGACCATACGCCAAGCCTTCATATATGAGATAACACTACGGGTAGAATGACTAGGAGTCCCTCTCTACTCTAAACGAGGCAACCCCAGCAAGGCTAAGGTCACAGTCTTTGCATGACAATCCAAGATAGTGTGGTAAGGTGATAACTAGTTCATCCCCAATATGACATCAAAATCAACCATGCCAAGAGGTAACAAATCTACTCGAGTCTCAAGACCCCCAATCACAACTATACATGAACGATGGACATGATCTACCATAGTAGAATCACCCACCGATGTAGACATATATACAAGAGCACTCAAAGAATCACTAGGCATGACCAGATACGATGCAAAAAAAGATGATACATAGGAGTACGTAAATCCTGGATCAAATAGAACTGAAGCATCTCTACTATAAACCAGAATAGTACCTGTGATAACTGCATCGGAAGCCTCAGCCTCAGGCCTGGCTGGAAGAGCATAACATCGGGGTTGGGGCCCACCACTCTGAACTACATCTCTAGGATGGCCTGCTGCTGGTTGGCCTCCACCTCTAGCGGCCTGACCTCTACCTCTAATACCTCTACCTCCACCTCTAGCACCTCTACCTCCACCTCTAGCTGGCTGAGTGGGTTGTGGAACACTCGGTGCCTGACCATGGCATGGAAACCCTAATGCTGAGAGCTGCTCGATGCTCAAGGGCAAAATCTAGTAATATGGCCCATATCACCACAAGTATAACAAGCCATCGGCTGTTGAGACTGCTGACCCTGATGACCTGAATAACCACCCCGAACACTCTGGAGCAGCGGTGCATTGATAGGAGCTGGTGGTGCACTGTAGGACTGCTGATCAGAATACTGCATATGAGAACCACGGCCACCTGAAGCACCGTGAGAAACCTGAAGTGCTGACTGAAAAGGCCTAGAAGGATGGCCTCTACCATACGAATCCCTGCCTCCAGACGAGGCGCCACTAAATCTTCCTGAATGACGAGGCCTCTTGTCATACCCCTGACTACCCCTCTATGATAGAACCATCTCAACCCTCCTGGCCACATTGGCCGCATCCTAAAAGGAAATCTTGCTCCCCATCTCCTTAGCCATCTAAAGTCGAATAGGCTAAATAAGTCCCTCAATGAACCTCCTCTCTCTATCTCTCTCAGTGGGAAGTATAAGAAGAGCATGACTGGCCAAATCAATAAACCTGGTCTCGTACTGAGTAACAGTCATAGAACCCTGCTGGAGACGCTTAAACTGCCTCCGATAGGTCTCCCTCTGAATGATAGGGAGAAACTTCTCCAAAAATAGCTGAGAAAATTGCTCCCAAGTCAAAGCAGGTGACCCGGCTGGTCTAGCCAAACAATAATCTCTCCACCAAGTCTTGGCGGATCCAGATAAGCAAAAAACAACAAAATTGACCTCATTGGTCTCCACTATCTCAATGTTCCTGAGAACCTCATGACAGTTATCTAAATAATCATGGGGATTCTCAGAAGATGCACCGCTGAAAGTGGTAGTGAAGAGCATGGTGAACCTGTCCAATCTCCACAAGGCATTAGCAGACATAGCTGCTCCATCACCGGTCTAAGCTACCATACCCGGCTAAACTGCTCTAACTAGTTGAGCTGCTGGAGTCTGAAACTGGGAGCCATCTGCTCATGAGTGCGGGTAGCAGGAGTTTGGGCTCATCATCCAACCTAAGAGACGGCTGGTGCTATAGGAAGTAAGCCTGGCCAGGTGACACTATCCATAAGGCCTACTAGACGGACCAGAGCATCCTGGAGTACTAGGGCAGCAATGAACCCCTTTGGGACCTGAGTTGGGCCCACCGGAACTGCCTGGGACGGAACCTCATCATCAAACTCAACTTGAGGCTATGCCACTGGTGCTGCTGCTTTGGGCTGAGCTCTTTCCTTACCTCGGCCTCTCCCTCTGCCCCTCGTGGGAGCTGCTACTGGGGGCTCAGGCTGCTGATCACTGGATGAGGAAGCGCGTGTTCTCGCCATCTGCAAAAGAACAGAGTAGAAATTCAATTAGCATTGAGAAACCAAACCGCACGACATGAAAGAATAGATGTGAAGTTTTTCCTAACTCTGTAGCCTCTAGGGGATAAATACAGACGTCTCTGTACCGATTCCTCAAACATTACTAAGCTTGTCCGTGAATTGTGAGACCTATGTAACCAAGAGCTCTGATACCAACTTGTCACAACCCGAATTTCCCACCCTCGGGAGTCGTGATGGCGCCTACTAGTGAAAGCTAGGCAAGCCGGCCATTTGAATAATTTACCTTTTTCCCATTTTAATCCTTTAACAATTAATAACCAACATTAGATAAACATCGGAATTTAATAAGCGGAAGACTAAAATGTAATATTTTAATAAAGATGCCAATACCAATCCATACATAAACTACCCAAAACTAGTGTCACAATTTCACAGACGGTCTAAGAATACTACAAATAAAGGTCCGAAAAATAAATACAATACTGTCTCGGAAATACATAAATGAAACAGGATGAAAGGATAGAAAGAGACACCAAGGTCTGCTGACGCCTGCAGGACTACCTCAGATCTCCAAATGGACTGAAGGCAGCAACCCAAAGCTAAGGTCTGTATGCTCTGGTACTGAGATCTGCACACAGTGCAGAGTATAGTATCAGCACAACCGACCCCATGTGTTGGTAAGTGCCTAGCCGAACCTCGGTGAAGTAGTGACGATGCTAGGACCGGACTACCAAATAAACCTATGCAATTAAATCATATACAGTGGAAAATAAAAGCAAAACTTGATAATTAAAGATAGGAATGGGGAATCATGCTGTGGGGGATAACAAATAGCAATAGAAACCAACAGTTAAATGTAAAGAACACCGTAACTCAATTATCAATAGAAATCAGGAAAATCAAATACAAGTGCACGACATCACCCTTCGTGCTTTTACTCTCGTCCTCACCATAAAATCAATAAAATCGGCACAGCATCACCCTTCATGCTTTTACCTCACATAATCATGGCACGGAATGATCCTTCGTGCATTAACACTCATATCATGGCACAGAATTGTACATCGTGCGGCACGACATCACCCTTCATACTTTAACACTCTCTCACAAATATCATACACGACATCACCCTTCGTGCTTTACACTCTTCCTCACAAAAATCATACACGGCATTACCCTTCGTGCTTTAACACTCTTACTCACCCAAACAACAATCACAAAGCAACAAGGGCAAGGGAATCAACAAATTCACAATAAAATACCGGCAAGGGAACAATAGTACAACAATCATATCCCGGCAAAGAAAAAATATCAAAACAATAACATCCCGGCAAGGGAGTTAACATTAAAATAACAATATCCCGGCAAGGGAGACAATATCATAATCCTCTTTTCTTTTTCACATTTACTTCACAACTCAATTCACAATTTGATCCAATGCTCTATAAGGTTCAATTGCTAATTTATACTTCAACAAATCGTTTTACAACTTGACCCAATGCTCATCAATGTTCAAATACCAATATTACTTCCACAAGCCTTGCTCAACAATATAAATCATCACATAAGGTATGAACAATACAAACGGAGTCACATTAATCATAGTATAAGACTCACGGGCACGCTTGACACCAACGTATATATAATCGTCACCATGCCTATACATCGTACTCACAACTAACATATAGCAAATAGGACACAACTCCTAATCCCTCAAGCTAAGTTAGATCAAACACTTACCTCGATGCCACGAACACAATTCAAACCTCAACTATCGCTTTACCTCTTGATTTCACCACCAATTCGCTTGTATCTAGCCACAAGTTACTTAACTATATCAATAAATGCTAAATAAATCAATTCTAATGCATGAAAATAGGTTTTCTAAAGTTTTTCTCAAAAAGTCAAAAATTGACCCCGGGCCCACATGGTCAAAACCTAAGGTTCAAACCAAAACCCAATTACTCATTCACCCACGAACCCAAATATATAATTTATTTTGAAATCGGACCTCAAATCGATGTCCAAATCCCCAAATCTGAAAAAATCTAGGTTCTACCCAAAACACCCAATTTCCCCATGAAAACCCTTGATTTTGAGTTGAAATCATGTGAAAAGATGTTAGAGATTAATAAAAACGAGTTAGAAATGACTTACAATTGATTTGGAAGAGTATTTGTCTTTGAAAAATTGCCCAAAGGTGTTTAGGTTTTGAAAAGGTTTGAAAATGAAAGATTTTCGGCTAAGTTATGAATTTGCAGGTCGCAGATGTCACAATTGCGACCAGGGTTCGCAATTGCGAATCCCTTCAAAACCTGCTAACTTCGCAAATGTGAAGATTTTGTCACATTTACGACCCAGTGCAATTCCAGTCACCTTCGC
Organism: Nicotiana tabacum; assembly: GCF_000715075.1. Taxonomy (NCBI): domain Eukaryota; kingdom Viridiplantae; phylum Streptophyta; class Magnoliopsida; order Solanales; family Solanaceae; genus Nicotiana; species Nicotiana tabacum. The sequence continues at coordinate 123,544,405 of NC_134090.1, forward strand.
ATTTGCGAGGGACCCTTCGCAAATGCGATATCGCATTTGCGATGAAAAAGTCGCATTTGCGACCAAGGCAGCCCAAGTCAGCTTTCACATTTGCGATAATTTCTCGCATTTGTGAGTCAGGCTTAGCAAATGAAAAACCTGTAGACCTGCAACATACCAACAATTTCCTAAGTCCAAATTACACTCCGTTGCCTATCCAAAACTCACCCGAGCCCTCGGGGCTCCAAAGCAAATATGCACACTAACCTAAATATATCATACAGACTTGCTTGTGCAATCAAATCATCAAAATAACATTAACAACTATGAATTTATCATCAAAATAAAAAAAAAAACTCAAGAACTTTCAAATTTTACAACTAAGGTTCTGAATCACGTCATATGACCTCCGTTTCTTACCAAATTTCACAGGCTTAACTTAAATCACATATAAGACTTGTACCGGGCTCTGGAACCAAAATATGAGCCCGATACCATCAAATTCAAACATATTTTATTTCCAAAAACTCATATATCTTCCAGAAAATAATTTTCTTTAAAAATTCATTTCTCGTGCTTGGGACCTCAGAATTCGATTTTGGGCATATGCCCAAGTCCTATATTTTCCTACGGACCCTCCGGGACCGTCAAATCATGGGCCCGAGTCCGTTTACCCAAAATATTGACCGAAGTCAACTTAATTTCATTTTAAAAGCAAAATTTATCATTTTTCATAGATTTTCACATAATGGCTTTCCAGATACGCGGCCGGACTACGGACGCAAATCGAGGTGAGACAAAAAGAGGATTTTAAGACCTTGAAACACAGAATTTATTTCTAAAACAAGTGATGACCTTTTGGGTCATCACAAAATGATACAAGCATGTGTTTTTACAAAGTGTAGAGTGTATTTATACTTCTACAGTATAACTAACTCCTAATTACTGTACTAACTAACTTCTAACTATACTTACATAGTTAACTACAATTAACTTATCTGCTTGGTTCATTAGCTCTAGTTAACACTCCCCCTCAAGCTGATGGTTTATACACATTCTTCACTCCTAATTTGTTCAGCAGTTGATCATGTTGAAACTTCTCCAAACTATTTGTAAGTAGATCTGGTAGTTGGTCTTTAGTATGCACGTACTCTGCCTTTACATACTTTTTCTCTAACAAAATGACAATCAATGTCAATATGTTTAGTACTTTCATGGAAGATAGGGTTGGATGCTATTTGTATAGCAGCCTTGCTGTCACATATCAAACTTATAGGCTATTGAATCTTCACTCCAAGTTCCTTGAATATCCCTATCATCCAGGTGACTTTTGTTGCACATGAATCCATACTCCTAAACTCAGCCTCAGCTGAACTTCCGGACACAATCATTTGTTTCTTTGACTTTCAAGACACCAATGCATTTCCAAATTTGACCAAGTACCCAGTTACTGATCTCCTTGACTCTAAAAGACCCCCAATTAGAGTCACAGTAAGCAATCAGCTTGTCTATACTTTCTGCAGGCATAAGTAGCCCCAGGCCTGGTGCGATGTATCTGACTACTTTGAGAGCAGCTTCCATGTGTGACACCTTGGGACAATGCATATACTGACTTAGAACCTGCACTGCAAAAGCAATGTCTGGTCTGGTCATGGTAAGATATAACAACCTTCCAACAAGCCTTTGGTAACAACTAGGATTTTTGAGCTCCTGATCACCTTCTTGTTTGAAGTTCTGAATGCACTTGTCATACTTTACAGATGTGAATTTTTGATTCAACTCCAATGGTGTACCAGAAGGCTTTGCTCCACCTAAACCTGTTTCAGATATCAACTCAAGTGCATACTTTCTTTGACACATAAGAATTCTTTCCTTTGATCTGGCAAACTCAATTCCAAGGAAGAATTTCAACTCCCATAAGTCCTTCATCTTGAACTTCTTCTGAAACTTTGCGCTGGTGTCATAAAGTGACTTATCATTGTTCCATGTGATTATCAAGTCATCCACATACACAAAATGATAACTGTGTCACCATTGGCTTTTCCAATGAACAATGAATAGTCATAATGACTTTGTTTGAACCCCATCTGCAGAAGCACCTTTATCAACTTCATGTTCCACTGTCTTGGTGCTTGTTTAAGACCCTATAATGACTTGTGAAATTTGAAAACCTTCTTAGTCTCCCCTGGCTTGCAAACCTTATGGAATGTGCATATACACTTCTTCAACCAAATCACCATTTAGGAATGCATTATGAACATCCATCTGGTAAATCATCCAATGCTGAGATGCAGCAAGAGCCACAATGGACCTAACTGTAACCATTTTAGCCACAGGGGAGAAGGTTTCACTATAGTCTAAACCTTCCTTTTGACTGTAGCCTTTGGCAACCAGTCTGGCCTTGTATCTTTCAACTACTTCTGAAGCCTTGTACTTAATTTTGAATATCCACCTGCAACCTATAGGAGTTTTGCTAGGATGTGCTCCAGGTTTTGTTTTCCTCTAGGGTTGCAATCTCCAACATCATAGCCTCTACCCATTGAGGATTAGTGACTGCCTTATTAAAGGACTGAGGTTCAGAACCAGCTGAATGAGCTACCAAAACTCTACTATATGAGGGAGTGATGTGGGAATAGCTAACATAAGTAGAGATGGAAAGGAACACTGAGCAGCTTGGGATTGCACCACATAATCTTGCATCCAGATGGGAGGTTTGCTGGTCCTGGATGGTTTTCTGACCTGAATAGGAACAACATCAGGTAAGGTAGCCACTGCACTAGGTGTTGCAGCATCAAGATCAGCCTTAAGGGGAGTATCACCAGGAACTGCATTATCTGTGATATCACCTTCAGGATTTGGATGGTAGTAAGGAGTGGACACATGAGAAGGCTTCTTCTAAGATGTAGAACTAGACTCATGTGAAGGAACACCAACTTCAGGTGAGAAATATGCAGCAGAGATCCTAGGATATGCACTAGTTGGTGATAGTAGATACAATATAGGAAAAATAGTGCTACCTGAAGATGACACATGCTTGAAAAGAAAAATGCCTTCCTGAAAAATAACATTTTTGTTAACAAAGAAAGACTTAACATTCAAGTCATACAAAACATATCCCTTTTGAGAAGAAGAGTAGCCAAGGAAGGCAGCAGAAATAGCTCTTGATGAGAACTTGTCAACAATGCTAGGGCATGCTGCATAACACAAACAACCAAAAACCTTCAAGTGTTGTAGAGAAGGAGGATGTAAGTAAAGCAACTCAAATAGTGATTTGTATCCAAGTGTTCTAGAGGGTAGTCTGTTGATGAGGTAGACTGTTGTGATAACATATTCACCCCAAAACCTTAGAGGTATAGCTCCTTGAAATCTGAGAGACCTGGCCATGTCTAGAATTGTTCTGTGTTTTCTCTCAACAATTCTATTTTGTTGAGATGTGTAGACACATGAACTCTGATGAAATATATCGAGATTGGAAAGAAATTGTTTAAACTCATTACCATTATCAGTCCTTAAGACTTTTATAGGAGCTGAAAAATTTTCTTTATTTGAGTTGGAAAGTCTCTTAGTACAACTATAACTTCTGACTTGAAGTTGAGCAAAAAAATACAAGTGTATTTGGTATAGTCATCAACTACCGTAACAAAGTACCTCTTACCACTATGTGAGGGAACCCTATATGGCCTCCAGATATCACAATGCACTAAGTCAAATGCAGATTTAGACACTAAGATACTTAAAGGGAAAGATAGTTTAGACTGTTTAGCAACTAGACATACAGGACAATATTGAGTTCCTTTCTTTAGGGAACTAAGAGCATATAACTTCCTTATTATATCAATAGGAGTATGTCCTAGCCTCCTATGTCATACTACTTTAGAATCAGTTAAGATGGTTGTGTGAACATACTTATTGATTGGTGTTGCTGTAGAATTCTGTGATAGTCCTCCTTGAAGTATGTATAAGCCATGCTCCTCCTTACCAATCCCATTCACCTGACCACTGTAGAGATCCTAGAAAATACAGAAGTCAGGGAAGGCAGCCATGCATTGAAGTTCTTTGGTGAGTTGAGATACTGAGAGTAGGTTGTATTTAAAATCTGGAATGCGCAGCACATTAGAAATGTTGTTATTTCTAAGTACTGAGGAGGTTCCTTTATGTGATACATATACTACATTGCCAGTAGGTAATTGGACTTTGCACTTCTCTGAACTAGGAATGGACTGACAAGAAGTAAGAGCATCAAGTTGAGAAGTCATATGATTTGAGGCTCCTGTGTCTATAATCCAGTTTTGCTTGAGAAAGTTGGATATTAGAGTAATTAGAGTACCTGCAGCAGCTAACTTGCTGGATGATTCTGGACCCTCTTCATTCTCTTTGGCTAGCATCTGAAGTATTTGTTGATACTGCTCTTTGGTGAAGAAAGGAGCAGCAGGACTATTGTTAGGAGTGGTCTGAGCAAACTGAGGCATGTAGGCATGCTGAACCTGCTGTATTCCTGATTGAGTTCCATAAGAACCTTGTTGATTGCCAGTTTCATCAGCATTTGGAAACACTAAACCACTCACATTATTTGTATACACTCCAGAGTTCTGCCCTTTCTTCTTTCCCTTGGAGTCTGATGGATAGCCATGAAGTTTGTAGCGATTCTCCTTTATGTGCCCCTTGTAATGACAAAATTCACATTGCACTTGATTCTTTATAAACTTGAAGTATCCACCTGTACTTGTTGAGTTTTTACTACGATAGAACACAACTCCTTCTATGCCTTCAGTAGTGTGATTAGTCTGAGTGAAATTAGCCAGACTCCTTTGGCTCTCTTGATCAATCAGTAGTGAGTAGGCTTTGTTGATGCTAGGAATTGGATATATCATCATGATCTGACTCCTTGACTTTGAGTAGGACTCATTCAATCCTATCAGAAACTGTAGTAGCCTGTGATACTCAAAGTGTTGGGCATATTTCTTTGATTCAGAACAAAGACAACCATGACAGGGCATTAATGCATCAAACTCATCCCAAAAGTCTCTCAGCTTGAAGAAGTAGTCAGTAACAGACATGTTACCTTGACTGAGGTTATGAATTTCTCTATGAAGATACAAAATCCTAGATCCATTTACCTTGTTAAATCTCTCCTTTAAGTCTTCCCAAACCTTTTGAGCATTAGAAGCATATACTCACTACTAAGTAAACCTGACTTTTCAACATTCATTATCCATGAGAGAACTACATCATTTACTTTCTCCCATTGATCATGAAGTTCAGGTTCAAATTTAAACTTAAGAAATCGATCATCTACAAAGCCTAACTTACTCTTCCCTAACAGACAAATCCTTATAGACCTACTCCATATTGCGTAGTTATCTGAACCGGTAAGTTGAAGAGAAATCAGAGTACTACCTGGAGTGTCTGTTGGTTGAAGGAAGAGTGGATGATTGTGGTCAATTTAAGGAAACACAGTTTGTGTCGGCTGCATTATTGACAATACCGGGAATTGTAGTTGCTGGAAGTGAAGTTTCTTCTCCAATCGCCATTTTTAGCTGCTTCTTCAAGAGTAAACCCTAGGCTTTCAGCTACACGCTACAATTGGATAGTTTACCACATAATTGTGAATTGAAGTAAAGAGAGGAAGGACTAGCTTGAGAGATGTCTTCGATTCACTCCGGTGGCTCTGGTACCATGTTAGCTGCCATAAATCTGGAGATCGAGCTTGAGGAAGAAGACGTGCAGATGAAGGACACACTCAAAAGAAACAACTTTCTGTATTTAGAAGAAGAAGGAAATGATACAAGCATGTGTTTTTACAGAGTGTATAATGTATTTATACTTCTACAGTATAACTAACTCCTAATTACTGTACTAACTAACTTCTAACTATAGTTACATAGTTAACTACAATTAACTTATCATCTTGGTTCATTAGCTCTAGTTAACAAAAGGAATATGAGAGTGTGAATCACCAGCTTCATCACTATTTAGCAATAATCGATCTCTGGAGTAAGTTATTTTTAAAGTTTGGACTAGCTTAGGTCATGCCTATCAACACTAAGAAAGCATATGAGCACTGGTGCCCTTGGAAAGTTGATAAAATCCGTCAAGAAGATCTAAAAAATGGTGTATGCTTGTATTTTTTGTACATTTAGATATAAAAGAATTGCATATATGTTGATGAAATCTCAACTTCTAGTCACTCTTTTGTATTTTTGTATTGGCTTAGCATTTTGTAAATAAGCAGACACAATCATTTTCTTTGTATTTTGCTCATGCAGCTTGCTGCTTTAACAAAATTATTTTACCTCGTAAAAAGGTATTTTTAACTTTTTTTAATTATACGTGTCATTTATTAATTTGTTAGTTCTGCATGTTATGAAGATTGAAACTCACACATGAGATCTGCTGGATTCGGGGGTGCAGTTGTGCTAAGTAACTGTATCTATCCTGTCACAAAAATATTTAAAGGGTCTAATTGGTATTTAGTGCCAACTTTGAGTGCTGTATAATCATAAAGGAGGGATGTAGGTGTAACTTCCCTAATAGAACCGAAAGCAAATGGAAAGAGTCCGACCCGTTTAACCGCCCAGCAGAAACTCGTCTTCTTCAAACAAACAAACAAAGAATTTACACAGTTTTCTCTCCATCAATGTGCATTTCATAATTTTGGTCTCTCTGCTCCATTCACTTCAACAATACCAACCAATCAAACCCAATCATGGCAGTAAATTTCCTACCAAGCTCACTCTCCCATTCTGCATTTCATCTCCCATCAAATACTCAAAAAGATGATAACAAATTTACCTAAATTTCATATTGATTTGTGTTTTTCTAAATTAATTTTGTGGTTTTGTTATGATGCAGGATTCGACTGGTACGACGTTAATGGATCTGATAACATCAGACCCATCATCCACCTCCTCCACTTCATCACAGTCGACACCTGCTGCACCACCACCCTCACTACCTTCACAGACGGCGACTGTGGCGGCTTCTGCATCGACGGATCGGAAGAAGAAGGGCACACTGATGCAGATCCAAAGTGATACCATTTCTGCTGCTAAGGCTGTTCGTGCCAACATTATGCCTCAGAAACAAAAGAAAAAGGTAACTTTTTAAATAATACTATTCTTTTACAGGTCCAATAGAAGATTAGAGTAGCAGGCCCATTGTATCCCTGAGTGTCGAAGTTAAAAACAATGGATTTCTGGTCATAAAAGAATATAGTTGACCCGACTGCTGTTGAATTGAGGCATAGTAGTGGTTGTTATTATGTATCACTCTTATTGAAGTGATCTGGAGCTCATAATTAGTTTGCAATTTTTAGGTGTTGATTCGTAATTGTTTTATGACTTATTTGATATCATTTTGTTTTTCTTCAAAGTAGGGTCTCATAATTAATTTTGTTTTTCGTCATCTAATCCTAATTCCGGAGCCTATGCACTAACAATGTCTGCTGTTGCAGATCTAAAAGAAATAAATTAAAATGTCACATCTCTAATAGTTTAAATTTTTAAATGAGGTGGTCATACAACATAGTATTAGAGCAAGAAGGGCCTTGAGTTTGTCTCATTTCCATGCTTCAATCATGGGGGAAGGTCTAATCCTTTTGCCGCCACAAGGCTGGCTAATTCTATGCAGTAGGCTCGGACACCCGTTGTTTTGGAAGGCACATGAGTTTGAACACTATGTTGAATGTGCGTTTTGACACATAACAATGCGGGGTTGCTTGGAAGCCCCAGTGTATGCTTGTGTTTAGTTGATTTGGGAAAAGCTCCAGTACATAATATATTAGAAAGCAGAGAACCCATACAAATATGGTTGCTTACTGAATACACCCAATCATCTCTAATTTTGCGTACTTCATTCTCGTGCATAAATGTTCTTGTAAAGGCTGTGCACAATGCACAAGTTTATTGCGAGTATACTCATATAACTCTTCCACCCTTTTGTAGGTGTTATAGAAGGAAATATGTCTCTGCCAGCTTTAGGGATTCATATTATAGGACTATACCTAGCTAACCTAAATGGTGTATGTTTTTAAGGCAATGGGACTTTTCGTCTTTGACTAAACATTGGTTGAATCTTTCTGATCTCGTCTCTAGTGTGCCTTTCTAGTGTACCTGTCTCAGTTTGCTTGACGTTTTTGTACAGCCAGTTTCTTATGCGCAACTTGCAAGGAGTATCCACGAGCTAGCAGCAACGTCTGATCAGGTACATTGGTGTTCTTACATTGTACTTTCCACTGGATAAATTTCTTTCTTTAAAATGTTCACTTTTTGTTTGTGATTACTTGCAGAAAAGTTCTCAGAGGCAATTGGTTCATCATGTGTTCCCCAAACTGGCCGTATACAATTCTGTTGACCCTTCTTTAGCGCCATCTCTTCTTATGGTATGGCTTACAACTTCTATAATCTTGTTTCTGCATTTCATTGGCTATTTCTTCCCAGAGATAAAAAGAAGCTCTAGAAAGAACTTTTAGCTTGCAAGAGTAGAGAATAATACCAAAAAAGCATACATTGAGCGTTTGTGACCTTTATTTGCATGAAATGGTGTTCAATTACAGCCCAGCTGATGGTAAGTGTTTATAGCTTGAATGCGTGCATTTTGACAAGTAATCGTATTTTTCTTGTTTCTTTAGCATTTCCTTTGATACAAGAAGTATGGTGAAGGATTTGGTAGTTGCTGGAGTTTGCTATTGCTAGTGTTCTTTTCCTTTTATTTGGAGGAGATTGTGAATTATTCTACTTAGCAAAAGAAGTGATTTTGTTAAAATATCTTATAGCTTCCTTAAGGAAACTCTGAATTAGTGAAAATTGTTTTATGCTTATATGCCAGGAGCGACCTTTTGGTTTTTCCTTATATTACTCTTATGCTGGACGCAATGAACTTTTCAATTTCGTTTAAGCTTTATGATAAACTGTGATTTTCTTGGCCAACTCTTCTTTCTTTTGTTACATTACAGCTTGATCAACAGTGTGAAGACCGGACTGTTCTACGTTATGTCTATTATTACCTGGCCCGGATTCTCTCAGATAGTGGTTCGCAAGGTGTAAGTTCAGGTGGTGGGATTCCTACACCAAACTGGGATGCTTTAGCTGATATTGATGCAGTTGGAGGAGTGACAAGAGCTGATGTGGTACCTAGAATAGTAGATCGGTTAACATCAGAGGCCTTAAATGAAGATGTTGAATGTAAAGTCTACTACTATTATTCACCCTTTTAGCTGCAATATCCATGTATTATCATTCTTTTTTTTTTTTAAAAAAAAAAAAATCATGCCAGAGAACGAGATATAACTTAGAAGTAACCAAATAACTGTACGATTGTCACCTATTAGAAAAGGTAACGAAATGACTGTATAGAAGCACATGGAAGCAGCTTTTAAGAAAACACTTAAAATCCTCTCTAGTTTTCTATGATTTTTATTGATGGTACTGATATATTGCCTCTTTTCGTCTTCTTTTCGTCTTCTTGAGCCGAGTTTCTTTCGGAAACAGCCTCTCTATCCCTCGGGGTAGGGGTAAGGTCTGCGTACACACTACCCTCCCTAGACCCCAGTACTGGGATTTCACTAGGTCGTTGTTGTTGTTAAAATCCTCTCTAGTCAAATTGTCAAATGCTTTTTGGATTGACCTACAGAGTTGGTTTATGCCCGTAAAAGTCATGGCTCTTGCATGTCTTTTGACAAAAGATCAGTGAATATCAAAGTTTTCTTGCATCAGGAAAACCATGACCCATCCAAAGTTTGAATTGTGAAGCCAACCTATTTTTTTCCTTTTTTTGTGGGATAATTATGATGCCACAATGGGGATGTAAGAAGTAACCTTTTTTCCTTCTTGATGTTCGACCTCCAGACCGCACTTGTGGGATTATACTGGGTATGTTATTGTTGTTGATGTTTGACCTCTTGAGCATTGCTTGAATGCAACCTTTTGAATCCTCCTCAAGATTAATGTATAGGCTGTGGGTGAATTCTTGTAACCTGAATTCCTACCCACCAGAAAAATAGTTGCTCTGCTGTCATCTTAATCTCAAAGTTTTTGTCCATGCACTTCAATTTGTCCATGGCATTATTTTGTTTGAATTTTGCTGCTATTAGAGCAGACTAGAGGGAAATTATGAATCGATTCATTCTCTAAGATTCAGTGGGTCGACAGAAATTTCTTACACATGATGTTTGTTAACTTCTACATATCATACTTAGCGTCAGTACAAGCAGAGCTTCTTTATTAAATAGAAAATTTGTTTCATACGGTTGATGAAGTTGCTGATGCTTCTTTTTGTTTTTGAAGTTCATGCACGGCGTCTTCAAGCTTTAAAGGCTCTTACATATGCACCTTCTAGCAGCTCTGAGATTTCGCAGAAGTTATACGAAATTGTTTTTGGCATTCTAGATAAGGTTTGTCCACACATATATCTTACCGTCCACATATTCTTACACTTGCGTTAAAAAATCCATCCCTTTGTACAGATAGCTTCTCTTTACATACTATATCATATGACTTTGCATTTTCATTATTAATGTGGTTGAGTTGTTGTGGTACATATGAAGCATATGCTTTCTCTCTCCACTTTGTTCTGGTCCTCTTTTCCTGATAAGTAAAGCCAATTTATTTTCCCTGTTATGATGTTATCTCTTTCCTTCCTATAAAGGAGTAGTAGGAGGGATGGGTCACTTTCCTGCTGGAAGTAAAGATGTTTTTCATTTTTAATTAAACGCATCAAAATCAGATTATAAGGTATTTAGCTGTATTTACCCTAAGGGATAAAGGCATGCTGCAAAATGCAATTTAAAGTAATAAACATTTTATGCAGGAGGTGTCTACATACTAATTACTAACCTTAAAAATTGATTTATCAAAAAAAATACTACTCCGTATTACTTAAAAGAAAGCAAAGGACAGAGTCGGTCCAAAGAAATTATTGAGAACGTTCAATTTTTATCAAGAGAGGTTAATCATTACACAGTACCTTATCAAAAATATAAAAAAAGAATAATCTTTACACATCGGTGTTTTGATTCATCAAATGTAAAATTCGTATAAATCACTGATTATAATTCTTTAAATGGGCATATTATTACTTTCTCCAACCTATTTTATATGATGGCATTTAATTGGATATAGAGTTTAAGATGTTAATTTGACTCATATATTATATTAGTGGCAACATAATAATATTTTAAAATAAGTTCTGAAAAACTCTTTTACTAGGGATAACATCACCTCAATGATCAAAATATTTAAAGTTCTATGAATTTTAAATTCTTGAAAGTGGTAAAAGTCATAAAAATGCGATGGTGTCAAATTTTGAGACATCCAAAATGAAAAAATGTCTTATAAATCGGGATGAGTGGAGTAGTTGTTGGAGCTTCTATTATGTTTTGAAGTTCACATGTGAATTCTTATTGTAGTATTCGGGGAACCGGTGAAATTGGACATGTTAAGAGCAGGTCTTACCCAATTTTTGGTCCTAGTTTTGCCAGGAAAATTCAGATTCCTCATGGTGAAGCTAATCCTATTTTTTTTGCATAAATTTCCTGCTTTTAAAAATTTTGCTTCCTCTTTTGGCAAATTTTCTTGACCTGAAATTTTTAAATTTCCTGCCCTCAATATTCTTATCTTCTTTGGTGACACTAATTCGCCATCTGTCAACTGAAGTGCTTGGGAATCCTTACGCTGTTTAATTCCTAAATTCCTAATGCTTTTGACTGTATGAGTATGATTTACTTGTTGGTGAAGTATGAACTCATGTGGTTTATCCCAAAAAAATTAAGAAAAGTTGATAATGATACTTGTGGCCAAAGCGAATGAAAGTCCTTACAGAGAGGTAATAAAAAGCTAAGAGGCTTTGGAAGGTAGTTTGAAAAGGAACGACGCCATTGTCAACTACTTAGGTCCCTGCCAGTTACTTGTATGTTGTTTCTGCACCACTATCACTAACACATAAAATTAATCTTTTGCCAGATTGTCTTTCTTTCCAAGATGTAAAGTGTGCTTTATAGCATTTTGTGGTTGTGGCTTATTAAAATATTTCTATTTTTTGAATTTGTTACCTTTGTCAAAAAAGAACATTTCTGTTTTTGGTTTATGAGAACAAATAGTACATCTATACCACAGGTACTATGTTTGTTGATTCTAGTATGCTAGAAAAATCATAAATATGCTTTCTAGTAACTAAGAGTTTTTGCCTCAAATAAACACAACTACTACTCCCTCCATTCTAGTTTATGTGAAATAGTTTGAATCTGACGGGGTTTAAGTAAAAAATGAAAACTTTTGAAATTTGTGATTTTAAATATGCCCATAACATTAGTGGGGCTATAAAACATTTGAAACTTGTACCCTTGAACATGCATAACATTTGTGTGGCTATAAAAGCTTCTTCTAGATGAGAAGGGTAAAGTCAATTGTTACCAAATATAGAAATACGTCGTTCTTTTTTGGAACGGACTATTAAGGAAATAGTGTCACATAAATTTTGTTAGATAAACAACTGTAAACGTTTTTCTTGAGTAGCTTTCTTTTTGGATAAGGTTCTTTAATGACTTTATCTACTTCAATCATTGAAAAAGTTTGGCTCAAGTTGTTTATTGATGACTTCCAATTGTTAGGTTGCTGATACACCACAAAAACGCAAGAAGGGCATCCTTGGGACGAAAGGAGGTGATAAGGAGGTACATTCATCAAATCACAGTAATAAATCAAAAATTTTGTTTGCAAATTATTTTATTCTTTCCTTGGGTATAATTTCTTATATTACAAACTAGCGAGGAAAGGAGATTTTTCCAACAAACAGGAACACAAAATTTCTTCTCTATGACCTGAAATCTTTGGGCCAATGTACATGTGAATGGATTTTTGTAGTTTGAAGATGTGTCCTCTCTCTCTTAGATCTAAGTTAACTGAGTGCAAATTTTAGTTGATAAATTATTTTTACAGAATCTCAAAGAAGAGTTGGTAGTATGTCTTTTACAATCTTTTTGTTAGACTTGGAACTCTAAAATACTAATAATTGCAAATACATCTTTACTTAGATGGCATATGCTAGGATAGAATAATATTTACGTATCTAGACCAAGGGATGTATCTTGTATGAAATGGTAAAGAAAATAATAATTCTAAACCCCAAAAAAAAAAAAAAGAAAAAAGAAAGAAAAAGAAGAACAAATCTACATTCCTTTTTTCTATCCACTCTATCACTAATGAGTCGGTAATGTTCTTAATCATGATTAGACTCTCTTAAGCTTCTTCTGGAGTCGATGACATTGAGACAAGAGGATCCTCTATCAACCATGCAATTCATTATAGTTACCGAGGAACTCAACAAATACAATGGATAGAGCAGTGACATTAGTGTATTTGAAGGGATTCACAGCTAGGAGAGGAAAGATCAATAGCTTATAGTTTATTTCATTTGCTATTGGTGGACGAATGATACTTTGATGCTGTATGATTCTGAGATGGCCCAACTCAATAGTTTGAAGAACTTTTTGATGTGGTTTGAAGTGGCTTCCAACAGATTAAGGGCAAACTCTAAAGAACATCGAGATCCTGATATGAGAATTGATGAGTAAAAATGGATAGAGCTGTGGCAGGAGGATCTTGAGGGGCTTTAAATGCACGTGAAGGGGCTATTTAAGACCGAACAAAATTAAATAAAAATGCACGATCTCTAACACTTTAAACTTTAGGATGTCGGCTACAGTTAAGAATGTAACGTTCACTAAGTTTTCTGCAGGAGGAAAAGAAGCTGTAATGCATGGGATTTAGGTCCTTTGGCTATTACACAGATACTTTGTGGGTGGAGGAAACAAGAGAACTCTTTTAGCACCCAAGGGTGTGCCCTAGTGGTCAATGAAGTGAGAGGAGAACCATGAGGTCTCAGGTTCAAATCCCACCGGAGGCAAAAAGCACTAAATGATTTATCACATCTTCCTTCGCCTTGTTGGGCAGAGTTACTCAATACCTGTGTCGGTGGGAGCAGGTGCGCGGTGAAATAGTCAGTACGCCAAGCGGCCCAAACACCATCGTCAAAAAAATAAAAATAAAAAAAAGAACAAGAGAATATATGAAGGTGTGAAAAATGATTTGCTATAATGAGTGCCCATCTTTTGTTTTTAGTTAATTTTGGGTGCACCTATGAGATTATTATTGTAGAGAATCATATTCTTTTGTAGGTTTTTACTCTTTATAGTTCTATCCACTATGACAATACTTATTAGAATAAAAATAATCTTAATGTTTAGACAAGACGGTTCACATAGTTCAACTGCATGAAGTTCTATACACTGATGAAGTGGTGATACGTAACAGTTATCACGAGCCAATTTCGGGTATATAATGGTTCCTTGAAATTCTGAAATAACATCCGTGTTTTATCTTGGAGATCCATCTGTTGTATAATAATTACCTTTTGCAATATGGTTTTCTACTGTTTACAGACTTGTTCTAGACTGTTTCACTATCATCTAAATGTAGTTGCTGAATGAGTCGACTCATGGCGTTTTTGAGTAACTGAGCCTTGCTTTAAGTGGTTTTGATTTAAGTTGAAGTGCGAATGCAATTATTCTCTTTCTTTTTGTAGTTGGGTGGGGTAAGGGCTGTTGGACAAATAGATATCACACGGCTGGATGCTACAAGTTTTCACCAATCTCATGGTTCTGCTTGGAAGCTGTCGACTTACTGTTTCTCCCCTTCTTCATTTTTCAGTCTATTATTCGGGGTAATTTGCAATATGCTGCATTGAGTGCGTTGAGAAGACTTCCCTTGGATCCAGGAAATCCAGCTTTCCATCATCGTGCTGTGCAAGGGTTTGTTTGCTCCCTAGTGTTGATATTTTTCTAATCAATGGACAAAGATTTTGATTATTTTTTCTCATTTTGCTATTTAATTGTGGTATATCCAATTTCATTAGTGGTCTATTGTCGTAATCAGAGACACTAAATCTGCTGAAACAAAAAATTGTCTTATTCTTGGTTTACATGCGTCTAAACTCTGCTTAATTAACCAATGCTGGTATAACTACTAGTGTAACTTTTACCATATGAAGTATGGTCCAACCATGTTCTTCTGGCATATTATGGAGGATATGGTAAATTGATTGCCTAATAAATCCTGGAGATGTCTGCTACAAAGTGGTTTAACGTCAAGAGGTGAAAATCATGCCCCCGGTTTTCAAGTTTACCAAGAGCATTGTCTTCGGCCTAAGGGGCCTGGGCCATTAAATATGCTCTTGCCTTTCAGAAATTCAGCATGGCTTGATAAGCTATTACCTGATCTCTTCTATTTAATGAGCAGAAAAGTCATACAGTGTTGCATCTGCAACAGTGTTTCAAACTATTACTAGTCTACTAAAATAATTTAGTATTCTGTTTTGTTAAAAAATACATTTAAGTTTGTTTAAATTTTATTTGCATTGCCGAACAGCCAAATTTAAGGCATTTTATATGGTGATACAGTGTCTCATTTGCTGATCCAGTTGCTGTGCGGCATTCTTTAGAAATTCTCTCTGACTTAGCCACAAGTGATCCATATGGAGTTGCAATGGGATTAGGTAATATTCTCAATAAGGTGTTTAAGCTTTTGGCAATTGTTTCTTTTGCTTTAATAGTTTGAAGAACTTCAGTTTCTGTACTCCAATTTCTATTTTGTGTTAACTTACAATACTGTGCATTACGATGCTGATTCTTGTTTTATGTTAATGAACACTGGCAAATTTTTTCACCTAAATTGTAGCTCTGTAGGTGCGCGTGCAGGAGCATTTGCTGTCCTCCCAAAAGAAAAAAGTTACAAAAGAAAAGGTGGTTTAAAGAGCACTTTACCACACCATTTTTACCAAAAGCAGAATTATTTTCAGTCAAGTGTCTGAACTAAAAATATGGAGGATAGAGATAACTGGCAAAGGGTAAAAACCTGTTGAATGGAAAAAGCCTTGAAGTATCATAGATGCATTGAAGAGAGATCCTTTATTTAGCAGTTCCCAAAAGACTGAAAAGGATGTTTCATTTCGTGTCCTGTTTCTGTTCTTTTCCTTGCCTCATGTAATTGACTTAATTGTGATATCTACTCTATCGATTCCCTGAAGAACATTAATTCCCCTAGAGGCTTAGTAAGTCCAATCATTGAGGGTTAATGCTTTGCTTCAAGAATCTTCACAAGATAGAGACACTATAGCTCTTTCATTGTTTAATTTCTCAGGTTTCTATAGTCCATATTCTAAAGAAATAACAAAACAAGCGAAATCTGATTATAGCCAGTTGTTCGAGACTTATTGGAGGGAGCGCTTTGGAGTTCATTGTGTTTGAAGAAATAGTGCTATGGAGGGAGCGCTTTGGAGTTCATTGTGTTTGAAGAAATAGTGCTATCTGTTGATCAAGAACATAAAAGCCAACGAGGAGGGAAGTGGTGCTAAATAAATAGTGCAGTTGTGTTAAGTAAATAGGAACAGTTGGGCAGTGCAAAGGTTCCATAGTTTCGGTTTTTCTCCTTTGAAAAATTTGAATTCTATCGAGGTCCGCACATCCCTAAATATGAAAAAGAAATATATTTCTTGATAAATTGTTGAAGTGCTCTGTCGTGGAAAGATATAGAAACTTGAGAATCCTCACTTTAACAGTTAGAGGGAAGAGAAGGAACACCTTAAACAGTAGAATGAACAGTGTGTTTTGTAAACGAAGCACAGTTCAATTAGTAAAGAAGTGAAGAATAAGCTGAGGAAAGGACCTACAAGTGCCGAAGTTCTGGACTTCTGGGATATTCTTCAAACTATCATGAGTTTATAGCGATCAGGGTGTGGACTCTTTAAGGAGGACTTCATTTCCTATCTGCATTCGTATTCCTTTTAGATAAATAACTCTGTATTTGTTTTCTTGTGGGTTTTCACTTGACAAGTAGCAATGTCTTAATGTTTGTTACTGAGATCATGATGCTGTGGTGTCTTATGCTAAGACCTACAGAAAGAATACTTTTAGTGATTTTCATGAAATCATTGTGTAGAATTTCTTTGTTGATGTATTTGATTGATGGTCTAGAGTTGGTTTTTGACTATAGCTTTTTTGTCTTTTTGCAGGGAAACTTGTGCAGCCTGGTGGTAAGTTAATATTAACTCTCTGAGTTCCCAGTCATTTATTAGCCACTAATACTATCAGAATTTGTTTGAATCAGGGGCTCTACAGGATGTACTCCATATGCATGATGTTCTTGCTAGAGTTGCACTTGCTAGGTTGTGCCACAGTATATCCAGAGCTCGGTCATTAGATGGTATGTCTATTTGAAATGTATTCTGAGCAAGCAAGTTCCTTTTCTGTTTGGAGACTGGGAGTAGATAAAATGGCTGATTGCTTGGCGAACTCCATATTGCATATGCAGAAAGGCCAGACATTAAGACTCAGTTCAATTCAGTGCTCTATCAGCTACTTCTTGATCCTAGTGAAAGAGTTTGTTTTGAGGCAATCCTTTGTGTGCTGGGTAAAGTTGATAATGCTGAGAGGTAGCTCCTTCTACAGAACTTTTCTTTTCCTAATGTTGTAGACTGCCTAATTTGTAAGATTGATGAATACTTGATCTTCTGTGGACTTCTGGACTCTGTAGGACTGAGGAACGAGCCGCTGGGTGGTATAGACTGACCAGAGAAATTCTTAAGCTTCCAGAAGCACCATCAGCTAAAGACTCAAATTCTGAATCAAAGGATGCAGCTCCGTCAAAGTCCTCCAAAGATAAGTCTTCAAAGACAAGGCGTCCTCAACCTTTGATCAAACTTGTGATGAGGAGGTTCTCAAGCTTGTTCTATTGCTCTCTGCCCCCTCCTAACCCATAGGTTCAACTTTTTCGTTCTGAATTGGTAAGATAACACCCTTCATTTTGGCAGATTGGAGAGTTCTTTTCGCAGTTTCTCTCGGCCTGTACTTCATGCAGCAGCACGGGTGGTGCAAGAAATGGGTAAAAGTCGTGCTGCAGCTTTTGCTTTGGGCTTACAAGATATTGACGAAGGAGCTTATGTTAACACCTTTCCTGAGAATAACGACTCATATGATCAAGATCATAATGAAACTTCTCACCCTGAAGGTAATGAAAATGAATATGCATTTTAGCCATAATTCGTGGTCTCTCCCTCTCCCCCCCCCTCTCTCTCTCTCTTTGTGATATGGAATGGTTTGTAAAAGCCATACCGGTTGAAGAATTCATTAATTGCTTGTATGTGGTGCAAATGATCTTTCTCAAGGTCTTAAAATAGAGTAACAGATGGGCTATATAAGGAATTTGCAGTTTTGGGTCATAGAGAGAGAATAAGCATGAGATGTAGAGAGTTTCCAGTTTTGGAGAGCACCTAAGATATATACATAGGAGCCATCACAAAATTTGTGGACTGTGAGAGGAGATATAAAGAAGTTTCCCATAATCGTGGGTTCACATTAGCTATTTGCCTTGAGCCTTATACTTACTTACTGTAGTTCTGGATGAGCTAACCAATATAATACAGGATAGAGTTCATGGTGTGTTATTTGCAAAAGATATTGTGTTAAATGGATGAAACCAGCGAGGGAGTCAACTAAAAGCTTGAACTATGCAGAATTAGTCTAGACTAGAGAGTAAGGGTTGAGGATAAGTAAAGGTAAGATATAGTATATACACGACTGGTTGAGGATAAGTAAAGGTAAGATATAGTATATACACGACTGGCGGACACACGAAGAATGAAGTTAAGGCGATTAGACGGATTGCAGTGCCTAAGTACAGACATTTTAGATATCAGGGCTCACAATTTCATGAAATGACATGATAGATGAATATGTAGCACATGTAACTAAAATAGGATGAGCAAAATGAAGTAGTATTACAGGACAGCAGTTTTACAATTGGCATTGGAAATCTGTTCAGAAGCTGAAATACCATTTAATGTATCACGTTGTGTGGCTAGTTGTCAAGGATGCTCATTTGACTCAAGAGAATTTGAAGAGAGGGATTGCAGCTTTGCTCAAGATGTTACCTATGGACAGTGGCGGAACCTAGGATTTTCACTAAGGGAGTGCAAAATATAAAGAAGACAACACATGAAGAAGTCAAGAGGATTTAACATATAGTATATATACATAAAAAAAGATTTTACCTAGCTACACATTGTAAGTTTCAGGCGAAAGGGTGTCAATTGACACTCCTTGGACAAAGGTGGCTCCGCCACTGTATGTGGAAAGGAAGCAGAGAGCAATAGTCATCTTTATTTTTTCTTTGCGCATTGTGAAGTAACTGATCTACTCTGGCAACTTTTCCTGAAGCATGAAAGGACTGCAATGGACCATCCTTAAAACAAACAGGGTGTTACGAGCATACTGGACCAGCTCCAAGGTTTGGTTAGACAGAACAAATGGTGGAAAACCATTCCATCATATGGTGGACTGTGTGGAGGGAGAGAAATACAAGGTGTTTTGATGGATCTAGCAGCCCTATATATAAATCAAGACGGATTGTTTACTCTTGTTTTACTTTTGGTGTAAAGAAGAATTTGTAGGTCATGTGATCCGTGGTTAGACATCATAGTCTTTGCAAGAAGAACAAGGACATACTTTTGCTTGCTATGACCTGTAAGTATGGCTCTTAGCACAGCCTTTGTGCTAAAGATATGTAATATTGTTACCTTTCTCAAAAAAGTTGAATTATTTTTCTTATGCTATTACTAATTATATCAGTCTTTTCCCGCATCGTTTTTACTTATAGATTTTGCATCTCTTAAGGTAATTTTTCTTTGTGAATTACCTGCTGCTTTTATGTCCTGTAAAGAATAGCTTACTTGTTGGCTTTATTTAGTTGGAGTAACTCAGTTTTCTCTCATATTATAATTGGAGTCTGGCCTCAATTCTTCAATGGTCTTTGTGTTCTCTTTGTTGGATCCGGAATTGTCACTCCTCCTGATTCTTCCATCTCTTTTTTTTGATTTTCTTGTCCTTGGTTAGGCATACGCCGAGTTTCCTCGATATCTAATGCCACTGGTGCCAAGGACACAATTGCAAGTTTATTGGCATCATTAATGGAGGTGGTGCGGACAACTGTTGCATGTGAATGTGTTTATGTTCGTGCAATGGTAATAAAAGCACTGATATGGATGCAAAGCCCTCACGAGTCTTTTGATGAATTGGAATCCATCATCGCTTCAGAACTGTCAGACCCAGCTTGGCCAGCACCGTTAGTGAATGATATATTGTTAACACTTCATGCTCGTTTCAAGGTACTTAGAGCCGGGTAAAGGCATTATCTTTGCATTGTTGTCTAGGTTTTGTATGGTAAACAATTAAGTGATCATCCTCAACATATCTTGTCTTTACATAGTGACTCTATTTCACTTTTGGAGCTTTGTACTTTTTAGTTTCTTCTTGTGATATATGTAGACATCCTTGAAAGTTTTTACAGTTTCTGCCCCTTTCTTTTTTGTTTTTTGAATTGGTAACTATTGTATATATTAAAAACATCAGTACATAGGTTGCACTGAAAACCAGATTTACATGGAGAGGATTAGTAGATGTTCTAATTCGAGACCTAGCAAGATCCTAGTATGTCTATGATTGTCAATATATCTTCTATGTAAATGTGTTTGCACCAAAAACAAAAAAGAAGAATACAATTGAGTTTTATCTTCTGCACTGGATTGCTTCTATCTTCAAAACATCTATTGTTCCTTTCCCTCCAAACTGTCTACCAGATACAAGCCGGGACAGTCCTCCATCTATCTCTACTAGTTGCTTCAGCTCCAGCTTCTTCCCAGCTATAAAGGACATCTTTAAGCCTGTATGGCATTGACCATGAAATACCCCTAAGACTAATAAAGATTTTCCATAGTTGGTCTGTAATCTTGCAATGTAGAAACAAATGTGTGACAGTTTCAGCATTTTCCCCGCACAGAAAACATCTTGATCACTGAGAAATTCCCCTTTTTATGAGATTATCCTGGGTTAATACCGCCTCCTTTGCTAGTAGCCAAGTGAAGCAAGCTACCTTGTATGAAATCTTTGTTTTCCATATATGTTTCCAAGGCCATGGGTCCACCTGTTGATTATTATGATTCAAAATCTTATATGCATCCTTCACTCGGTAAACCCCTCTGTTGTGCCTCTTCCACCAAAGTGAATCAAAACCTTCCTGTAATCCTTTAAATGCTTCCAGCTCTTTGTAAAGGTCAGCTAATCTTGTTATCTCCCAGTCATTCAACTGTCTTCTTAGAGCGATTTCCCATCCTTGATGACTCCTCATATCAGCTACTGTCTTATGCTGGTTTTGTGCTAAACCAAACATATCGGGGTATCTTTCCTTTAAGCTTCCGTTTCCTAACCAATTATCATTCCAGAATGATGTGTTCCTTCCGTTGTTCACTCTTATGGAGGAGTGATTCTTCATTATAGGCCAAAGTTCTCTGATGGATTTCCACACTTACTCCATATGATGTTCTGACTTTTTTTAACACCCAATTATTTTCCTCACCATACTTTGCTTTGATCACTTTGCCCCATAAAGATTGGGGTTCTTGAGAGTACTTCCATAACCATTTCATTCTAAGAGCCTTGCTATGATTCTTCAAATTCCTTATTCCTAAACCACCTTGTTTTTTATCCATTGTGAGTGTTCCATTTAACTAAATGGAAGACCTTTTTCTCCTTATTACCTTGCCAAAGGAATGATCTTCGGAGTTTGTCTAATCTCTGTAAAATGCCTGCTGGAATTGTGAACAAAGACATCATATAAGTAGGGAGTGAGTCTAATACTGAGTTGATTAGAACTAGCCTGCCCCCCAAAGATAGGTATTGTGATTTCCATCTTGACAACTTCTTCTCACACTTTTTTATGACTGAATTCCATATTTCTTTTGATTTGGATCTTGCACCAAGAGGCATCCCAAGGTAAACAATTGGTAGGGACCCAACTTCTCCTCCCAATATCTGTGTCAGTTGCTTCATGTTGTTAACTTCATTAATTAATGGGAAAAATATTGCTCTTTCTCCAGTTGATATGTAATACTGAGACTCCCTCAAATAAGACCAAAATGATTCTTAGGAATCTAAGTTGGTCCTTTTCGGCATCACAGAAGACTAGAGTATCAGCAGCATATTGGAGATGTGTGATCTTTAGATTGTTTGCCCCACTCCTGTTTACCTCAAAACCTTTAACCCATCCACTGACTTTAGCCGTTTTGATCATGTTGTTCAATCCTTCCATGGCTATAATGAATAGAAAGGGAGATAAAGGATCACCTTGTCTTAGACCTCTGTGTGAATGGAAAAAACCTTTAGGAGATCCATTTATGAGAATGGAGAATTTTACAGTAGATATGCAAAATTTCATCCATCTATTCCATTTCTGCCCAAAACCCATTAGTTCTAACATTCTGAGTAGAAAGCTCCAATTTACATGATCATAGGCCTTCTCAATATCTAATTTGCATAAGATTCCAGGTTCCTTCTTTTTTATTCTTGAATCCACAGCTTTGTTGGCAATCAACACAACATCTATTATTTGTCTTCCTTTGATGAAAGCCATTTGTTGAGCATCGACAATTTTCCCTACCAAGTCTTTCGGTTAAGACTTTTGAGAGCAATTTGTAGAAGCTCCCTATCAGACTGATCGGTCTGAAATCTCTCAATTCTTTCGCACCTGTCTTCTTTGGAATCAAAGCTATATATGTTGCATTGAAGCCTTTCTCAAACATCTCCTGAGAATAGAAGTTGTTGAAGGCCGCCATGATGTCTTCCTTTAAAATGTCCCAACACTTTCTGAAAAAACCCATTGTGTATCCATCCGGACCTGGGGCCTTGTCACTTGCACACATCTTCAGACAGGTCAAAACTTCTTGTTCCTCAAAGTTACTCTGTAAAAACTCCCTTTCTGATTCAGAAATTCTTGAGCTATTTTCGAAATTGACCGTTGGTCTCCACTCTTCAGGTTCTTTGTATAACTCCTTGTAGAATTCAGTTATCTCAATCTCTATTCTGTCTGGATCCTCGACTACTTCCTGTCGAATCATTAGTTGATCAATGTTGTTGTTTCTCTTGTGTGCATTTGCAGTACGATGGAAAAATTTTGTATTCCTGTCCCCTTCTTTGAGCCACAGAGCTCTTGGTTTTTGTCTCCATACAATTTCTTCATTCTTGAGTTGTTCCTCAATCTCCATTAGAGTAGCTGCTTTCCTCACTGATTCCTCCTCTGTCAGCGCTCTTAGTTGTTGTGTTGTCTCAAAACCTGCTAGTTGACTTAGCAATTTTGATTTTTGCAGTCCCAAATTACCTTCATAAACTCTGCTCCATTCTTTTAGCTTGCCCTTGAGAGCTTTTAACTTGCAAGCTAAAATGTAATCTGGTCTTCCTGAGAATTCAAAAGATGTCCACCAGTCTCTAATTCTGTCATCAAAACCTTCCACATTCAACCACCAGTTTTCAAACTTAAAGTATGATTTAGCTTGTTCCCACGCACCACAGTATAGAGCCACAGGTGAATGGTCCGAAATCAACCTTTGTTGGATAGTTTGCTTGATGTTTCTGAAGCTTTCATCCCATTCTTCTGAAATGAGAAATCTATCGATTCTTGAAGCGGCTGTATGATTGTCCCCTTTGAACCAAGTATAGTAGCCTCCTTCAAGTCGTAGATCTATCAACTCCATATCTTCTATAAAATCCGAGAATTCCACCATCGCTTTGGACCTCCTTGAACATTCCCGTTTTTCAGAAGGGTACCTTGTAACGTTAAAATCGCCACAAACCGCCCAAGGACCTTCCATCAATCCCCTCACTGCACCAATTTCTCTCCATACTATTTTCCTTTCTATTCTACAATTTGGAGCATACACTCATGTTATGTGACATTGAAAATTCTGTAAAAGAGCCTCGAACTTGCAAGTCAAAGTGTATGCACCAGTCTGTAACACCTCCCCTTTCCATACTCTGCAATCCCATAATAACAAAATCCCCCCTCTCGTGCCGCTAGCTTCTAAACTTGCATACCTCACCCATCTACCACCCCATATTTGACTGACTATTTCCTTAATATCCCCCTCCACTTTTGTCTCTTGCATGCATATAATGTCTGCCCTCCAGTTCTGCACTTGACTTTTTATGATCTCCCTTTTCTTCTTGTCGTTTAATCCCCTTACATTCCAGGAAATTACTTTGATCTTCATATTGAAATGATTGATAGATCTCTTCCCTACTCCTTTTCCCGTCACTCTTGAATTTGACATCAAACGAAGTTAAACCTTTTAATTCCAGTGATCCTTTGAATCTTTGTTTCTTCACCGCCAACTCTGTCTCCACCCTTCTAACCTGTCTAAAACTGTCAATTTGCATTAACAACTCCAATGCTTCTTCTTCATGGCCTTGAAAATCTACTCCAAACATTTTCCCCAATTTGATCATATTTTGATGGACCTATAGTGTTGCATCCATGTCTTTATCCATTAATGGATTGTGTTGCTGAACTGCTATAGGAATCACCTCCTCGATTTCCCAATCTTGGATAGAGCTAAAGTGCTTTAGTTGTTCCAAAGGCACTTCTAACTTGATCTTCCCCCATTTTTGTGTTTGTGCTCTGCTCCCCTGCCTTCTGTTCCAATCTTGCTATCTCTGCTCCACCTTCTGGCTGACTGCAACTGTTAAGTGTTGCCTTTGGCATACTTTCAAGGTTTTCATTGGGGATTGAGTCCCCTGGAGTGGACTCTTTTGCCCTCAGGTAAGAAGGTCCTCCCATTTCCTCAAAACAAGGCTTCAGCCTAATATCATCAGAAAACTCACACGAGAGATCATTAAAAATGACTTGTGCAGCCAAGTCGGAGTCATAGGATTTCAGCTCGTTGTTTGTCGCTTTACTGCTCTGATTCATCGAACTCGAACCTTCTGTAAGTTGCACATTTGCCTTTCCTTTATCAGTGTTTTGCAATATGGTGCACCCCACTAGATTGTTCAAATATCTCTCTATTTCAAAACATTGTTCGTTTTCTTGCATCTTCAGCTCATATCTTGTCTGTCTTTCAGCCCAGATTGGGATGAAAAATTTGATACCGTCTCTTTCAATCCCAACCTCATTGGGAGTCTTTCTGCCATCACCAACAATTTTAATTCTTGCCCACTTAGGATGATTTTTGAGATCAGTTTCTTCTTCAGTAGCTATCCATCCCCACAGAGTTCTCCTATTTCTTTGAAGATCTTTTGTGACCATAGATGTAAAGGAATCCCCATGGCTCTAATCCAGCATGTTTCCTCAATTTGTGAGTTTGGAATGCATCCAGCAGTATGACTCCACCATTCCAGATGAAGCTTGAACTTTTTCCAACTCCATTCTCCTTGCATAATCTGCTCCGCCATGAATCTGTTTGGAAATTCAAAAAGAAACATGTTGCCTGTCATTTCATACATGTTTACTCCATATGCTTTGTTCCATGACGCACTAGCCCATCGCCTTATGTCTGCTAAAGTGGGTCTCTCGTTGATTTCTTTCCCAAAAAACCCGACAATGCATCTTTTTAGTAGACCAGAATTCTCGCTACCTGTCGGTTCCACAACAGAGATATCTCCATTGTTTATGCTGACCTTTGCCTCTCGAAGGGTATTGGATTGCCATTTACTCTCTTTGATTGCTTTGACATAAGGGTAGTTGTCCACAGTGATTCTAGGTGGGGCCGTGGGATTCATTTTGGGGGTCTGATGTATGAATCTTTCTATCTTAGCTGCTATGTCTTTCCAACCTGCATTCAAAGCTAACTCTGGAATTATAATAACAGATCTCCCTTCTCCCTTCAGTGACAGAATGCTCATGTATCTTCCATGAACGTTGAATTTCCTGGTACAGAAATGTTCTGTCATATGTTCCTTGTACTTCCATCGCTTCACTAAATTCATTTGATTTGTCGATGCTTCTTTAAGTACAAAACAAATCCATTCCATTGCCTTTCTGCCCATGGATGAACGTCTCATCATGCTGCAACTTCTCTCCACCCATTTGAACCATACATCTTTGTTGGAATTCCATCTGGTGATGTCAAAAGATTTGAATCCTGCGTTGAAATAAATCCGGTTGTCTCCCATATCGTACCACCCAGCTGCTCAGGTTATGTAAATTATAAGGAGTGTTTGATGGTAATCACAGTTGAGCTGTTGATGTAAAAGATACTGAAATCTGGACTAAACAGAGGTTCCCCGCTCCCCGGAAAAAATAAAAGTCGTCGGAAATCTGAAAAAATTGTACAGATCTGGTCGGAATTATCAGTAGAGGAAGCTGTCCAAAAGAAATTTTTTGAAACCCTGCCGGAAAAGGGCTCACGCGCCCGGCGCGTGGCGATTAGGTCGCCGGTAGGTGCTGCACGTGGTGGCGCGTGGCAGCTTCTTCGTCGGAAAAATTTCAGTGGAGTGGTCGGAATTTTGGGGGCTTTCTAATGGTGTTCATGGAAACCTAAGATTCCTTGTTCCCAGGCTCCTCGGGGAGTGTGCCTGAGAGCTTGACAGTAGAGAGAGAAAACTTTATACTTGTTCAATGGACATTGAATTTTCTGTTTCTGCCCCTTTCTTTTCCATCATAATGTTTTTCTTTTTCACCACCATGTGAAAAGATAAAGAGTTTATCGTTTTGTCCCATGATAAAAGAAATATTGATGCAAGAACTAGATAAAAGATGCTTAAGAACATATGTTTGTTCTACATTGGAAGTTTTGTATATTGAGATGCTCATTGTTCTTTTGTGGAATTGTAAGATCATTTTCTCCTGTAATGTTTTCCTATGATATTGTGGTTGGTAGAGAGGTGTTAATTTGTCCAGCCATTTGTTGAGAGAGCTTTAGTTGATTCAAGCTATTCAACTATAGTTAAGTATGCCTTATTGTCACTTCATTTTAGCTTGAAGTATTTTTTTTGATGAAGTAAGGGAATTTCATTAAATGTCATCAAGAAGATGCATAGCAAAAATTACAACATAAAGGTATTGTCTGCTCATGTACAATAACTTACGGGACAACTAAGGAGCAGACAAAATCCAGAAATAGTTCAACACTAGTTACAGGGGCCTGATTGAACCAACTAAATAAGTTAATTAAACAAGTGGCTTTAAGAGTGTGGTTGGGAGTTGAAATCCCATCAAAACATCTACGGTTCCTTTCATTCCAAATACTCCAAAAAATAGCACCAGGTACCATTGACCAAGTCTTTTTGATGGATTTTCCAACTCTCCAGGAACACCAACTCTCATAAGCTTCCTTGATACTGTTTGGCATAACCCAGGCAAGTCCAAAAACTGATAAAAACATACTCCAAATATCAGCTGCTACTGAACAATGCAAAAAAAGATGCCTCACACTCTCAGATTCCATCTGGCACATATAACATCTATTCACAGTCGGTATGCTCCTTCTGCTAAGATTGTCTTGAGTAAGACAAGCTTCATACAATGTTGTCCACATAAAGCTAGCTACTTTTGTAGGTAGTTTGGTTTTCTATATAAGCTTCCAAGGCCATTTGTCGATCAATTCCTTGTTGGAGCATAGATTGTCATATCCTCTTTTGACAGTATAGGCTCTCTCTTTTGATTCACCCCATTCCAACCTATCTTTTGATTTACAAAATCATAGTTCTATGTTTTTTATTGTTTAGCTAAATATTGCGTAGTTTGATATAAAAATCTTGGTACACATTCATGGACAAAAAAATTTATTGATTTATTTCAAGTTTGAACACTCTTGACGAAATTCCTGGCTACGCCGCTAGAACAGGGGTAAGTGACTTGTTAACTATGAGACATGAAACTCAAATTTCATTATGAACTTACATCTTATATACCTCATGACTAAAGATTGAAACTTTTGCCATTTTTTTTGAGAATGATAACATTTTATAAATATAAATCAGCACAAAGTATGTGCTACTAAAAGTGACAGAATACATCCCCACAAAGTAAAAGAATCCCCCACTACAAAAACTTACAAGGACTCTATGATATCAAGTATGGAGTCACTATCATTTACAGGGCAATCTTTACACCAAAAAAGAAAAAGTACTAAAAAGTTCATTTTGATTTTCTGAATGGAGTTGCTAACATCCTCAAAACATCTGGAGTTCCTCTCGTTCCAGACTGACCACCAAATGTAGGCTGGGATCTTCTGCCACCATTTCTTCTGTCTGACTCCACCTGTCACACCAGCCCAGCATCTCAAGAGGTCGGATGTATCTTTTGGCATGACCCAGTTCATTCTGACAATACTTAGAAACATGTGCCACAGTTGAGAGGTAACAACACAGTGAAGAAACAGGTGGGAGTTGTCTTCTGCTTCCCTTCCACAGAGATAGCATCTGGAGGTCAGTTGATATCCCCTTCTCTTAAGTTTTTCATTAGTCAAACAAGCTTTTCTGGCCACCAACCATACAAAGCATAGCATCTTTGTGGGTGCATTTACCTTCCAAATTTGTTTCCAAGGCCAACTCCTATCAGAATGAGCATTTCCCATTAGGCTTTTGTAAGCAGAATTCACCGAGAAATAACTGGTGCTTGACCCCTTCCATACCAAAGAGTCCTCGCAATTTGAGAGCCATTTTGACAGAGACATAAATTTGATCCTTCAAAGTGGAGATACAACAGGGAGATTTTTCAAGTATAATATAAGAACAAAGCAAGTTACATTATTGCTAAGTGAACTATCAGGGCCAGCAGGGGTGGCAGTGGCACTAAGTTTAGATGGTTCATATGTTCTGATCACAGAAATAATTGCTTGTAGAATCCGGAGATTTTGGCTCAAAGGTCCAAAAGTCACCTGATAATTTATTGAGCAAACCCGCAAACCCAACAGATCATCCAACTCCCAATCTTGGATGTCCCTTCTGAAATGTGGAGCCCAAGCACTATTTTGCCAAACATGTGAGATAGTTGCATCTTTATTACTAGCAAGTAAAAATAAAGCTGGAAATTCATCTTTCAGGGTCTCTGTTCCTAGCCATTTATCTTTCCAGAAAGATATATGACCCCCGTTCCCTAGCTTGAGTGATGACTTGAGCTTGAATTCTCCCCAAAGCTTTGAAATGTGTTTCCAGGGGCCTGAACCATGTGGAGCTCTCCCCTGCTTAGTGCACCAGTTGTTTGCCACCCCATACTTTGCTTGAATTGCTGTTTTCCATAGCCCTGAACTTTCCATGTTGTACCTCCAATGCCATTTCATCAATAAACTTTTGTTATGCAAGGCAAGATCCTTTATCCGTAGCCCTCCATGGTTCTTAGGAAGAATAACTCTTGGCCATTTAACTAGATGGAACTTGTGAGTGTCACTGTTGCCTTCCCGTAAAAATTCCACCTTAATTGATCAAGTCTCCTTTGTACCTTAGCTGGGATTGGGAATAAGGACATGAAATATGTTGGTATGCTATCTAGCACACTATTGATGAGTGTTAGTCTGCCTCCAAAGGATCGGTATTGCATTTTCCAGGAAGCCAGTTTCCTTTCAAATTTTTCAATCACTCCATTCCAGACGCCTTGAGACTTGTATCTAGCTCCCAATGGGAGCCCCAGATATGATGTAGGGAAAGATCCCACTTTACATCACATAACCTTTGCAAGCTCATCCAGATTTGGGACTGTGTTAACCAGATAGATGGTACTTTTCATCATGTCCATGTGTAGGCCTGAAATAGCTTCAAAGATCATCAGCGTGAGATTAAGATATAGAACTTGTGATTTTTCAGCTCCGGAAAAAATCAGAGTGTCGTCTGCATATAGCAGATGCGACACTATCACAAAATTGCCCTCTTCATTGCCCACCTTAAAACCCTCTAGCCAATGGAGCTGGTTAGCTTTGTCTAACATTTTGCTTAGGCCTTCCATAGCAAGAATGAACAAAAAAGGTGACAGTGGATCTCCCTGTCTGAGGCCTTTTTGGGGAGAGAAAAACCCAACAGATCCACCATTGATTAAAATTGAGTACTTCACTATGGTAATACAAAATTTAATCCATCTAATCCAGCGTTCTCCAAATCCCATCTACCTGAGTATATTAATCAAGTACGCCCAATTGAGTTGGTCAAATGCCTTTTCAATGTCAAGTTTGAAAAGTAGACCAGGTTGCTCAGACTTCATCTTCCAATCTAATATTTTATTGGCTATTAGAGCTGCATCAGTGATCTGCCTTGATTTGATGAAAGCATTTTGATGTCCTAAAACTAGCTTCCCTACCACCCCTTTCAACCTCTCTGCTATGATCTTGGAGGCTATTTTATAAACACTGTCAATCAAGCTGATTGGTCTGTAGTCCCTCAATTCAGTGGCTCCTTTCTTCTTAGTGATTAGAGCTATGAACGAGGCATTACAAGACCTGACTAAGTTGCCATTCTGGTGAAAATAATGAAGTGCACCCATGATATCATTCTTTACTACTGCCCATGATTTCTGGTAAAATGCCATGGTGTAACCATCTGGACCTGGAGCTTTATCAGGTGCACAAGCTTTGATAATGTCCAGAACTTCTGCCTCTTCAAATGGTCTTTCCAGCAACTCTTTCCCTTCTGAAGATAAAGTTGCTACATCTTCTAGCCTTGCTGAAGGTCTCTATCTTTCATTTTCTGTGTACAACTTCTGATAGAAGTCTAAAATCTCACCTTTGATTAAAGCCTTGTCTTCAATGAAATCATCCTCAATTTTGAGTCTGTCAATACAATTATTTCTCCAGTTGGAATTGGCAACTTTCTGAAAGAACTTGGTGTTTTTATCCCCTTCTTTGAGCCACAAACATCTTGATTTTTGCCTCCAGGAAACTTCTTCTGCTTTGGCCAGCTGCTGAATTTCCATTTGAAGTCTCATCATGCTGGATTTTTCTTCTTGAGAAAGAGTTCTGCCTTCAGTTTGTTGTTGCAAAAAGAAAAGCTCCTCTAGGGCTCTTCCCCTCCTAGCTGCAGTTCTGCCATATTCCTCTATGTTCCAAGTTGTGAGATCTTTTTTTAGTAGCTTCAATTTATTCACCAGTACAAAGTCAGGAGTGCCATTGACTTCATAACTTTGCCACCATGACTTGATCCTATCTTGAAAGCCTTCCGTGTTTAACCACATGTTTTCAAATTTAAAGTAGGATGGATTTGAATCCCAGTCCCCACTTTCCAACATGATACGAGAATGATCTGAGATGACTTTGGGAAGCGCAACTTGGCTCATTTTTTGAAAAGTATCATTCCGTTCTGATGACACAAGGAATCTATCTATTTTTGATGCTCGGATATTCTCTTCTCCTCTGGACCAGGTGAATTGAGCTCCCTGCAATGGTAAGTCTAATAAGCAAAGATCTTGAATGACATCTGAGAACCCCCTCATGGCCCTTGATCTTCTCAGACAATTATGCCTTTCACTTTCAAACCTACAAACTTGATGTATTTTTATGCTCACCTAATCAAGATTCATATCTTTTAATCTTAATCTTGAGATCTGTGTCCATGACACCAATAAAAGAGACAGAGATGGGTGAATGCAAGCTTAGGCTCACGATTTTTCCAT
This sequence comes from Nicotiana tabacum, assembly GCF_000715075.1. Classification (NCBI taxonomy): domain Eukaryota; kingdom Viridiplantae; phylum Streptophyta; class Magnoliopsida; order Solanales; family Solanaceae; genus Nicotiana; species Nicotiana tabacum. The sequence goes on from NC_134090.1 coordinate 123,575,853, forward strand.
GCTACGGTTAATAGACGTGTGAAAATTCTGTATCGTTAGATAATTGGCATAATCCCCAGAGCTCACATGCCCTACTTTCTTTTGCTGTGTGATTGTTAGGCTACTCCTGATATGGCAGTAACCCTTCTAGAGATAGCAAGAATTTTTGCCACCAAAGTTCCTGGAAAGATAGATGCAGATGTGCTACAACTGCTATGGAAAGTAAGCTCACTGTCATAACATAATGTAAAGTTGATTTTTCTTCCTTAATTAATGCTTCTGTTCTTTCTTTAAAGTTGATCTCATTTATGTTTCAGTTAATCTTGTGCTGGCGATTATGTCTATAACTTCTCTGTAGTTATTAGTTTCCAATTTGAGTTTGCTGTTCGTAATGAATAGTTTAAAACAAAGTTGCATGTGTAGCAGATTGTAGTTTCCCTAATTACCACATAGACTGACAGATGTTGATAACATATAATGCTGACCAAGGTCTGTTTATACATACTTTATCTACTTTTTGTGTACTAAACTGGAGTATTATGATGATTCTTTTAATAACCTAAGTCCTGCATAGTGTCTATCAACCTTGGTGCCCTTAAATGGGACATTGTCTGACAAAATTGAATTGATAAATTTTTGCAAATTCTGTATCTGTAAATACTTATACGCATAGTGTGATTAAGTATTTTATCATCTGGCTGCACTTCATAACCTGATGTTCTTTCTACTCTCATTTCCTTTTTTCTTTCCACCATCATATGCTTGATCAAGTAGATAGTGAGGGTGGATTACGATCTTGGGTCCTCCCAGATTTCTTTCTTTAACAAATAATTCTTAAATGAAGAATAGTGCGATTGCGAACAGTCTATTCATCTCACATGGATACATTTTTTAGTGCATCTTATTAATTTATTAGGGAATAGGCTGTTGTCTCCTTAAATGGTTTTTGGCAGTCCTCACCTCGTGAACTAGCTTTCGGGATTGAGTTAAGCACCAGGTCCATTTTTTTCTTAACATGGTATTAGAGCCAAACAGAGGTTTCCTATTCTTGATTTGCTTAGTGTTCAGTCCTCATGTCATTAAGTCCATGCTCCAGATGTCTAAATCTTGGTGTGCCGGGGGGTGTTAGATTCAGTGTTTTAAATCAAAAATCGCTTTTTTCTTTTCAATCCACGTGTAATCCTAAGACAAGGTTAAATGTGCAGAAGGGTGTCAGAAAATACATGTCCCTCATGGTTGTGTAATGGTTGTAGGTTATAATGTCAGTCCGTTCTCTCAACTACAGTGGGACATTCTAATTGATCTATCTGTAGGTACTCTCAGGGACGCTACTTTCATCGGCCAGTGCAGTATGATTTGCAGAATTTTTCTTCCACTTAGTTGAATGTTGAGCAACTTCGTTGGAGCTTTGACATTGTTTGCTAATTCACATCCTGTTTTCTGTCTTGCTACATTAACTTGATTTTCTTGTTAGATCTAAGATATAGTGCTCTGTGAAATTTTGACCTCTCATTTTTGCCTTACCTTGTAAAATTCCATTTCATACATTTCCCTATGTTTCCTTTGTCATTTTAAGTTTTTCCATTCGTGTAGTAGACATGCATGCTAATCTATAGTGATATAATATATAGACTTGTCTAGTTGGAGCTGGTCCTGATGGAAAACACACTGCATTGGAAGCAGTCACTATAGTTCTGGATTTGCCTCCTCCACAACCTGGCTCACTGTCTGGACTTACCTCAGTTGATAGCGTATCTGCCTCCGATCCAAAATCAGCCCTGGCATTGCAGAGAATGGTCCAAGCAGCAGTAAGAATCTCATCTACAAATTAATTTATTGATAACTGAGCTACCAGATAACTACCAAGTATCTGTGATGGCTTCTTTTATTTTTATGAATGGGTTATGACATACTTTTGAAGGTCTGGTTCCTTGGAGAAAATGCAAATTATGCTGCCTCTGAGTATGCTTGGGAGTCAGCTACCCCTCCAGGCACAGCATTGATGATGTTAGATGCAGATAAAATGGTTGCTGCTGCCAGTTCTCGTAATCCTACTCTCTCTGGTGCTCTGACTCGACTTCAACGGTGTGCTTTTAATGGTAGCTGGGAGGTAGAAGTTTTAAGCTCTTTAATCGTTCCTTTTGCGAACAAATTTTTTGGCAAGCTTTGATTTATTTCATACATGATTTATGCATTTGGTTATTGGTTATAATTGCTTACTAGTTGTGAACATGAAAGGTACGAGAACCTATATTTCTCCCTTCCCAATTTTTTTTACAAGGGTTGAGTCGATCGCTTCTTGTCTAACATTGATGATTTATTTTGTAAACTATAAAATTATGGATTTAGAGAGTACATGGAAAATAGTTGCTAGAAAAAAGAAAAAATTGAACAAATCATGATCAATGACGAATTTGTTGAGTTTCTAAATAATAACCAGATCAAACAGACTGCTCTCGCAAAAATTAAGATTTACTTTATTTATGATATTACAAATGGCAAGTAGCTGGAGTGTGTGTCTGTTGCCGACGATGAAAATATACGCTGCCTTTCTGTTTTACACTTTTGGCAGTGTTCTGGAGCAAATCCATCCTAAAATAGTGCTGTATTCTGGCCCGGGCCCGGGCCTAAATGGGCCAAACGGGCAGGGTTTAACGGGCCTGGGCTCTGGCGGTCCCGGGCCTCACGGTCCCGGGCTTCGTGGGCTCAACGGGTGGAACCAGCCCGTGACGGGCCTAAGCCCATATGGTCCTGGGCTAAACGGGTCGGGCTCGTGGGCTTAGCGGGCCTAACGGGCTTTTTTATTTCCGGGGTTTTTTTTTTTTAATTTTTTTTGTTTAAGGCAATTTCTTGTAAACCATATCATGGCTATATAAAAAATATATATGTAATATATATGTAGAAATCTAATTATTAAAGTGCTTGACGAAAAAGTAAAATAACAAAACAATAGTAAAACTAAATTGCCATGCATAATAAATTAATAAGAAAGTACAACATGAAGCATAAATACGTCTAATAATTTTAAAATAACACAAATTGTTGAAATATCTTAAAGACGAATTTGCGGATAAATACCATCTAACACAATACGTTATATGCCTCCTTAAAATGCCTGTGGTACACCCTGAACGAAAATTTAAGACTCTTCCACAGTTCTTGCATTTTAATATTTGGCATTCTTCATTTTCTTCAAGCAGTTCATAGTAGTGCGAAACAAATAAGCGCACTCTTTCCGAACGAGGCATGATGTAACTTGAAAATTAAGATTGAGACTTGAAGTCTTGAAAATTAGAGATTGAGAGAAATTTAGATTGAGAAATGAGTATTGAGTATTGAAATGAAGAAGAGGGAGGGGGTATTTATAGTGTTAGAGAAGGTTAGTTTTGTAAATTAAAAAAAAACCCGGTTATTTGTGCAATATGGCCGTTGGTGGTCATTGGGGGTGGGGCCCTCATTTTGAATTTTGAAAAATCTTGTTTTGTAGTATATATAGTATACTAGTATAGTATATATATATATATAGAAATATCTTATTTTGTAGTATATATAGTATACTAGTATAGTATACTATATATAGTATGTTATGTATATATATTTCCAAATATAATTTCTTATAATGTTTTGTAGTATATATATATATATATATATAGATTTTCTTGTAGTATATATTGTATGTTATGTATATATATTATAGCTTATAAATAATTGCAAGTTAAAGACAAAAAAATATTGCAAAAAGATATTCAAGGGCATGTATTATAATTTTTATTACCAAAAATGGCATATCTTTCTTAGTCTTCCTCCCCCCAATGGAATGAGCACAACAAGGTACTAATACCACCATTAAAAGGGAAAAAACTAAAAGAAGATATGCCAAAGTACAAGTTACACCATAATCTACATTGTATCTCTAACAAATTTTATAAATCCTTCAAGGTTCGGAGGCGGTTGCGTTGGTGGTGGTGGAAAAGAAGCTTGTTCATCACCACTTCCGGGCGAAGCAGCATCCTCCGCAAGTTCCGCTATCATTTCTTCATAAGCTTCATCTATCGCCGGTTGTGATTCCGCAATTCCAAAGTTTCTTCTTTCCGAGCGGATCCAATCTTTGAACAGTACATATTTTTCCAAGCTCTCCCTCATTGACGCTCTATGATCACCTATTTGAAGTCTTGCTTGACTGAAAGCGCTCTCTGATGTAACAGTTGAAGCTTGAATAGATAAAATATCCCGAGCCATCCTTGCAAGAACCGGAAAATGTTTTTCCCTTGCCTTCCACCATTCCAAAAGATCAAAAGTGCCGTCTGGATTTTCCTTTTCAAGTCCCTGCTACAAATAAACTTGAAGCTCATTTAGATGTGAAGTTTCATCATAATTATCACCTTGAGAACCCCTGAACTCCGTCCAAGATTTAAGTGCTTTTAACATTCGTCCAATCTTGAGTAGTAAGCATTTCATCATCATCCTCACCACCTACCCGAGCATTAAACGTTGCATTAATTGGGTTTCTATATTCATATGCAACTACTAAACTTTCGTACATATAATTCCATCTAGTCGGGCAAGCTTTAGGAACCTTTCTTTCTCTAAGGCCATATTCATCACATTTTTTAAAATATTCTCTTAGTCTACTTCTACGGTTTGAATAAAAAAGCCAATTAAGAGCCATTCTAACCTTTTCAATTTCTAAATTTAAAATTCGCATACCATCACCGACAATTAAATGATAAATATGACAAATACATCTAACATGGAATATATTTCTAAATGCGGGATTTAGTGTTGTTGTAAGTATGCCTATAGCACTAGTGTTACTAGAAGCATTATCCATAGAAATTGACTTTATTTTATCTCTAAAGCAAAAATATCTACAAATATCTGCAACAGTGTTAGCTATAAACTTACCTGTGTGACATGAATTAATTATTCTATACGCAATAATGCGTTTTTGCATTGTCTACTCCTCATCTATCCAATGACTTGTAACAATTAGATAATCACAATCATTACCACTTCTACCAATATCAGTAGTAATAGAAATCCGATTACTTATATGAGTAAATAAATACCGCAAATATTGTTCATATTCATGTTTATATTTATAAATATCGTTCTTAACTGTTGCGCGAGGCCAACCTTTATAAGTAGGATTAAAAACTCTTCTAATATAATGCACCCAATTAGGATTAGAGGGAAAAGAATAGGGTAAGCACATAACGGTAACCATCTTTGCTAATTCTTCACGATCTCTATTTGGATCGTAATATAAAATACCTCCGGTCACAATGTTAATTCCTGGTTGAACTAGATTTGAACCTGTACTAGGGTTAACATCAGAATCTACATGTGTTCCCTCTAGCTGCGCTTTCATTTGTAAATATCTAGCTTTATCTCTAGGGTGTGTTTTTATGTGCCTAGTCAAACTACCCGTGCCGCTACGGTCTCCAGTATATTTATGCGCCAGTAATTTCCCACTTGTTTTACACTTAGCCTTATTTTGTTCTCTTACTTAAAGTAAAAAAATTCCAAACTAATGATGTTTCTAGGCATTTAGAAGGTTGTCTATTAAAACTAGGGGTTTCTACAGGTGGGTCAGACGGTACATCAGTTGGGTTATTAACAGGACTAGTAGGTGTATCATCTAAATCCGGTTGGGTTTCATCTTCATCCTCATTTTCCTCATCATTTTCAAAGATAGTTTCATTAGGATTAAGAGCATTCATAGTTTCATCATCTAAATTTTGACCTGGTGCAACATTATGACAAAATTGACTATCGGAAAATTGAAAACAGGGGTTATCACTATCAAGAATAATAAGAGCAGCAGGACGTCTACCAGGTCTGGGTCGGGGAGCCGGGGGAAGGGTAGTAGGTTGGCCACTACTTTCACCAATTTTAGCTTTACCCTTACCACCAAAAATATTTTTCAAAGAAAATGCCATATTAATTATAATTATACTAAATAAAACTAACAAAACTATAATAGTAAAACTTAAGAGTTGGAACGCGTTTACCGAATTGCCGAACAACTTCTTGAAAATTGAAAATCATTGAAGACTTGAATACTTCAATTCACCAACTTCACAATTTTTCACGAAATTTCAACAATAAAATAAGCAATTATAGCAGAGAGATTGAGAGAGATTGATGAATTGGTGAGTAAAAATGAAAGAATGAGGGGGTATTTATAGTTGAGAATTGGGAAAAAGTGTAATTATATAAAGTTTGGGGTTAAAATAAAGTTTGGGGGCCAAATGACTATTTTCTAAACATCCAAACGGTCAAAATTGCAGCCCAAACGGCTACTTTTTAAATTTTGACCGTTGGATAAAAACTAGCCGTTAGGCCCGGCCCAGGCCTGCCAGCCGGTCCCGGGCTCGTGTGCTTTCTAGGAAGAACCGGCCCGCCACGGGCTTTAAAGAACCGTTAAGACCGGCCCATCAGGACAGGCCCGTTAGGCCCGTTAGGACCGCGGGCCCGGTCCGGTCCGGTTCAGGTCTTGTCTCCCTGAAAAAGTGTAGTCTTCCCTCTTGAAGGTGCTCTAAACCCGTATATGCGTCCGTAAATACCTCTTGGGGCAGTCCTTTCTCCTGCAGTAGGTGGAGGCGTTTACTCATCTTTTATTTCTTGCTAACGTATGGTACGAATATATGAGTATAGGGAAGTTCTAGTTGTAATCCAACTAAAATGCTTCTTGTTATTGTCAATATACATCATTGAGTGTTTTATATTTAAAAAATGTATATTATTAAGTGTTCCGTGGTTTCCCTTCTTACTACTTTTAAATTTCAGGTTCGCATAATTGCTGCCCAGGCTCTTACAACTATTGCAATTCGATCTGGTGAGCCTTATAGGTTACAGATCTATGAATTTTTACATGCCTTAGCCCAGGGTGGTGTACAGTCTCAATTCTCAGACATGCATATAAGCAATGGAGAGGACCAGGGAGCCAGTGGCACTGGCCTTGGATCTTTAATCAGCCCTATGTTGAAGGTCCTTGATGAAATGTATTCTGCGCAGGATGAATTGATAAAGTAAGTGTAAGACTATTTTCTGGCTCATCTGAGCACTAATTAACCATTTGTAAGGTGTGACACGTAGTCCCTTGTTAACACTCTGCTTGAATATGTAGAGAGATGCGTAACCATGATAATGCAAAAAAAGAATGGACTGACGAGGAGCTAAAGAAATTGTATGAAACTCATGAGAGGCTCTTGGATCTCGTTTCTCTGTTTTGTTATGTTCCAAGATCAAAGTATCTTCCTTTAGGGCCAACGAGGTACGTTATTCTTAAGTTCCCCTTGGCATTGTTGTTTGAGCATACAAGAAATGAATTTTCGTTAGTTTCACGTAGAAGTGAGAGAGCGACAACATCAATTCACTTTTTTTGTTGAGAAGGTAACATATTTTATATATAAGATAAAGTTAACCCTTATCACAAAGATTGTGTTAAAGAGATTACAGAAAGTTACAAAGACCCCCCAAAGAAACAAAAACCTAGTCTTGTGGTAGTTACAAGGCCCCAATGATGTCCACTATGGACTCTACATCTTCTACGAGAGCTTCTTTACACCAAATGTGAAACAAAAAAATATACAGTTCATCTTGATCTTCTGTTCAGACAACATCAATTCACTTGCTAACAGTGTTTTAGGAAGTGGAGACGAAGGTCTGCACATTTTATCTCTCATGGGATGGGACATTAGTTCCATGACACGGGGCGTAAAAATGAAATAAAATTTAAAATAGATGTAATTATAGAAGCTGTGGATATATCAAAATTGATTAAAACTCAAATGTCAGAAATGTATTTAAATATCTTGCATGATAGAATATTTACATGTATTAAGTAAAGGAACCAAATTCTAAATTCTAGAAAACACATATTATATAGGTTGTAGTCAAATACCAGTAATTAGATTTAAGAAAATGCATGGCGTGTAATGAACTAACATCGAGGTTGTAATGCGTGCATGGGACGTGTGACCACAGAAGCTTGGTACTCTTTCCCCCATGGTAACCTTGTGGCCTCTAGAGCCTGATTCACATCCTGGGATTCCCAATTTTACCTTGTTAAAGAGCAGATCATTGTGGGGGAAGATAATCTAAAAGAAATATATCATTATACAACTTAGGAGCAACCTTACTACCATAGTTGCCTTCTGTTCCTGACAACAATGTTGGAGCCTTAGCATTCTTGCAAGGAAAAGTAAAGCTTCTCTTAGAAATTGCAAATCTTTGGGGATATGACTTCACAATGGCAAGACATGAGTCCTTAAAACCACTTGATAATTCATAGTCATCTAATTTCAGTGGGCTTTCTGAAACTGTTCATAGTCATCTAATTTCAGTGGGCTTTCTGAAACTACCCTACACATACTTCTGATTTTTTAACTTAATGGGGAAATTGACATCATACCAACTGACTCTTGGCTAGAGCAGTTAGTAAAAGTAACATGGAAACTGAAGGCTTAGTAATAAAAGACTAGATATTTAATCATGATCCCCAATAGGTTTTAAACCCAGCTTTGCTAGCATTTCACCCAATTATTCCCATTTTTTGGTGTTGCGTTGTCTTTGTCCAGATCTTCACCAGTATTTTTCATCTTATACATGCTAATATGATGGTTAGTGTGCTTAGACTCTTTTAAGTTTTCTATAATGTAGTGTATTGAATAAAGTTATATTTATTGAACAGCGCAAAGCTAATCGATGTCTACCGCACTCGGCATAATATAAGTGCGTCAACTGGACTCAGCGATCCCGCTGTAGCCACGGGTATCTCCGATCTTATGTATGAAACTACCAAAGCACAAGCTGCTGAGCCTGAAACAATTGATGATGACCTTGTGAACTTCTGGGCTGCAAATCTGGGTGATGATAGCTTAAATAATGCACCTGCAATTAACAGGGTAAGTATTTGAGTGATGTATCAAACCTGAAAACTGACACCGTCACCTTTCTGTTCTGGTGGTCAAATTGTATATCGTAGTGAATAAAACAAAAGAAAATTGCATGCAACTTCTTTATTCTATGTCATATGTACCCTGGACAACTTATAAAAGGTTGCTGTGGACATAGAGCTGATATAACACGTTGGATAGCCAGGAGAACATGTTGGATAGCGAAAATGCTTTTTACTGTCTCGGTTTCATTTACATTATTTTCGAAAATGTGTTCTCTGTATGTGTCTCAAGTATGTATTGAATTGTATCTGAATTTGTTTGATGTAACACTATCTATCTCTTTAGTGCAGAAACATAGTGTAGCATTATGTACCGTTAAATAGATTAACCGCTGCTGTACCAATTTTTTCATGCTTGTTATGGAGTTCTTTCATCCCTAGGTTAATGAGTTTCTTGCTGGTGCTGGTACTGATGCTCCTGATGTTGAGGAGGAGAACATTATTTCTAGACCCTCCATGAGTTATGATGATATGTGGGCAAAGACTCTCCTAGAATCTTCGGAGATGGAGGTAGTAATTTTTGAATCTATGCTGCTTTCTTTTACTCCAACATGGTGCAAATGATTAAATATATACAACTGGCGGCTGCAGGAAGACGATGGACGATCATCGGGATCTTCCTCCCCAGACTCAGTAGGGTCAGTTGAGACATCCATATCATCGCACTTTGGTGGAATGAACTATCCATCGTTATTCAGTTCTAAGCCATCTACTTATGGGACTTCACAATCCAAGGTAGGTAGTTAGCATTTAAAATCTGCTTTAAATTTAATGCATTGAGAATAATTATGGTATGCTTGAAGGAGCTTCATATTATAGCTGCTGATGTGGACGACTATATCCAATTAATTTTTTTCTCATTTAGCTTATCCCAAATGAAGAAACATTTGCCTGGAAATTTGACATTTGATGAAGAACCATATTGTTTAATGATGTACTTGACCTCTGTTATGTAATGGTATACAACCCAACGGACAACCGCTTTCATGATTATGCATAAACCAAAACCTCATAGATAGAGGTATCTGTATTTGTCCAGGATTATGTTGCTCTCACCGATTTGCCATTCATGTTTGTAGCATATGTATGTTCACAGTTCCTGTCATATTCATTCCCTTATTCCACCCCCAAAAATCCCGCTTCCCCAACACACAAAAGATAAAGTATTTATCAATTGGCTTATGTTCTATTAAGCTTCACTTGCCAAATGGTGAAATCTTCCTAAGAAAATGGGAGCTCACTGGTATATTTTGGAAAAGTTTGACGTTTATTGACATCCTGCTGTACTTCTATTTTTCTATTTCTTTTTCAACTGCTTTTATATTGTCATCTATTAAGAAATATAGATAGAATGTTGTGTGCTAACCAGTAATTATGACAGAGGTGTGCAAATTGTTTGTATAAATGTAGCTAAAATGTTTTATGTAGAAGCACCAAAGTTGCTTATGTTCAACCTGCTTTTGGATCACTATAGAAAGTTACCTTCCTGAGACTGCAGAACTTTGGTCTCTCTCTCATGATTTAAAATGAGGAAAGCATCAAGTGATGGATGCGATATGTCTGGATTCACTTTCTTATTTTGTTTGTAAAGTAATCTTCAAGTGGAAGAGAGGATATATCAGAGTTAAAAGGCAAGAATGTTTTAACTTAGGATTGGAGACTTAACAAATAGAACCAGATATTATGTAACGCTGCAGGAAGTTTTGAATACCTCTAGGTTTAAGAATGACATATCCAAACTTGTCACTGTTTACATCATTTGGGAACCCATTCTCTGGTGATAATAAACATTTTTAATTGAGGGAAAAGATCAGAAAATTTGAGTTTTTAGTCTATTTAGTTCCAAAAGACTGCATTTAGAAATCCAACCAACCCTGATTGTTTACATTGCAAAGCATGCTATTTTAGTATTTAAGACTGACTTTGCTTTATATCAGGGGGGACAGATCTACTCTTTCCAGCCAAACAATGTTCTAAAAGGGTGGTATTAGGTGAAGATAATGGATAATTTTGTGTTTCATCATGCCATGCGATAATTGAAGTCACTGCATCCTTTCATTCCTCGTGTACAATTTGCACCTACTTTTAGCTATCATTTCTGTTGCTTGAACTTCGAATCTCTTTATTACCACTGTTTGAACACTTGCTTAACCACTGTACTGAGAGCAGCTCAGCTTCCTTAAAATTTTCTTGAGAACGTAAATAACTAAATTGCCATATTCTGCTTTTGATCAAGTGTATCAATCTTCTTCCTCATAGGAAAAAACTGATCTATACCATATTGGTAAACCTGGTAAACTTGTGTAGTGAGATTGGTTCAGTCTTAGTTACCAAACTAAATGCAATTGCTGAATCCTGATGTTTTGTCTCTTATTACAATGACAACAAGTCTGTGAGGATCAGGGGACCTGGTCAACACGTTCGAGTATACATGATTAGCGAACTTGCTTAAACTGTGTTATGAAATGAGATAATACACTCTAGTTAGTGGTGAAAAATCTGGATCAGAATGGAAGTTCTATTAATTGTTTCAATACCCTTGTTTATATCTGAGTGTAGTCTCAAGTAACACATATAACTAGGAATGCACTCTACTATGAGGTTGAAACTATCTTAAAATGTTTTTTAATGAAATAGTCTTCCGTGTTACAAGCCATATTTTCTCCTTGATACCTTAAAAAAGAAAGAAAAATTCCGTGATACTCGAATTGCATTGCTTCTAGTGCTGAGCAGCGGTTCAATCGTTGTATTTCATTTTGGGTTCCTTTCTTTTCTGCCTGTATTAGTATGTAAAATGGGTCATTGTTGCCTATGACAGGGGAAATCTGGTGGGAGCCGATATAAGAATAATTCCTACAGTGGCTCCTCATACGATGGTCTGGGATCCCCGGTAAGGCCTCCTAGCCAGTCAATTTCATATCTTTTGTCATGTGAGATGCAAGTCTTTTATTGAAGGAATTTGCAGATAAGAGAAGAACCTCCACCATATTCATCACCTATTAGAGAAAGATACGAGTCGTTTGAGAATCCCTTGGCTGGCTCTGGTTCTCACAGTTTTGGATCCCATGAAGAAGAGCGAGTCTCTTCAGGCAACCCACAGTCTGGTACAGCACTTTACGACTTCACTGCTGGTGGAGATGATGAGGTAGGCCTATTAGTGACTACTAGATTTTCTTCCCGGAAAGACTGGTTAATGATGATACCATATATAATGTTCTTGCTTGCTACAAAATTGTCCCATTTAACACGTTGCACTCTGGTTTTGACATTTTGAATTATGTCCAAATTCTACCTAAATGTATCTTAGTTCTTAGTGGCTTACTGGAGTTGCAAAGGTTAATTAAGTTTTCGATTTTCTAATCTGCAGCTGAATTTGATAGCGGGGGAAGAAGTGGAAATTGAGTATGAAGTAGATGGCTGGTTCTATGTAAGTAATTCCCGTGGAATGTTTTGTGGAGCCACTCTTCATTGCTAATCATGCATCTAATCTGACTCAGCTTACTTGTATCTTACTCCCTCTGTTCCAGTTTATGTGAACCTATTTCTTTTTTAGTCCGTTCCAAAAAGAATTACCCCTTTCTAAATTTGGTAACAATTTAGCTTAAACTTACAATTCTATCCTTAATGAGAAGCGTTTATAACCACAAAAATACTCTGGGCCCCTTTTTGACTTGTTTAGAACCACAAATTTCAAAAGTCTTCACTTTTTCTTAAACTCCGTGCCCAGTCAAACAGGTTTACATAAATTGGAACCGAGGGAGTAGTATTTATTCATATGCACACTTTCCAATTTCTTTAAATGGGGAAGATACTTTAGACCAGATATCTTCCTTCAAGCGTGACACTGATCCGGATCGTCCCTTTCCGAATGCCAATCACTCTATTCTTTCTAACCAAAGAACCTTTGTGTGGAGTATCTGTAATACTGGTTAAGGAAGAACAAGGCTGGTGTAACACCTGTCCCATTTTACTTCGTGTGATACCCCAAAAGCAAGAGAAGTATTTTTTATTTATTTAAGAGAAGTAAGAAGTGTAATTGTCACTTTATAAAATGGGTAGTTATTTCCACTTTGTCTTTCTTTATTTCCAATCTCCCATACTCTTTTCTTTTTTGGCAATGTATGTTAAATACTTAAATCCTAAGATGTATGAAGGTATATAACTGTTGCTTTATAACTGGTAATGTGATAACTAAGTCACTGCATTAATCTTCTCCTGATCACTGAAGTTGTATTATTTGTCTCTCACATATTGATTATGTCGTCATTTGTTGAGAATGCTGTGCTAGATATCTAAAACTATGATACTTTTTAACAAAAAAAAGATATGTAATACTTTGATCTCTTAGAGCTTATGTTTATATTTTACATGTCTGATAACTAAAGGGAGTGGTTAAAGTTAAGGTGATTTTGCCAAATAGTATCAGGTCTATAAATTTAAACTACAAGATAGGCTCCATATCCTTTGCAGTCTTCCTCTATTATCAATCGAAAGATAATTTAACAGGTGGAAGGTTTGAATCCAATCATGTAATCCTTCTTCCCCTCCCACTATTTTCTATTATTTGCTCCATTTCAATTTGTTTGGAACCCTATCCTTTTTTGTCTATCCCTAGGCACTTTTCTATATTTAAAGCTCGGTTATTTTTACATTTCCACCATGCCATTGATATGACTTGTTATAGGCACCACTGGACTTAAAAACAAATTCTTTCGTACAAGAGTACTTTTGCTAATCTATGCATATTTCGTTTGTGTCAAAAGTCTATCTCTTTCTTAACCTCCTTTTCTAGTCAATCAATGAAAACAAGTAGGAAGGAGGGAGTAATAAATTTTAAAAAAAAAAGTTTTGTGGAGAATTTCACTGACCAACTGGTACCCCTGAACCATAGTTGTTTGTTCTTTCTTAAGCATTTCACCGAGTAAATTCAAGGAGACTCTGATGGCAGCTTGAATGTGTAATAAGCATGTTCTTGGAAAGATTCCTTTGGTAAAGATTATCTGATTACTTAGTTCAACCATGTTTTTACTGGGTTTACTGTGAAAGTTGACTCTGCACTCTTTCCCTAGAATTCCTTTTACTATGTTCTCTTTGCCTTCTAGGGAAGAAGGAACTTTGTAGAAAGTGTTATATCCGATGATTATTTGGTGACATATGGTGCGCACTTGTTTCAGGTCAAGAAAAAACGTCCTGGCAGAGATGGGAAAATGGCTGGCCTTGTCCCAGTACTCTATGTCAGTCAATCTTGAAGGCACAGAGCTATATATTACCATAAAATCCAGTTAGTAAATTTTTGTTCTTCACTAATTGTTGGAGCAACTTTGGCGTGTAAAGTTTCCTATCACTATGCACTGCTCGATGGGTTCCACTATAATCATCTGAATTCCATGGAGCATGAGTTCTGGAACATATGCTGCATGCATTTATCAGATCCTTACGTTGCCGTAGCAGATGGTCCAATGGATATAACTTATGCTTGGTAGGGGAAGTCATTTGGAGGTAATTACTACAGCTTCTGCTGATTCTAGGTTTGTGCCACATTCCTTAAGATATTTGGCATTGTATTTTGTTCGTGCTTAAGAGCCACTTTTGCATCTAGCAAGAACTGTTCTGGGACAGTAGTAGTACTCTTTTTGAGTGTAAGTATCTTGAATTTTTTCCCGGTTGTGTATGGTGTCTTGTTATGGAGATTGGAAGCATGGTTTGTAGTTCATTCTTGTATATGGTGCTGGTTCTTGATTTCTGTAGCCTCGATATGAAAGTTCATATCATGTATACTTAGCTGATATTTAGGAGTTATTTTGCTCGGGACTTGCAGATTCTATGATGTGATTTGATCCTGTTATGTGAGTTGATTGGCAAATTACAAATTTTGACTACATTGACAGGCAAACATGTATTTACAAATTTTGATTCCATTGACAGGCAAACATGTATTGTGATATTTCTCCTAATTTCTTTCAATTCATAGCACATCTAATGTTATCTTTCAGAAGTGAGCTGTAATAGGGATTGTTAAAAATGAGTTACAACATTTAAGGCAGTGTTCTCTTTATTAAAATAAGTTGAAAGAGTAGCCTTTTGGTTTGTGAAAACAAGTTGATAAACTGAGAAGTTTTTGAAGCAAAAATTGGTTCACAAGGAAGGAAAAGAAACATATTATATTTGATCTTTAAGTTCGTACATAGCAATCATCACTTGTAGAAATATAACATAATGCTAACTCGTATACGGCTAAGGAAGGAAAAGAAACACAT
Organism: Nicotiana tabacum; assembly: GCF_000715075.1. Taxonomy (NCBI): domain Eukaryota; kingdom Viridiplantae; phylum Streptophyta; class Magnoliopsida; order Solanales; family Solanaceae; genus Nicotiana; species Nicotiana tabacum. Next base: position 123,591,054 of record NC_134090.1, read on the forward strand.
TTATTGTATGCAATTTTATGCTACATTTTTTCAAGATATTATTTTCACGGCTCGAATTCATAATCTCCTGATCATATGGCAGTAACCAGTTACATCAAGGCGCCCTTCCCAGTTGTTTTGATATCTTCAAATTGTGCAGTGCCTAGCATGACGCCCTGACATTATTAGTATAATATAAACGCAAACTTTAGTAGGAAGCATTCAATAGCTTACATATTTGGGGAAAATTTTATTTTGTGTCTCATACAACTGACACTAGTCGTATGAGACAATTTTTTTGTCTCACAGTTTTGCGGATGCAAATTTCTGTGTGCCCAGAAATATAAGAGTGGAGTCCACAAATTTGTGAGATAAAAAGGAGCCTCATATAACTAGCGTAAGTTGTATGAGACACAAAATAAAACTTCTCCGTATTTGGGGAGCTCTATTTCCAAAATATCATGGAACTGACAGCTTTAAATGTAACTGTTGGAAAAGAACGAGATGATTGGATTTGATCGTAGCGTTTGAGTTCAGTATCGTACTACCACTAGATACATTGTGGTGACGTCACGTCAGTTAGATAAAATGGAAGAGTTCCCAGCCAACCAATTTCTTACTCCCATCTTCCTACATCTTGTCCTTGCTTTTCGAGTTTTGGGTGCTTTGCATTAAAGAATAATTTATATTATTTACGCAATGAGCGTACTTGTAAGGTAATTAAGTACAAGTTCTTTGTATTACCTAGTGGCAGCAAAGTGGATTAAAAAAAATATTCATCTATATTATCCACTAAAAAATGGGTTGGATAATTAACTTTTTAAAAATGGGTCAAATAAGGATAAGATTCATATTATCCACTTAAAAATGGATACTTTGTATACGGTTAAAATCGGAGGGCCTGATTTTAGGATTATTATGATATCCCACGACCCATTTTCAAAAGGCTCGAGTCCGGTTCGAGGTTCGAACTCGAGGATCCTATATGCTCGACCTCGGGGCAGAGTAAATTGATGGTTACGATGAACGAGTGGGAGATTCCCAAGGCACATGATTAAAGTTGATCAAGTCTATTAGGCTAGTTCAAGCCCGTACCGTGGTATTAAATGGCTGTACCAGCCATATATCCTTGTAATAAATATACTTGTACTATGTTGAGATTCCCCCATATATATAAATGGACCATTGTCATTTTGTAGAGAGAACATACTACTCACAACATTCAAAACAAGAACATTCTCTGTCTCTAACTTAAACATATTCTCTTAGTTTCATTACTTACATTTATTGCTTATATTCATTGTGCACTATCTATTGTTCTTAATCCATTGCTCTTTATTAACCATAAAGAGCCTTCATCAAAGCTCTTAATATTGTTAGCCCTTCATCGGCCATTCATAATTCAGCATCAAGCTCGACCTCGAGGCCCCGTATAGTCAGGCTCGAGGCTCCGATTCTCAGTCACTCGATTTGCTTAAACATATTATTTTCAAGTTCTTATCTTATTTTCTAGTCTCACATTTAGCATCTATTGCCTAACAACTAGCATAAAAACAGATCACATATTTTTAGAATCACAAAATCAAATTTAATTGTAATTATCATTTTCAAGGTAAACAGTTTGGCGCCCACCGTGGGGCTAAAAATAATAGTGATCATTTTCTTGCTGGTTTACTACATAACGCAAGTTATCTTTCACGCTTTTTCTTGTCCAAGAATCTTTAATTTCAGGTCAAAATGTCTAATTCAGTGAATGCATATGAAAACAACGGTCTTGAGGACCATGGAGAGAATGGTGTAGCTGTTTCAGGTATTGGTGCGCCACCACTAAACCCTGAGGGCGCACCAGAGTCAATCCCCGCAGATGTGGTCTCACACGATGCCCAACACGTCGATATAAGCTCCCACACTAATAGGAGCGTACGCCAAGGAGACCAACAAGAAGCTCAGAAACCCCAGCTCGAGAAGAACAAGAGGTTATCCTTCACGTTATTTTGAGATGTTGCAGGCACAACAATTGGCAATTGCTCAACTGCAAAGCCACCAAAAAACCCCAAGTACAGCGGCCCCGAAAACGGCCCCTCGAACCGAACAGGTACCCGAAAGGTCGAGGAACAACGGGTCAGCAGCCGACCCCGCTATCATGAAGATGCTTGAAGACCTCACAAAGAGCATTGAGTCGGGCGAAAAGATGATAGAAGCCAACGACAAAAAGGTAGAGACTTACAACTCGAGGGTCGACCAGATCCCGGGCGCACCCCCGATTCTGAAAGGTGTTGATTCAAAGAAGTTCGTACAAAAACCATTTCTGTCCCAGATGCCTCTCCAAAGCCCATACCGAAGAAATTCAAAATGCACGATCTACCAAAGTATAACGGAACCTCGGACCCCAATGAGCACGTCACTGCTTACACTTGTGCTGTGAAGGGCAATGACCTGAGAGACAATGAGATCGAATCCGTCCTGCTAAAGAAGTTCGGGGATACACTCTCGAAAGGGGCCATGATGTGGTATCACAACTTAGCTCCGAATTCAATAGACTCATTTGTCATGCTGGCAGATTCTTTCATAAAGGCACATGCCGGTGCCATCAAGGTGGCTACGAGGAAATCTGACGTCTTCAAAATCAAACAAAGAGAAAACGAAATGTTGCGGGAGTTCGTATCTCGCTTTCAAATGGAGCGAATGGAATTACCACTAGTCTCTGATGACTGGGCAGTACAGGCCTTCACCCAAGGCTTGAATGAGCGAAGCTCGGTGGCTTCGAAGCAACTGAAGCAGAATTTGGTTGAATACGCCGCCGTGAAGTGGTCGAATGTTCACAACTGATATCAGTCAAAGATTAGGGTCGAGGATAACCAACTGGGAGCCCCCTCAGTCTCGGTATACTCAACCAGACTCCTGGCAAAGGAGCCAAAGCCAAATAAGAAAAGATACCAATCATACACCGAAGATAGGAGAAACGCCCCAAGGCGTAACATACCCCGAAATGATCGAAGGACAGACCGAGGTCAGAACCTTCGAGGACTCATGAACAGAGTCGAATTCAATAGGCACACAGGACCGACGGAGGCACATCGCCTATCGGAATACAACTTCAACGTTGACGTTTCAGACATTGTATCTGCCATCAGTAAAATCAGAGACACCATGTGGCCAAGACCTATACTATCAGATCTGTCGCAGAGGAACCCCTACTTAGTGTGTGAATTTCACGGCACATATGGTCACAAGACCGAAGATTGAAGACAACTCTGAGAAGAAGTAGCCCGAATACTCAACAAAGGGCACCTCCGGGAGTTCCTTAGCTACTGGGCCAAAAATAAGTTCCGGGAAAAAGAGGCGAACAGGAAAAATGAAGCAGATGAGCCACAACATGTCATCCACATGATCATGGAAGGAGTTGACATCCCACAGGAACCCACTATCAGAAGAACAAAAATATCCATCACAGGGAAAAGCAAACTCGAGGTTACATACCTGAGGACGCTCTCACATTCAACGATGAGGACATCGAGACCTTATCTCAACCTCATGACAACACATTGGTAATTTCTTTTCTTGTAAATACATTTCAAATTAAACGTGTACTTGTGGATCCAGGCAGCTCGACCAATATTATCAGGTCAAGGGTCGTGGAGCAGCTCGGACTGCTCGACCAGATCGTGCCCGCCTCTTGAGTCCTTAATGGATTCAACATGGCGAGTGTAACAACGAAAAGGGAAATCACCCTCCCGGTCAACGTGGCTGGCATGACCTGAAATGTCAAATTCCATGTCATCGAAGGAGACATGAGGTACAACGCCTTGTTCGGAAGGCCATGGATACACGACATGAGAGAAGTACCATAAACCCTTCATCAAATGATAAAGTTTTCGACAGAGGACGGAGTAAAAACCGTGTATGGAGAACAACACACAGCAAGAGAGATGTTCGTAGTACACGATGTAGCACCAGCATCGATGCCTTCGACATCGAAGGAGCCACGAGATAAGCAAATCGTGAAATAGCACTAACGGGACACGTTCTCGGCTATACCCAAATAAAACAAGTAAAGGACCGTGCCGCGTCCCCCTTTTTATTTATATCTCACACTAACCTTTGCGCAGATGTCCGATCAAAACAGCCAAGTTCTCTCCAGCTCGAAGAACTTAAGGTTTCAAAAGCATACGTTGATCTTTTTTCCTTCGATCGGGTTTTATCCCAAGAAGGGTTTTACCGAAAAAGGTTTTTAATGAGGCAACATCTACATGCTACCTAAGGAGAACCTAACAAGTATTCAAGGCTTCTTCAATCAACCTCAAACACTGGGGGGCATCCCCCCTAGATGATCACCTTCTTAGAGAAGTCAAGATAAGACAAAAAGGGTCTCAATAGAAAAATGATGTACCGGGCCAAATGGTTGAATGAACCGTGTCCGCATAGAATAATTGAGCCCTTGATGGAAAAAACATGTATACTTGTGCCAGGTAATCAAAGAATATTTCCTCCCCCATCAAAACGCTTTACGTTTCAAAGAAGTTTGATGCTTTCAAATGGATCCAAAACCAAATATTTCTCGAACACTCGGGGACTGGCGTCAGGAACTCGACCTTCGGGTCAGGAAACTTCGAATTCATAAGCCCTCGATGCGGCAACACCAAGTTTATAAAAAATGACTCCAGAGCCGAAAAGCACTCAATATCTCGGGGACTGTCGCCCCTTCGATTTTAAAAGTTGAGGCTATAAGACCCCATGCGGGCAACCCCGAGCTCATAAGGCCTTCATAAGGCAAAACAAAATCTGTAAGACCTCAAGCAAGACATGAATCATACTTGTACCAAGTAACCAAATCTGTAAGACCTCAAGTAAGGCATGAATCATACTTGTATCAAGTAACCAAATCTATAAGACCTCAAGCAAGGCATGTTAAAAATTTATAAGACCTTACAAAAGGCATAAATCCGAACTTAAAGTTAAGGCTATATATACGAACTTATAAGACCCCTAAAAAGGCATACCCTCGATATAGACGCCGAAACTACTTCACTCAACGATTGAAAGGCTCCGGCCAAACACAATGACTATGGTCACAAGGCTGTACCAGCCAAACTAACGCGATTCAGGGATGCCCGACCGTCGCTATAAAATCACAGGCCTTCAACTGCTTCGAAAAAACTTCAAAAAGAACCGGTTAATCAGGCTACCCTCGGCATAAGCAAAAGAGCTTCAATTATATCAGCCCCAAATAATAGGCTTCAAAATGATTCAGCCGTTGAGCGAATCCTCCTGAGTACTCAATTATCGCTACCTAACGGCTCACAATCGAGGTTCTTATCAAACCGTTGAAGAGTCGGGCAAACACAAATACTTCAAAAAGTCTTTAGCGAGGGAAAATAAAGCCTACATAAGAGGTCGTACCGACCTAATGCGTAAGAGCCACTGTCGCCAACTTAAAATTAAAGGTCGTACTGACCGAATGCGTAAGATCCACTATCGCCAGCATATACTAAGAGGTCGTACCGACCCAACGCGTAAGAGCCTAAGGCCAGCTTAAAAACTTAAGGGCCAATGAGCTTGAGTTGAAATCCGACTCGGAGACTGAGCCCGAAATAGTTAAACTAAAAACACCTAAGGGCAAATGCGTAAGAGCCACTGTCGCCAGCCTATATTAAAAGATCGTACTGACCCAACACATGAGAGCCTACGAGCCACCCCGACAAGGCTCGGGTCCGAGTTACAAACCCAAGAGTTTTTTCGCAAAGGCCAATTCATCTGGCTAGTCATTGACAAAAAACATCAAAACTCGGACAAAGAAAGACATACATGAGCAAATAGAGATCCATGAAAGGATAAAACCGAAAGATTTCGTTACATATATGCACGTATAAAACAATGCAAGGCTACTTTTACAAAGTTCTCTAAGAATACTGTACAAAGAATCAAATAGAAAAAAGCCTAGTCTATTTTCCCCTCGGGGATTGCGGCCCCACCAGCCTCTTCTCCACTATCTTCGGCATCACATAAGAGGAATTTGGCGTCATATTCATTCGCCTTGGCCTGCGCTATCTCTTCCGAGAGATCGAACCCCCTGGCATGAATCTCTTCAAGGGTTTCCCTCCGAGATTTACACCGGGCATACTCATTATTTCTGCTCTCTCGATTGTAAGCATCTCTCAACTTTGCTCGAACACCAGCAACGTCTTTTAAGTAAACGACCACTTTCTTGTCGGCCTTAGCCTAAATCCCTTCAGCTTCAACCCGGGCATCCACGACCTCAACCTTCATCTCTAAAAGGTCGGACTTGAGCCTTGCAATCTTGCTCATCTGAACCGAGCTGTTCTCACGGGCATTCCAAAGCTGCACCTCGAGTGTAAAAACCTTGGCTAGAGCATTCTTCTCGGCCGTATCATAGGCATTTATCTGATCTCTTAGCTCGCTACACTCGTGCTTGGCCTGACGACCTCGCCCCAAAGGCGTTCCAAATCCTCTATCTTGCTCTGCAACTAAGGGATCAAAACATTAATCCCTGAGATTAGAAGAAAAAGCATGCATTCCCTCGGAACAAAGGTTACCTGCCGCTCAAGGTGGCTTTCGTAGTTCAGGCTCCGGTTCGCCTTATACCACAGGTATACCAACTCATTTCCCCTCTTATCACAAAGAAGCTTAAGGGATTTCTCCTTATCCAAGGCTTTCCTCAACCTACCTTCACAGCGGAGCAGCTCAGACTTGAGCTTGTCAAAGGCCTACAAAAAAAGGAGCTCAATAAGAGAGTGGAAGTGCAAAATTGAAAAACTAATACAATTGGCCAAAACTCACCACGGAACAGAGCCGTTGGGCCTCCTCAATGGTTGAACACGCATTTACCGGCTTGGTTTCATCGTCCCCAGCAGAACTATTTCCAATAGGAATGTGATCATTCTAGACATCACTTGAGCCAGGTGGCCCCTTGCCTCGAACACCCCTCGAAGTACCTTCGACGGGAAGAGAAGATGGCAGCAAAGAATCCTTTTTCCTCGAAGTGCCTTCGATGGGAAAAAAAGACGATATCAAAGAAGGGACCTTTTTTCCAAGGCCGGACACCTCGAGTTTTGCAGCCTCGATCGAGATATATTCTCTGTGCCTCCAGGCAGGACTTGTCTCGCTATGAGGACCTTCACCCTACGAGGGTTCCTTCCGTTTGTTGTTATTCCTCAGTCCTGAAGCCGACGACCCCTCCTCCTCACTGAGGGAGAACAATCTCACCTCAGGAAATTATCCGATACCTGCGGTAACGAGGTTAGTACATACATAGTATCCTCCAAATAAAGCCAATACCGCGGTGTTTTGCTTCCCATCTACCCTTGGATAGGTCTCGCCATTTACGCTCGTTATAGGTCGAATGGGCTGCTAGCTTCCAAGCCCAATCTGCCAAGTCGGGAACCTCGTATATCATCTATGGGGCCACTATAAAAGGGGAAAAAAGAAAGCGTCTCTACAGAATCCATCTCCATCACAAGCAAAAAACGTCAAAAACACAAGTGTATCACTTACGTGTAACATTCCATTCCTTAGGAAATGGCAGGAACTCCACGGGGATAACATCGACAATCCTTACTCGGATGAATCAATTAATCCATCCTCGGTTCGTGTTTTCTTCATCATCAACAACGAAGGGCCTAGTAGATCGGCATCACAAATCTATCAAGCCCCGACAATGAAAGGGTCGGTACAATTTGATGAGATGGCTAAGGGTGAACTTGAGCCCGCTTCTTCCGCGAAGAACCACATCATCAGCACTATCCTCCAGAGCGACGGGTGAACCTGTGCCAGGGTAGCCCGATATCTTCGACATAAGTCAAGCACGACTCTATAGATAGGACCCAATGTGAAGGGGTACATGTATATGTGTAAAAACCCCTCTGTGTAAGCCGTAATGTTCTTTTCTGGGGAGGGTACCTGTAGTGCCACCTTTTTTTCCCATCCGCAGTCTCTCCTCACTGCCTCGAGGTGTTCTTCTCCTATTGATGAAATAAACCTTGATGCATGATCCCAATGACCCTAGACACTGGGAGGCCTCTCTAGCGAAAGGTCCCTCCTCGAGACAAAGCGTCTTGAGATTGACTCACCAGACGCCGGCGATGTACCACTGATTGAGCGGGAAGAAGAAGTGGAACCCTCCTCTTCTTGGTGAGTGGATCTAGGCGTAGCAGCTATGGCTATAATAAAACAAGATAAGGAAAATGAAATCTTAGGTGAAAACTTTGAATTAAAATGATGAAAAAGTTGACACAAGGAAGAAGAACTCTATGAAAAGAGATAGCGGATCAAAATAGTGAAATCCTCAGAATAGAAGGAAATAAACTAATATATAGAGCAAGCGGCGACTGTCCACCTACCCTACAAGGCTAATTAATTCCAACTAGGCCATTATTACGTCCAGAGAGATGTACCGGCAGGATCACCTCGGTCATTTCATACGATAAGCACTGATGTATAGCGTTCGAGGGATAAAAAATCCCCCACATCATTCTAAACCTCGAGATGGTGCCCGATCTCGAGGATTTCTGTCAAAATGAAAACAAGCTCTTAGGGGCCATCAATATCATTCTAAACCTCGAGATGGTGACCGATCTCGATGATTTCTATCAAAAATGAAAACAGACTCTAAGAGGCCATCAATATCATTCTAAACCTCGAGATGGTGCCCGATCTTGAGGATTTCTGTCAGAATGAAAATAGGCTCTAAGGAGCCATCAACGTTATTCTAAACCTCGAGATGGTGCCCGATATCGAGGATTTCTATCAAAATGAAAATAGGCTCTAAGGAGCCATCAACGTCATTCTAAACCCCGAGATGCTGCCCGATCTTGAGGATCTCTATCAAAATAAAAGTAGGCTCTAAGGAGCCATCGAAATCATTCTAAGCCTCGAGATGGTGCCCGATCTCGAGGATCTCTGTCAAAACAAAAAATAAGCTCTAAGGAGCTATCCGTATAAGCCTAACCCCGAGGTGGTACCCTATCTCGATGGTTTCTACTACCACGAGCGGGGATCATTCACCCGATTCTTTGGCCCTCGAGCTACCTGAGCCCCAGCCAGTTCTCACTCGAGAATCACAAGTAAAGCCTTAGAACTATTTTCGCCTTCAGATCAAGTCAAACATCCTCTCGATTACTTTAGTCCAGGGGCCACCTGGGTCCAGGCATATCCTCATCTGGGGTCTGTCAATAATGCCTTAGGGCTATCTTCACTCTAAGTTCAAATCAAGTTTTTTAGGCCGCCCGAGCTCGAGCTAACTCTCACTGGGGGACTATCTATGAAAGTCTTAGGGATATCTTTATTCTTAGGCATTTGAGCAATTTCCCCCTCGATGACTATTAACAGGGCCTAAAAGGCTAAGTTTCGTTCTAAAATTTGAATCCCTATTCTCACTCAATCCGAATTCGGGGGTCCCGACGGCCTAAGTTTGCATCAATTCAATCCGGGCTCAGTTGGAGGAACGGTAAAGTGTTCTAGGGAATATCATACTAATCCATTAGGAACCAAGGGAATACCTATGCCCCGGGCCCGATATTCGAGCCGATCGGTAGAGTCATGTGCTCAGATTCTTCGTAAACGTAAATAAAGGGAAATTCAGCACAAATCAGAGGCAAATTGAAGAAGCATTTTGTATTAATAAATGATGATTACAAAAGCCCACAGAGGGTCCTTGCACATGATTACAAAATCCCACGTATGTGTCCTCGTACTTTGCTTTGAGATTTAGTAGACAGCCCTGTGAGCACGTGATTTTTGCCCTAAATATGATTATTCCCAAAATCCCAAACAAAATAATTTTCCTTCATTTTGGTGTCATTTTCTGATAATTGTGGCATTCTATTTGCGCATGTTAATTCTATAAAATACAAAAATATGCATTGTTGCGTTTAGGTTTTAGTATCAATTAAGGGTTAATTTGTTTTAAAACAAAACATGAAAATCACAAAAATTAGTTCACTTTCGCATTTTAATGATTTTTATTATGAATTTGTCATGAAATAGTTTTTAAACAATTTTAGGCATTAATCAGTTTTGGTTTTTGAAGTATATTAGGATTTTATTTTAATTGTTGCAATTCTATAAAATCAGAAAAAATAATTACAAAATTACAAAGTGGAAAATAAATAGATAAAATGAAATAAAAAAACACAAGGAAGGAAATCAAGTGAGAGGCAAAGGGCTGGCCAATTTTGGGCCAAATTAAAAGAAACGTTCATGCCCAAACAACATGAGTTTAAAAGATATGTACCTGGAAATGAAGGTAGAAGGAGTAAATTTCAGCAGTAATAGCAGCAACAAAACACCGGCAGAATATACCAATAACACAGCAGGTCTGAACAAGACCCGTTAACCCAGATGAACAGTGACAGAAATTTGAGAAAAATTTCAGATTTAAACCGAACAATATCCACAAACAAACAACGGATAGATTCTAGAAAAATAACATTTCAGATTTCAGTTTCTTTCTTCTATCTGTTTCAGATTTCAGTTTCTTTCTTCTATCTGTTTCAGATTCCTATTTCTGATTTTTCTGTTCAGTTTTCCTTTCTTAATTTCTGTCCAGATTTTCTCCTATATGGTTCTGTGTATTCCTCCAGATTTTTTTTTCTCTCTCTTTTCTCTTAATGTCTCTCTTCTGTGTTTACAAAATCTCTCTCTAAATCAGTCCCAATCCCCTCTATCTTATACAGGTCTGCCTCTCTTTTTGCAGCCTACTGTCTGGACCCCCTTCTTTCTTTTTTAAAAATCAGAAAATCCCACTAAAATTCTGCTTTTACTACTTTAAATCCCATTAAGTGAACTTTTCCCGATTTCCAGCATTCCCATTACCCTTTGTTTCCCATTATTTCATTAAATTAAAAGCCATTAACACTCCACTATCAGCACACTACTATTATCATATTACCCTCACTGTTTCATTCCAGAAATACCCCTGAAAAATCCCTTAATATTACTGTTATTATTGCCCCAGACCAAAACTGCCTAAACCTTAACAAAATTATCTGAATTAAACTGTTTAGCAGCTAATAACCAATTCCTAAATCAAACAAACATTCTGTCTTTTCACTGATAGCTAATTAATCTAACAAACCCAATGTCTAATAGCTACTGGATAAAAGCTAAATTCAGATTGAACACTGATCTTGCATAAAACATATTAACAATATACAGAACTCAACAGAACATTTCAACTGAAATTCAAAACTGAACAAAGAGCAACAAATGCAGGCATTGTCAGTATTGACACTGCCCTGAACTTAATGCTCAGAAATCAACATACATAACACCTATTTGATGAACTTACTGATTTGCAAACAAACATGATTTAATTTACGATACTAATCAACTGACTATCTACAATGATTGTCAACAAACAGTCCATAAAGATAGAAACAGATTGTTTCAATCAGTATTATCATAAACGAGAATTCATAATATAACTAATCGACGAACTTAATCGAGTCGATTACACACATTGTAAATAATCGCAACCAACAGAAACAATTCATATTTTGATCAAGTAGACGGGTATGAGACAAAATCACAGAATTAAACAAACAAAAATATGAAAAATTACACAGACAACTAAAATAGGCAACAATATATGTAGTAAACAAAAAGAAAAATAGGAAAAAATACCTCGGAATCTTTAAATTATGTGGACCCAAACTTGACTTTGAATTCGGACCTTTTTTGAAATCAAACAGACCTTAGTCGAAGTATTTTCAACTGAAAATACTTTGACTAAGGTCGATTAGACCCCAATCTTCTATTTAATTTGGGCAAATTCCATGTTTTTGAATTTTTTAGGGTTTCTGATTCTTGGATCTTAAATTCGAACACTTCTGGGCAGATTCGAAGGGAACCAAAGATGACACAAGGGTGAGGGAGGCCTAGGGGTCATTTTGTGTTAGTTTGGAAGGAATCTGAGTGAGTTCATATTTGGCTCGAACCTTCAAAAGAAGATTCGAAGAGTTCTGAGGTGATTCGAACCAAACCAACACCAGATCCACAACGAGGGTAGTTAGGGGAAGCTATGGTGTTAATTTGGTGCTGGTTGGTTTAGATATGAGTTTGGCTCGAATCTTCAAATGAAGATTCGAGAACCTTCAGGAGGATTCGAGCCAAGTGGCTAACATATTTGGATAGAGGATGGTCAGGGGGTTCTGGGGTGTTAAGGTGGTGACCGGCGGCGTTGTTGCCGCCGGGTTTCAGGCGATGGAGAATGAGGGCGGCTAGGGTTAGGGGTGTGCTTTCGGAGAGGATGATGAATAGTGAAGAGGGGGGGGGGGGTGTTTAGTTAGGGGACCGAGGTAGGGATTTGGATTTATATAGGGATGGGGTGGATTGATACTGGCCGTTAGATCAGGCAGAATGGATGGCCAGGATCTATATGCTTACATGAACGGCGTCGTTTTGGTTTAGTTGGGGAATGGGTCGGCCCGGGTACTGGATCGGGTAGGGATCACGGGTTAGGTCAAAATCCTGGGAGCCCTTGGATCAGAAGTAATGAACGGCCCCGATCTATTGCAACCATACGACGCCGTATGGTTTGCATTTGTAATTAAATGACCGGGCATCATCAAACGGCGTAGTATTTTCCCTATACTACGTCGTTTGATGATTTTTGGGTTGACTGACTTGGGCTGGGTAAAATGTATTGTTTTGGGCCTGAATTGTTTTGTCAAATAAATGGCCCAGTCCGTTTTTCTTTACATTTTAATCAACTCTTTTCAATTTCCAATTTTATTCTTTAATTATTAAAATCCTAATTAAAATTATAAAAACAAAATTACTCTTACAAAATATTAATTACTTTTAACAACTATTAACACATAGACAAAATATTAATCACACAGTGAAACATTTAAAATAGAATAAATGCGTATTTTTTTTGATTTTATTTTAATTAACTCTTAAATGCATAATTAAATTCTAATTATGCATGCAACATGTGTTTTTTATTTTATTTTTCATTTTAACAAACAAAGTAGACATTTACGGACATAACACAAATATTTAATAAATGCCACTCAAATTCTAAAAATTGCACACTAAGCAAAAGATTGTTTTATCATTACTTTTTTTTATTTTGTTTTGGAGTAATTTTCGTGAGGCAAAAATTACGTGCTCACAGCTGCCCCTCTTTGTGCGGAAACTCGAAGAGTTTTCGTGCAAAGATAAAGTGAGCGGATACGAGCGATTTTTACCTGTTCAAATACTCCGTGGGAAGCATTTTTTGAAAGATTTGACCGAACCTTTGCTTCAAAGGTTTCCTACATATCCTTGGCTATAAAGGAATCAGGTCACTGTAGTTCGGGAAATTTTGGGTAGCTGGGACTACCATGGGACTGTGAAGTTACTGTTGTTTTGTGCTGCTTCTACTGCTTGCTGACCTCCTTATTACACCTTGCTTCAAAGGTAAAACAAAATCTAAACTAGACTATGGTATATGAATTACAAAATCTTATCTAGATCATGCCCTTGCGTTTCTTGTTGTCTTGATGTCTTGGTAACTTTTGGACATCTTTTGCTTCTGACTTGTTCTGCATTTCCTTTCATTGTGTCCCGTATTTCCTTTATTTGTTTGGGACTTATTGTTGTTCTTGCTGGGGATTTGGTTGGAATCCTCTACTTTATTGACTTTACGTGTGCTCCTTTCTCACATGGGCGGGCTTTTGACTTTACCCGTGATGTCAAACTATATTGCCATTCTGTTCTTCAGGTGGGCGCCTGACTGCTGATCCTTCAATTGTATTTCCTTATTCTCCAGGTGGATGCCTGATTGCCTTTTCGATCCTTCATCCTTGTTATCCAGGTGGACGCCTGACTTCTTCTTAATTTTTTTTCATCCTCATTCTCCAGGTGGACGCCTGATTTCTTCTTTATTTCTTCATCCTCATTCTCCAGGTGGACGCCTGACTTCTTCTTAAATTCTTCATCCTCATTCTCCAGGTGGACGCCTGATTTCTTCATTAATTTTTCATCCTCATTCTCCAGGTGGACGCCTGATTTCTCCTTTAATTCTTCATCCTCATTCTCCAGGTGGACGCCTGATTTCTCCTTTAATTCTTTATCCTCATTCTCCAGGTGGACGCCTGATTTCTTCTTCAATTCTTCATCCTCATTCTCCAGGTGGATGCCTGATTTCTTCTTTAATTCTTCATCCTCATTCTCCAGGTGGACGCCTGACTTCTTTTTAATTTTTCATCCTCATTCTCCAGGTGGACGCCTGACTTTTTTTTTCTCTCATCCTCATTCTCTAGGTGGACGCCTGATTTATCCTTTAATTCTTCATCCTCATTCTCCAGGTGGACGCCTGATTTCTTCTTCAATTCTTCATCCTCATTCTCCAGGTGGACGCCTGATTTCTCCTTTAATTCTTCATCCTCATTCTCCAGGTGGACGCCTGATTTCTTCTTCAATTCTTCATCCTCATTCTCCAGGTGGACGCCTGATTCTCCTTTAATTCTTAATCCTCATTCTCCAGGTGGACGCCTGATTTCTCCTTTAATTCTTCATCCTCATTCTCCAGGTGGACGCCTGATTTCTTCTTTAATTCTTCATCCTCATTCTCCAGGTGGACGCCTGACTTCTTTTTAATTCTTCATCCTCATTCTCCAGGTGGACGCCTGACTTCTTTTTTATCTCTTATCCTCATTCTCCAGGTGGACGCCTGATTTCTTCTTAAATTTTTCATCCTCATTCTCCAGGTGGACGCCTGATTTCTCCTTTAATTCTTCATCCTCATTCTCCAGGTGGACGCCTGATTTCTTCTTCAATTCTTCATCCTCATTCTCCAGGTGGATGCCTGATTTCTTTTTTTATTTCTCATCCTCATTCTCCAGGTGGATGCCTGACTTCTTCTTAAATTCTTTATCCTCATTCTCCAGGTGGACGCCTGATTTCTTCTTCAATTCTTCATCCTCATTCTCCAGGTGGACGCCTGATTTCTCCTTTAATTCTTCATCCTCATTCTCCAGGTGGACGCCTGATTTCTTCTTAAATTCTTCATCCTCATGCTCCAGGTGGACGCCTGATATCTTCTTTAATTTTTCATCCTCATTCTCCAGGTGGACGCCTGATTTCTCCTTTAATTCTTCATCCTCATTCTCCAGGTGGACGCCTGATTTCTTCTTCAATTCTTCATCCTCATTCTCCAGGTGGGCGCCTGATTTCTCCTTTAATTCTTCATCCTCATTCTCCAGGTGGACGCCTGATTTCTTCTTCAATTCTTCATCCTCATTCTCCAGGTGGACGCCTGACTTCTTCTTAAAATTCTTCATCCTCATTCTCCAGGTGGACGCCTGACTTCTTCTTAAATTCTTTATCCTCATTCTCCAGGTGGACGCCTGATTTCTTCTTCAATTCTTCATCCTCATTCTCCAGGTGGACGCCTGATTTCTTCTTCAATTCTTCATCCTCATTCTCCAGGTGGACGCCTGACTTCTTCTTAAATTCTTCATCCTCA
This sequence comes from Nicotiana tabacum, assembly GCF_000715075.1. Lineage (NCBI taxonomy): Eukaryota > Viridiplantae > Streptophyta > Magnoliopsida > Solanales > Solanaceae > Nicotiana > Nicotiana tabacum. Next base: position 123,606,505 of record NC_134090.1, read on the forward strand.
TTCTCCAGGTGGACGCCTGACTTCTTCTTAAATTCTATATCCTCATTCTCCAGGTGGACGCCTGACTTCTTCTTCAATTCTTCATCGGGTGTTTCTTGACACCAATGTTGTTTTTGCCCCTGTTTCAAATCAAAGAAAACTTCGTTAGTTTAAAACAGGGTGGTTAACTGGGGCATTCTTGCCGACGGTGGGGCTTCTCTTCGTCTTGTTTTATTGCCTTGGAATGGTTGAAAAGACTGTTCTGTCCTTGTAATTGATCCTTAACTATAGGATCCCCAACTGTATGTTTTCCTTCAAACCTTTTTAACCGTAATCATATGTCTCTCCTGACATTGCTGATCCGCTTTTGATTCCACTTTTCTTACACCCATATCTTATTATTTTTTATTACCTCCTGCCCATCATGGCCGTATTTTTGTCCTATGCAACCTTGAATTTTGGTAGTATACCTTGACATTCCTTCTTATTTGTTTGGAATAAAACTCATCTCAAAAGCTTTTAGAAGAGTAAGATTATTAGTGACGAAAACATGACGATTTCGACAATCTAAAATGAAAAGAAAAATCCAAATTTGGATGATTGCTGGAGAAGGAATAAATGACTTATCTGATTGGAGTCACTGGCGCCAATGATCATGGTATGCATTTTGGATTAATCAACCCAGTCTTTTAATCAATCTCCTTTCAATTGTCTCATTTTGTTTTCCCAAAATTTCCATAACCCAACTTCATCTTTTCATTTTACAGACCTGTTTGACTTGCAATATCTTAAAGAGTTTTCACCGACAAACCTTCCTTATTTGTTCATTTCTTAATTCCTTTTCGCCTTATGGTGCCTGCGAAGGTTTTCACCAATAAGACTCTCTCATTTTACTTTCTCTCATCTTCCGTTGTTTTACGGTGCCCGTGTGGGTTTTCACCTATAAGACTCTCTCATTTTTACTTTCTTTTCTTGTTTGGACCAGAGTGTTATGAACCATTTTCATTTGCTTGACTCAGCATTTTTCTAAGATTGATCGAAAGGTCTTTTTGGTATGTGGTTGGAAATGGAAAGGTATCAAAAAGTTAAATAGTTTTGATATGGGTTTAAAATTACAACTCTTGGAATCTTTTTCTTATTTCTAATACAATTCCTGCCCCAGTTTCTTGATTGGGGTCTCTTGATGTTTCTTTTTGTGAACATTATGCATATCGTGCACCTTATGACCGAGCCGTGAGGCGCCTACGTATCCTTCTTTGAGGAATCAGGTCAAACGTAGTTCACTACAATAATAGTGATTTTTTTTAATGTTTTTTTTTTAAAATTATATTGTTCATATTTGATTTTCATTGATTCCAAGAGAGGGTAGGAAAGAAACAAAGGTGGTTCAAAGGGGAAGCAAAGGGTATAATGTTTGGATAGCAGAATAAATTGCCTTTGTCATTCCAATCTTCGAAATAATGCCGAATACAAACATTTATGCATAATATCTTTTTACCGCATCAGAATTGATAGCCATGTCTATGCATTTTCCTTCGATATCTGTTAAACATAGTGCACCATTCAATAATACTCTGGTCATAATGAATGGTCCTTGCCAATTCGGGGCAAATTTGCCTTTTGCCTCAACCTGATGTGGAAGAATACGCTTCAGCACATGTTGACCCACTTCAAACTTCCGGGGACGCACCTTTTTGTTGTATGCCCTTGCTATTCTTCTTTGATATAATTGGCCATGACATACTGCTGCCAATCGTTTTTCATCAATCAAGTTTAACTGTTCCAGACGGGTTTTTACCCATTCATCATCATCAATCTTAGCTTCGGCGATGATCCGAAGGGAAGGAATTTCAACTTCTGCAGGAATTACTGCCTCAGTGCCATATACCAACAGATAAGGAGTTGCTCCTACTGAAGTGCGAACAGTAGTGCGATATCCCAATAACGCAAATGGTAATTTTTCGTGCCATTGTCTTGATCCTTCTACCATTTTCCGAAGTATCTTCTTTATGTTTTTGTTGGCTGCCTCGACTGCTCCATTCGCCTTGGGCCGATATGGGGTAGAGTTGCAATGTGTAATCTTAAACTGTTGACATACTTCCTTCATTAAGTTACTGTTAAGATTAGCACCGTTATCTGTGATGATCACCTTTGGGATTCCGAATCGACATATGATATTTGAGTGGACAAAATCGACCACAGCTTTCTTGGTCACTGATTTGAATGTTTTGGCCTCAACCCATTTGGTAAAATAATCAATGGCTACCAGAATGAACCTGTGCCCATTGGATGCTGCCGGCTCAATTGGTCCAATCACATCCATGCCCCAGGCGACGAAGGGCCATGGTGCTGACATTGTGTGCAACTCGGATGGTGGAGAATGAATCAAATCTCCGTGTATCTGGCATTGATAACACTTGCGCACAAAACTGATACAATCTCGCTCCATGGTAAGCCAGTAATAACCAGCTCGGAGGATTTTCTTTGCCAACACATATCCGCTCATGTAGGGTCTGCAAACTCCCGAATGTACTTCCGACATGACAGCCGTAGCTTGTCGGGCATCTATGCATCTTAACAATCCAAGGTCTGGTGTTCTTCTATATAAAACTCCTCCGCTCAAGAAGAATCCATTTTCCAATCGCCTAATGGTTCTCTTTTGATCCCCATGTGGCTTGTGCTGGATATATCCCCATCCTGATATACTCCTTGATGTCGTGGAACCACGGTTCACCGTCAAATTCCTCTTCAACCATATTGCAATAAGCGTGCTGATCGTGGACTTGAATATGTAGTGGATCTACATAAGCTTTGTCCGGATGGTGCAACATTGATGCCAGGGTAGCCAATGCATCGGCAACCTCATTATGGATCCTTGGAATATGCCAAAACTCCACTAACCGAAACTGCTGACAAGATCATGTAGACATTGTCGGTATGGTATGAGCTTCAAGTCGCGTGTTTCCCATTCTCCTTGAATTTGATGTACCAGAAGATCCGAATCTCCCATGACTAAGATTTCCTGGATAACCATGTCTGCGGCTAGCCTTAACCCCAAAATACAAGCTTCATATTCAGCCATATTATTGGTGCAATAAAATCATAGTTGAGCCGTAATAGGATAGTGATGCCCTGTTTCAGAAATGGTTACAGCTCCTATCCCGACTCCTTTCATGTTAGCGGCCCCATCAAAGAAAAGTTTCCAACCAGGTTTTTCAATTTGCTCCGTCTCATCGATATGCATTATTTCTTCATTAGGAAAATAGGTTTTCAATGGCTCGTATTCCTCATCGACCGGGTTTTCGGCTAAATGACCGGCCAGTGCTTGGGCTTTCATTGCAGTCCGAGTCACATAGATGATGTCAAATTCTGTGAGCAATATCTGCCACTTTGCAAGTCTTCCCGTTGGCATAGGCTTTTGAAAAATATATTTCAACGGATCCAAACGCGAAATGAGGTAAGTAGTGTAGGACGACAAATAGTGTTTCAACTTCTGAGCTACCCACGTTAGGGCGCAACATGTCTTTTCCAGATGAGTATACTTAACCTCATAAGCTATGAATTTCTTGCTAAGGTAGTATATGGCCTGTTCTTTTCTGCCGGTGAGGTCATGTTGCCCCAATACACAACCAAATGAGTTTTCCAAGACCGTCAAGTAAAGAATTAGAGGTCTTCCTGGCTCTGGCGGAACCAGCACGGGTGGGTTCGACAAGTATCCTTTTATCTTATCAAACGCTTCTTGACACTCATCGGTCCATTTGACCGCAGCATCCTTTTTCAACAATTTGAAAATAGGCTCACAGGTTGTCGTGAGCTGAGCAATAAACCTGCTGATGTAATTCAACCTCCCTAACAAACTCATTACTTCAGTTTTGTTCCTTGGAGGTGGCAATTCTTGGATGGCTTTGATTTTTGATGGGTCTAGCTCGATGCCTCGCCGACTGACTATGAATCCCAGCAACTTTCCAGATGGAACTCCAAATGTGCATTTGGCAGGGTTACGCTTGAGGTTGTACCTGCGAAGTCTTAAGAAGAATTTCCTCAAATCCCTAACGTGGTTGGCCTGATGCTTAGATTTTATGATCACATCGTCCACGTATACTTCAATCTCCTTGTGTATCATATCATGAAACACTGTGGTCATTGCTCTCATGTAAGTTGCCCCGGCGTTCTTCAAACCGAAAGGCATTACCCGGTAGCAATAAGTTCCCCATGGTGTGATGAATGCTGTCTTTTCTGCATCTTCTTCATCCATCAGAATTTGATGATACCCGGCATAACAATCCACAAAAGATCCTATCTCATGCTTGGCGCAATTATCGATCAAAATATGGATATTGGGTAATGGGAAATTATCCTTTGGACTTGCTTTGTTGAGATTGCGGTAGTCGACGCATACTCTAATTTTGCCGTCTTTCTTTGGTACAGGAACGACATTAGCTAACCAAACAGGATATCGAGTGACTCGAATGACCTTTGCTTCCAACTGTTTGGTGATTTCTTCCTTAATTCTCACACTCATATCAGGCTTGAATTTTCTCAACCTCTGCTTGACAGGAGGCACCATTGGATCGGTGGGCAATTTGTGAACCACTAAATCAGTGCTTAAGCCCGGCATGTCGTCATATGACCATGCAAAAACATCTTTGAATTATATGAGTGCTTTAATTAACTCTTCTCAGATCCTTGGTTCGAGGTGGACACTTATTTTAGTTTCTCGAATATTATTCGTGTCCCCTATGTTGATGTCTTCGGTATCACTCAGGTTAGGTTTGGTTTTTTCCTCAAAGTGAATTAACTCTTTACTAATCTCTTCAAAAGCCTCATCTTCATCATATTCTGATTCATAATCACAATATATTTCTTGAATTATTATTTCGGAACCAGATTGATTTTTAAGACTGGGCTGAGGATTCCTCATGCATGCCATATCACTAGAGCCAGCGTAAAAAGAACTGTACAGAAAAAGAAGAAAAGGAAAAGAAAACTATCAGGAATGATAATGAAAAAGGAAACTGTATTTTATTGGATGATGAAAGATAACAAGGTTTGCACACTTTAAACAAACTGTAAGATAAGCATTGGGATTACAACCCTGAGGTAACCCAAACAAACTGAAGAAAAATCAAAATAAACTACCAAGAATCCCTTCGAATGGGGAGAGGAGTGGCTTTCCAATTATTAAGCTTTGTTTCTGGCCCAACGACTTGAACTTCTGCGTTGCTACAACCTTCCCCGCTTTCTACCATATTCACGTTATCAAACAATTTCTCGAATCTTTCAATTAATTCCTCCTCAGGATTGACCAGTGATTTAGGAATTGTTGTTATCGGGCGATTTTTAGCACCGGTCTTGACAAAAGACTTTGATAGATGTGGGACTGGTTTTGGAAGAACCCATGCCTTTTGTTTCAGCTTTCTGGCCTTCCTCACGTCTGTGACAGTGGGTATGAATCCCAAACCAAATGTTCCCCAGTTCTCGGGGAGAGATACTGGTTATATAATTCCTTGCAAAGATGAGCCCAGACCTTTGCCGGGTATAAAACCATTTTTTAACATTCATAGGCTACCATGACTGATGCAGAGGTTATCTTTGGATTCGGAATGTACTTCCCTTCTGGAATTTTCTCTACCGACACTATGTCGGACACCTGGTAAACCCATGGTCCCTAGTCATTTTCTATTCCCTCGACTGGTACGATGGCACTGTTGTGAGCATTTAAACTTTCTTCCCCATGCACAACTATTTCTTGATGATCCCATTCAAACTTGACCGCCTGGTGTAGTGTTGACGGGACTGCTTTAGCAGCATGGATCCATGGTTGACCCAACAACAGATTATAAGAAACAGTTATGTCCAGTACTTGAAACTCCATCGTGAATTCAACTGGCCCTATTGTCAGTTCCAATACTATGTCGCCAAATAAATCTCTGCTTCCACCGTCAAACCCCCGTACGCAAATGCTATTCTTCTGGATCCTCTTCTCTTTGATTTTCAATTTGCTTAAAGTGGAGAGAGGGCAGATGTTTGCACTTGACCCGTTGTCAACCAATACCCGGGTTACTACGGAGTTTTCACATTTCACGGTGAGGTAAAGAGCTCTGTTGTGCTCAGTCCCTTCCACAGGCAATTCATCATCAGAAAATGTAATTCTGTTCGCCTCAAAGATTCTGCTGACTATTCTTCTCAAATGATTTACAGAGATTTTATCAGGAACGTGAGCCTCATTCAGGATTTTCATCAAAGCCAGACGGTGCTCCTCTGAATGGATCAGTAATGATAATAATGAAATTTGAGCGGGCGTCTTCTTCAGTTGATCCACAACAGAATAGTCATGGAGCTTCATTTTTCTTAAGAATTCTTCCGCTTCTTCTTCCGTCACAGCTTTCTTTATTGGTGTTGGATTATTTTTAGTTTTTCTTAACTCTTCGGGAGTAAAACATCTTCCCGAACGAGTCAAGCCTTGCACCTCACAGACTTCTTCCTTGACTTCTTTTCCCTTGTACATTACAGTCACCCGTTCATAGTTCCATGGAATGGCCTTGTTGTTGATCACTGGTAGCTGGGTTACAGGTTTGATAATAACCCGATCTATACGGGCTCCTTCCACGAATACAATGGGTTTGCTGGCAACCCCTGGTACTATCACTTTCGGCCTTTCTTGCTTTGTGGCTACTTTGCTCGAAGATCCATTCTCGACTACCACAGATGGTTCATCACCATTTCTGTTCTGCTTAGGTACCGACTTCTCCTCTGTTAACTGCTTATCCGGCTTGACTTCATGAGACCTGATCATCATGACGGTTTGTGACGGCTTCTTTGTCTCCCCATCAACCTGTACTATTTCTATCATATTAGCCTTCTGATGGGCTGGCATTGGATTTCTGTTGATATTGGGAGCTTCGGGGGTTTGAACCTCGATTTTATTAGTATCAATCAGCTCTTGTATTGCATTTTTTAAATGCCAGCATTTTTCTGTATCATGGCCTGGTGTACCGGAACAATACTCACAGCTAATGGTGTAGTCCAGATTCTTTGGAGGAGGATTGGGTAGCTTGGATTGTATTGGTCTTAGCATGTCCAGCTGTCTCAACCTGTGGAACAGACTAGTGTAGGACTCTCCCAATGGAGTGTAGGTTTTCTTTTTCTGTTCCCTTTCTCCCCTGAATGCTGGCCTAGGCCTGAAACCTGGTCCGGGATAGGCTCGTGGGTAAGTACCTGGTATGACAGGAGCACGCCAGTTAGCGTGTGCAGGTGGATGATTGTATGCTTGTGCATGGTTGATGGAAAAATGAGGTTCCGAAGGGTGATAGTAGTATTGAGATGAATTGTGGTGGTGAGTTGATTGGTGAGGTCGATGTTGATTATAGTAAGGAGGTGAACCTCTGGATCCCGACCAAGTTCCTGAATCAACTACCGCTGCTTCTTCCCTTTTCTTTCTTCCGATTCCTCCTACCCCGCCTTGAATAGCTTGAGTAGTCGCTTTGATGGCCGAATAGCTCATGATTTTATTTGTCTTGAGGCCTTCTTCCCCCATACCTCCCATCTTTACTACTTCGTTGAATGATTTACCTACCGCTGAAACCAAATGGGCATAGTAAGTTGGTTCCAAGGCTTGAAGGAAGTAGTCTACCATTTCACTCTCCTTCATAGTAGGATCCACTCTTGCTGCCTGTTCTCTCCACCGGAAGCCATACTCTCTGAAACTTTCATTGTGTTTTTTCTCAAATTTTGTCAAAGATAGTCGATCTGGGATGATTTCCAGATTGTACTGGAAATGGTATGCAAATGCCTGTGCCAGGTCATCCCAGGTGTACCATCTCCCATGGTCCTGGCGTGTATACCACTCCAAAGCCGATCCGCTTAAACTTTGACTGAAGTAAGCCATCAATAATTCGTCCTTTCCCCCAACTCCTCGCATCTTGCTGCAGAAACCCCTTAAGTGGGCTACAGGGTCGCCATGTCCATTGTATAGGTCAAATTTAGGCATCTTGAAGCTAACTGGTAATTGTACATTTGGGAACAAGCAAAAATCCTTGTATGCTACACTGACTTGTCCACCTAACCCTCGCATGTCTCGGAACGATTGTTCCAGGCTTTTGACCTTCCTGAACATCTCTTCTTGTTCAGCATTTTTGGCTGGCTTGTCAATTTCGGTCGGGAGGTCAAAACGAGGAGTAGTTGAATGGATTTCGGAGGCTTTGAGGGTGGGCTCCGGGGGGTAGTATTTGTTGTCCTGGGCCTGGAATGTAGGCTCACTAGGAGATTTGTAGAGTGTAGCTGTGGGAGGTGTCACAAAGACAGGAGTTGCAGGTAGAGGAAAGTATGGAATTGGTTTAGGAGGGGGAGACTGCGGTGTCTGAGAGGTGGTGCCTCGGTAGTGTTGGTAGATGGGGAAATTTGGGGACAATTCAGTGGTAAGATTATCCTGAGTTTGGGCCATTGATAGAGCAGGGTTAGTTGGGTAAGATGGGGGTGACTGCCCTGTAGACCAGGCCCGGTACATCTCAGCCATTTGCTGCTTGAGTTTAAACATCTCTTCTTTCATTTTCCCAACATCCATCTCTTCTAGCTCAATACCTGTGTCAATATCTGGGATAGACATACTTTCGGGTATTGGTCCTTTTGATCTCGTATGATAATGATAATATGCCAGTATACTCTTTAGAGAAACTAACTGCTTGAATTCTGGAAATGAGGAAACTTGTTAGTTTTGAGAATTTAACACATATATAATTACACGTTGAGATGCAATGCTCCTAGACAAATAACCCATTTCTATTATGCATTTGCTTGGCTGCTTGTGTCATCCCAGTTTTTCTTGGTCTTTTATTATTGTTCATTCTTATTTTATTTTATTTTTTTATATATCTTTTATTGTGGTGGTCGAATCTTATAGAGATTGCCTACGTATCATGCCCCCGCATGAATCAGACCTTGCGTAGTTCGGACGTAAGGCAAACAATTTTATTTATTATACAAAGATGGAACAGACATTACATTTGAAAACCTTATAAGAAAATGGTTTGAAACACACACACTCAAATCAAAATAAAAGATACAACTCTTAACATCTCTTATCATGATCCACTTTCCACTTTTGTTGTCAATCATTGGATTATCAGCTCAATGTGGGGCTTGACCTAGATGACCCCCCAGCGTACGATACATCCTTTCTAACTCCATTGCCAGATGACGGGCAAAAATAGGTGCATGCTCTGTAAACCTTTCATAATCCATTCCTTGGCAGTTTACATAACTTTGAGAGGTGTAGACTGCCAGGTCGTGGATTTGTGCCCTGAAATCTTGGAGACGTTGGTCTTGGTTCTGCAACTGCTGCTGGCGAGTGGTGGCTATATCTCTGATACGGTCTTCACGCTCTAGAGCTGATTCTAATAGAGCTCGGAGTCTGGCCTGCTCTAGTCTTGCCTGCGCTCTTTCTCTGTCGACGTCTGCTTGTTGATGTTCTCTGTTGTATCTTCTCGCCTCTTCCAGTTGTGCACGAAGTTGGTCTTCTGAACGTATCCAATGGTTCTTTTCCTTTTTGAATTGTGCCCTGTCTTATTCGGATTGCCTTACTTGGCGTTCCTTATTAGATATGGCTTCTTCGTTTAATTGTTGGATTCTTTCTTTAGCTTTGCTCAACGCCCTTTCGTTTTCTGCAAGAATGGAATCATAATCTTGCATTCTTTCAAAAAGATTGGCGATTGTTTTTTGATCCTTCCAACTCCTCATTGGTGTTTCAGAAGCTCTTTTCATTTTTTGAAATCGAGCGTGAAGATTTTCATTCTCACAAGCTAAACTCTTCTTCTCGCCTTCGGCTTCTTGTGCTTGCAAATCTTTCTCCAGACTGAGGCTCCTCAGATTTTCCTTTAGGGCATGGATAGTTGCTTTGTACCCTTTTTCCTTTTCTCCCCAAATCAACCGCTCTTGGATTTTATCATTAAAGTTTTGAACATGAGGTCTTTTTGTTGGCCTTCTTAGCTCGGGTTCTGGTATATCATCCACGCGAGACCGTTTCTCAAACCACCTTGCATATCCAGGATTTATCTCACCCCTTGTAGTGTGTGGGAATTGAGTATCACTTTTCAAGTATCGACATCCATTCCACATCTGCTGAATTAGAGCCTCGGAAATAGTGGCTTCCGGGTGTAATTCGATTACTTGCATACTCAAATCTTCATCATCAGGAACTACTTGGTATCTCCCTAGTTGTCTTAGAACTCTTAGTGGCGCATATGGCTGGATGCTTCTCAATCCCAATAGTAGCAAATAACTACTTGAGGTTGACATGTGTATCACTTCCCTCATCGGGAGCCATCCCAAAGTCCAATCAATTTGATTTGCCATTAAAGCCCTTAGATGAGATACCCATGCTTCTATCCCTTCTGGGGACTTATAATCTTTTATTCTTTCCTCATAACACTCGATGAAATTATCATTGCTTGGCCCATACTGTATGATCTTGGGCTGATGTTGGAGATGTTCAATCACCCACATTTGCAACAAAATTTTGCATCCTTCGAAGACTTTTGCTCCTGATTTACATAAAGTCAACGCCCGATAAATGTCTGAGAGAATGATTGGGACAAGGGTATGATTTTCCTTGGTGGTGAGGACCTGCACAACTTTCGCGGTGCGAATATCAATTGTTCTCTCTTTGTTTGGGAAGACCATGATTCCTAGAAAAGCCACTATGAAGGCGAAGCGACGGTGAATCTGCCAGGTGTCTTTGTTTTGCTTGTTAGTAAGGCCTTTCTCATGAATTTCAAATCCATCCGGCTTTCCGAACCTTGAATACAAGAAGTTGAAAGAACAACATCCGTTGATGACATTGCTTTTCCTGATTTGATTACTGATGTTTAGAAGACCGAAGAATCGATGTACCGAGGGAGCCTTTGTAAATATCAGGTTTTGATTTCTTAGACTTCCGTCAAAACCAGCATATCCAGCTATCTCCTCTAATGTAGGAGTAAGCTCGAAATCAGAGAAACGAAAGACATTGTGAACAGGGTCCCAAAAAGTAACTAACGCCGCAATCAGATCATCACGAGGTTTAACTTTCATAATATCCGTGAGATTTCCCAAATGCTTGACGACCCATTTTTGACCATCTTCGCCTAATTCATACCACCACATTTGAAACTGAAATAGAAACTCGTCTGTACTCGTGGATGGGGGGTTTTGTGTGGTGCTCATTTTGTATCTGAAATTTAATTTTAATAAAGTCAAGACTCATTTTGAAAATATACACTAAAAAAATCATTTTCAATTTTTATTTATTAAACACTTTTTATTTCAAGATTTAAAACTATTTTTGGGAATTTCTTAAAACAACCCATTTTATTCCTCGGTCCTCACAATGATTTTTGATTAAGCTGGTCAACAAGCAAATCCGAGGCAAATGAATGCACAGGTAACAAGTAGGATGCATCTGGATGGTCTTTTTATTTCGGGTTCACCTGTCCTAGACAGACCCAACCCCTGTGTTGAGTCTCCAAGGCCAAATGTACATGATGCAAATAGACGTTCCTACTAGGGATCCGGTACATGGCTGAGTTATTCTAGGTGAAAAACCTGAGGCATATTGTTCTAAACCTGACTCACCCAAACGAACAGTTTGAGCCGAAGTGGGGGCAACGTACCAGGAGCACGAAAGTCTACCCGGCCTAGTTACTTGTCCCAACTTCGTCTTATTTGGTATGACTTTAACAGAAAGGTGGGCCACGCGCACGTGTGCACCATAAATTTAGAAGACTCAGAAAGAAGGGGGTTTCGTAGCAGTTGTATATATTCACAATTCAAATAATATTAAAGCGGTAAAAGTGTCATTTAGCACATTTGGCATATATCATGTAAAAAAATCAGATAATAAATAAAGCCAACTATAACAGTTATTTCAAGCTCGAATTCTTGAACCCTGAACCAGAGATTCTGGTTTTAGGTCCCCAGCAGAGTCGCCAGAGCTGTCACACCTCCTTTTTCCGCCCCCGCGAGGGGCGTAGGAAGTTTTCTCCAATTAAAGGACAGTCGAAACGGGATTTGTTTGTTTGTTTCAGAGTCGCCACCTAGGAATTTTAAGGCGTCCCAAGTCACCGGTTTTAATCCCTGAATCGAGGAGAATATGACTCTGTTTGTTATTCTGCGAACCAAAAATCCTGAGTAAGGAATTCTGTTTAATTCTGGAGAAGGTGTTAGGCATTCCCAAATTCCGTGGTTCTAGCACGGTCGCTTAACCATTTTTTATATTGGCTTTAATATCTTGATTTACTAAATACCCTTTTTCTTATTACCTGATTTTTACCGCTTTTGTTTAGATTGTTTACAATTATATAAACCAATCACGCGGACGTATATTCGTATTTATATACCTTTTATAATTGTAGAGAATCGTGCCACGCATACGCGTACACAAAAAGGTTGATAATAATTTTTATATTTCTATTATAAAAATACCATACGTTCAAAATTAAAATTAAAATTAAGAACATCGTCGCCCTTGTATGATTAAACAATGAACTGCACATCTCGAGTTTTTAGGAAATTAATTTGCTATTCTCCGAAAAATCCCTTTTATTAAATATTCGCTCGAAGTTGCGCGAACGCATAATCCGAATTGCTTTTAGAAATATAATCAGGTTACGCGAACGTATCCCTAATCATAAAAATATTCTTGATGGTAGCATAAATTTGTTTACAGATTGTTTATTATACCCACGTATTTTTATGTGAACATCATGAGAAATAAATATTCCTCTAGTCTCTAAATTCCTTGAAAATAAATTTACAATTTATTGGACGTTGATCGCAAATTATATTTTTTCGTGTATGAATTATATTCCTCAAACCATTCGAATTTAAGGAGTAAAAATAAACAACGTGTGATTAATACTACCATTTAGTGAATACAATATTTGCCTACCCAAATAAACAACGTGCAAATTACGTATAAAAATTGGGAAAGAATTGATGTAAGAAAGGAAGTGATATTTTCGAAGAATTTTCATTATTCTATTTGAGGCGAATGCTATTTTTATATTTTTAAAAAATGTTATAATCTATAAACCTAATCACCTTCTACATTACTTGTTTTTAATCCAAAGTTGTAATCGTTTGGTTAATTTGTTTACGATTGTAGATAGGCATCAAGTTGATAAGAAAGGGAATTATTATACAAATCGATTCAATAAAATTTGCCTTACATGCAACATAATTGTACGTCTGAAACATTCATAACACTCTAACATCGTAACGAGCTATATCAAATCACCTTCCACTTATGGTTCTATATATACCTGTTATCATGCCATATATGAACGTACAACTTACATCATTCAATACACAACTAAATCAGATATTAGAATAAACTAGCAATATGGTTTTTGATATTTTCATACTATTCTTTATTCAACTAACAATGCCACAAGGCTTAGTTAATGGCCAATCTTTATGCCATATTTTCCTATCTTGGCAATCCAATCATAACTATGCTTTTAATGAGATTCCGAAATAGGCAACATTATTACTACGCTCATACGAATTTCAAAAGAGAAATGATCAACTAATAGTTATTCTATCAAGCATATTACTATATTAATCAGTATGAAACAAAACTGAAATTTAAAATAATGAACTTAGACGAATGGAAAACAGAATTATAATTCCCAAGCTTCATTTATTTGTCATGTTGAAGCTTTTCACAACATGAGTTTAAAAGATATGTACCTGGAAATGAAGGTAGAAGGAGTAAATCTCAGCAGTAATAGCAGCAACAAAACACCGGCAAAATATACCAATAACACAGCAGATCTGAACAAGACCCGTTAACCCAGATGAACAGTGACAGAAATTTGAGAAAAATTTCAGATTTAAACCGAACAATATCCACAAACAAACAACGGATAGATTCTAGAAAAATAACATTTCAGATTTCAGTTTCTTTCTTCTATCTGTTTCAGATTTCAGTTTCTTTCTTCTATCTGTTTCAGATTCCTATTTCTGATTTTTCTGTTCAGTTTTTCTTTCTTAATTTCTGTCCAGATTTTCTCCTATATGGTTCTGTGTATTCCTCCAAATTTTTTTTCTGTCTCTTTTCTCTTAATGTCTCTCTTCTGTGTATTCAAAATCTCTCTCTAAATCAGTCCCAATCCCCTCTATCTTATACAGGTCTGCCTCTCTTTTTGCAGCCTACTGTCTGGACCCCCTTCTTTCTTTTTTAAAAATCAGAAAATCCCACTAAAATTCTGCTTTTACTACTTTAAATCCCATTAAGTGAACTTTTCCTGATTTCCAGCATTCCCATTACCCTTTGTTTCCCATTATTTCATTAAATTAAAAGCCATTAACACTCCACTATCAGCACACTACTATTATCATATTACCCTCACTGTTTCATTCCAGAAATACCCCTGAAAAATCCCTTAATATTACTGTTATTACTGCCCCAGACCAAAACTGCCTAAACCTTAACAAAATTATCTGAATTAAACTGTTTAGCAGCTAATAACCAATTCCTAAATCAAACAAACATTCTGTCTTTTCACTGATAGCTAATTAATCTAACAAACCCAATGTCTAATAGCTACTGGATAAAAGCTAAATTCAGATTGAACACTGATCTTGCATACAAACATATTAACAATATACAGAACTCAACAGAACATTTCAACTAAAATTCAAAACTGAACAAAGAGCAACAAATGCAGGCATTGTCAGTATTGACACTGCCCTGAACTTAATGCTCAGAAATCAACATACATAACACCTATTTGATGAACTTACTGATTTGCAAACAAACATGATTTAATTTACGATACTAATCAACTGACTATCTACAATGATTGTCAACAAACAGTCAAAAATAGAAACAGATTGTTTCAATCAGTATTATCATAAACGAGAATTCATAATATAACTAATCGACGAACTTAATCGAGTCGATTACACACATTGTAAATAATCGCAACCAACAGAAACAATTCATATTTTGATCAAGTAGACGGGTATGAGACAAAATCACAGAATTAAACAAACAAAAATATGAAAAATTACACAGACAACTAAAATAGGCAACAATATATGTAGTAAACAAAAAAAAATAGGAAAAAATACCTCAGAATCTTTAAATTATGTGGACCCAAACTTGACTTTGAATTCGGACCTTTTTTGAAATCAAACAGACCTTAGTCGAAGTATTTTCAACTGAAAATACTTCGACTAAGGTCGATTAGACCCCAATCTTCTATTTAATTCGGGCAAATTCCATGTTTTTGAAATTTTTAGGGTTTCTGATTCTTGGATCTTAAATTCGAACACTTCTGGGCAGATTCGAAGGGAACCAAAGATGACACAAGGGTGAGGGAGGCCTAGGGGTCATTTGGTGTTAGTTTGGAAGGAATCTGAGTGAGTTCATATTTGGCTCGAACCTTCAAAAGAAGATTCGAAGAGTTCTGAGGTGATTCGAACCAAACCAACACCAGATCCACAACGAGGGTAGTTAGGGGAAGCTATGGTGTTAATTTGGGGCTGGTTGGTTTAGATCTGAGTTTGGCTCGAATCTTCAAATGAAGATTCGAGAACCTTCTGGAGGATTCGAGCCAAGTGGCTAACATATTTGGATAGAGGATGGTCAGGGGGTTCCGGGGTGTTAAGGTGGTGACCGGCGGCGTTGTTGTCGCCGGGTTTCAGGCGATGGGGAATGAGGGCGGCTAGGGTTAGGGGTGTGCTTTCGGAGAGGATGATGAATAGTGAAGAGGGGGGGGGGGGTGTTTAGTTAGGGGGCCGAGGTAGGGATTTGGATTTATATAGGGATGGGGTGGATTGATATTGGCCGTTAGATCAGGCAGAATGGATGGCCAGGATCTATATGCTTACATGAACGGCGTCGTTTTGGTTTAGTTGGGGAATGGGTCGGCCCGGGTACTGGATCGGGTAGGGATCACGGGTTAGGTCAAAATCCTGGGAGCCCTTGGATTAGAAGTAATGAACGACCCCGATCTATTGCAACCATACGACGCCGTATGGTTTGCATTTGTAATTAAATGACCGGGCATCATCAAACGACGCAGTATTTGCCCTATACTACGTCGTTTGATGATTTTTGGGTTGACTGACTTGGGCTGGGTAAAATGTATTGTTTTGGGCCTGAATTTTTTTGTCAAATAAATGGCCCAGTCCGTTTTTCTTTACATTTTAATCAACTCTTTTCAATTTCCAATTTTATTCTTTAATTATTAAAATCCTAATTAAAATTATAAAAACAAAATTACTCTTACAAAATATTAATTACTTTTAACAACTATTAACACATAGACAAAACATTAATCACACAGTGAAACATTTAAAATAGAATAAATGCGTATTTTTTTTGTGATTTTATTTTAATTAACTCTTAAATGCATAATTAAATCCTAATTATGCATGCAACATGTGTTTTTTATTTTATTTTTCATTTTAACAAACAAAGTAGACATTTACGGACATAACACAAATATTTAATAAATGCCACTCAAATTCTAAAAATTGCACACTAAGCAAAAAATTGTTTTATCATTACTTTTTTTTTATTTTGTTTTGGAGTAATTTTCGTGAGGCAAAAATCACGTGCTCACAATGACAACCATCTTCCATGATATGATACATAAGGAAATCGAGGTATACGTGGATGATGTGATCGTGAAGTCTAGACAGCAATCCGACCATGTCAGAGATTTGAGAAAGTTCTTTCAAAGGTTTCACAGGTACAATCTTAAGCTCAATCTTGCAAAGTGTGCTTTTGGGGTGCCATTTGGGAAGTTGCTGGGGTTTATAGTCAGCCGGCGGGGTATTGAATTAGACCCGTCGAAGATCAAAACCATTCAGGAGTTGCCACCTCCAAGAAACAAAACCGAGGTGATGAGTTTGTTGGGAAGATTGAACTATATCAGCAGGTTCATTGCTCAGCTCACGGCAACTTGTGAACCAATTTTCAAGTTGTTAAAGAAAGATGCCGCGGTCAAATGGACTGATGAATGTCAGGAGGCTTTTGATAAGATAAAGGGGTATTTGTCAAACCCACCCGTGTTGGTCCCGCCAGAACCAGGGAGGCCTTTGATTCTATATCTGACAGTTGTGGACAGTTCATTCGGCTGTGTACTGGGGCAGCATGATATTATGGGCAGAAAGGAGCAGGCTATCTACTATCTCAGCAAGAAGTTCACATCTTACGAGGTTAAGTATACTCATCTGGAAAGGACATGTTGCGCCCTAACTTGGGTGGCACAGAAGTTGAAACATTATTTGTCATCTTACACTACTTACCTTATATCTCGCTTGGACCCATTGAAGTATATTTTTCAGAAACCCATGCCCACAGGGAGGCTTGCAAAGTGGCAGATCTTGCTTACAGAGTTCGACATTATCTATGTGACACGGACTGCCATGAAAGCACAGGCATTAGCCGATCATTTGGCTGAGAACCCCGTCGATGAAGATTATGAGCCTTTGAAAACCTATTTCCCTGATGAAGAGGTGATGCACATTGATGAATTGGAACAAGCTGATAAGTCGGGATGGAAACTTTTCTTTGATGGGGCTGCAAATATGAAAGGCGTGGGAATAGGAGCGGTACTTATTTCGGAAACAGGTCAGCATTACCCTGTTATAGCTCGGCCTCTTTTCTACTGTACAAACAACATGGCAGAATATGAGGTGTGTATATTGGGATTGACATTAGCTGTGGATATGGGTGTACGGGAAGTCTTGGTCATGGGTGACTCGGACTTACTGGTACACCAGATTCAAGGAGAATGGGAAACACGGGATTTGAAGCTTATACCGTATTGGCAGTGTCTGCATGAGCTTTGCCAGCGTTTTCAGGCCATAGAATTTAGGCACATTCCAAGGATTCATAATGAGGTTGCTGACGCTTTGGCTACTTTGGCGTCAATGTTGCACCATCCAGATAAGGCTTATGCTGATCCATTGCAGATTCAGGTCCGTGATCAGCATGCTTACTGTAATGTGATAGAAGAGGAAATTGATGGAGAGCCGTGGTTCCATGATATCAAAGAGTACATTAGAACGGGAGTATATACGATACAGGCTACCGGTGATCAGAAAAGAACGATTCGGCGATTGGCAAGCGGGTTCTTCCTTAGTGGAGGAGTGCTGTACAAAAGAACTCCAGATCTCGGGTTGTTGAGATGTACAGATGCAAGACAGGCCACAACTATCATGACTGAGGTACATTCCGGAGTTTGTGGACCGCATATGAGTGGGTACGTTTTAGCAAAAAAGATTCTCCGAGCAGGTTATTATTGGCTCACGATGGAGCGGGATTGTATCAGTTTTGTGCGTAAGTGTCATCAATGCCAAGTGTATGGAGATTTGATTCATTCTCCACCATCAGAATTACATACGATGTCCGCACCATGGCCTTTTGTTGCGTGGGGCATGGATGTTATTGGGCCAATTGATCCAACAACGTCAAATGGGCACAAGTTTATTTTGGTAGCTATAGATTATTTTACCAAATGGGTGGAAGCGAAGACGTTCAAGTCTGTGACTAAGAAAGCTGTAGTGGACTTCGTGCATTCAAATATCATCTGTCGGTTTGGGATTCCAAAGGTAATCATCACAGATAATGGGGCTTATCTTAATAGTCATTTGATGAAGGAGACATGTGAGCAGTTTAAGATTACTCATAGGCATTCTACTCCATACCGTCCCAAGGCAAATGGTGCGGTTGAAGCAGCCAATAAGAACATAAAGAAAATACTCCGGAAGATGGTTGAAGGATCTAGACAGTGGCATGAGAAATTACCTTTTGCATTGTTAGGATATCGCACCACCATGCGTACCTCGGTAGGGGCGACTCCTTACTCATTGGTATATGGTACCGAGGCAGTAATACCCGTAGAAGTGGAAATCCCATCTCTGCGAATCATTGCAGAGGCTGAGATCGATGATGATGAATGGGTGAAAAGCCGTCTTGAGCAGTTGAGTTTGATTGACGAGAAGAGATTGGCATCAGTGTATCATGGCCAACTGTACCAACGAAGAATGGCAAGAGCATACAACAAGAAAGTACGTCCAAGGAAATTCGAAGTCGGGCAATTAGTACTGATGCGGATTTTGCCTCATTGGACTGAAGTAAAAGGAAAGTTTGCCCCAAACTGGCAGGGACCATTTGTAATAACCAAAGTGTTGTCTAACGGAGCATTGTATTTGATAGATGTGGAAGGAAAATGTATAGAAATGGCCATCAATTCCGATGCGGTCAAGAGATATTATGTATGATTTCTTTATTTCCTGAATGTATCTGTTTGTATTTGGCATATCTTAAAGATTGAAATGATGAAGGCGCTTTGTCCTGCTATCCAAACACTATTATCCCTTGTTATCTACTTTGAGCCTTACTTATTTTTCATACCCCTCTTTCGGAATCAACGGCACTATCAGGGAACACAAGTGCCGAACATAAAAGAAAGAAGAGAAAAACAAAATGAAAAGAAAGAAGAGAAAAACAAAACAAAAGGAAAAGAAAGAAGAGAAAAACAAAGGAAAAGGAAAATAAAGAAAAGAAGAAAAGGAAAAAAAAGAAAACACAAAAGGAAAAGAAAGAAGAGAAAAACAAAGGAAAAAGGAAAAAGAAAGAGAAAGAAAAGGAAAGAAAGAAAAACACAACAACAAAAGTTATAATACAGTGAACTACGTTTGACTTGATCCCAAAAGGGTACGTAGGCAGCCTTACTCCGAGGTTCAGTCATACCAAAATAGAAATCCAAAAATCCCCAAGCAAGAAACTGGGGTAGAAGTTGTGATTTTTGTGAAATTGGATTCCGAAAGTTGTAATTTAAACCCATTCGAATTGTTTTGAGCCTTTTATACCTTTTTTTTAACCCAATCCAAAAGCCTACAATACGGTCCAAAGAAAGACCTTTTGATCAATTTCTAAGAAATGCCGGGTCAAGCAGGTAACGGTAATTCGTATCAGCGGCGACACTCTAGTTCAAGCAAGAAAGAACGAAAGTAAAAATGAGAGAGTCTTATTGGTGAAAACCTTCGCGGGCACCGTAAGGCGACGAGAGCTGAGAGAAAATAAATGAGAGAGTCTTATTGGTGAAAACCCTCGCGGGCACCTTGAGGCGAAAGTGAGTTGGAAAATGTTTGAATGGCAAAAGGTCTATGGGTGGAAAAATCTTTCGAGGTACCGCAGGAAAGCAAAGTTAAGGTCTGGGTAATTCAAACAAGTGATGGAAGTTCTGGGCAACAAAGTATGGCGATTGAAAGCCGGTTATTTGGACAGATTGGGCTGATCAATTCAAAATGCATGTCATAACCATTGGTACCAGCTGTCTCGCTCAGATAAGTTTCTTTTCCTTCTCTTTTTGAAATAACCATCTGGTTTTGGATTCTCCTTATCCTTGACTCAAAAATCATCGCATTTCATTTTCTTTTGAGGGTTTTATCTAGTTGAGATGTTTCAGTACTAGTCTTGGTCAATGCAAGCAGAAAGGACTTCAAAGCTCACTACCGGTTTCTAGAATTGTAAAGCACAACGTGGTCAGATCATGTCAAAAACAACTTGATGTCAAGTGGAACACATGGAATTAACGGAAGTTTCATTGGTGAAATGAATGGGGAATGTCGTGGGAAAGGCAAAAGCTTAAACAAAAGGTCAGAAAATGAAATAACAGCATGGGTGTAAAACATTTAGGTCGCCGGATGTTGGGAAATTTAAAAGTTGGTCAGAAAGTCAAGCAGTTCAGGGACAGTGCGTGGAAGGCAGTCAACACAAAACAAGGCAGTGGAAGGATTTTTCAGCAAGAAGGCCATCAACTAACCACCATTTTAAACTGACGAAATTTTCTTTAATTGTAACAGGGGCAGAAAGTTAGCCGTTGAGAAGGAATTCTCCAAGAAGGAAAAACAAGCAGTAATCTGGTTTGATCGCAAAGTGCGGTTTGATTAAATACAAGATAATCTTGAAATGCATAAGGGGAATGGAATTTGATTGCAAAGTTGGCATGATTAGAATAAGTGCAAGTTGTCAGGACCTTCCTGGATAACAGGACGTAGTTCATATACCCGGGTAAAGATACCTTGGTACAGTGAGAAGTAACACCTTAGGTTCATAATTGTTTGGAGCAATCAGGAGCCCGCCTGGATAACAGATGAATACATTCAATTAAAAAATTCAGAAATCAGGAGTCCATCTGGAAAATAGAGACATACCATTCAGATTTTAAGCAATCAGGAGCCCGCCTGAAGAACGGAGGTGATACAATTCAAGTTTTACCTTCCCCTCAATCTCTTTGTTTATCTTGAAATCAGGAGTCCGCCTGGAGAATAGAGACATACAATTTAATTTTAGTAATCAGGAGTCCGCTTGGAGAATAGAGACATACAATTTAATTTTAGAAATCAGGAGTCCGCCTAGAGAATAGAGACATACAATTTAATTTTAGAAATCAGGAGTCCGCCTGGAGAATAGAGACATACAATTTAATTTTAGTAATCAGGAGTCCGCCTGGAGAATAGAGACATACAATTTAATTTTAACAATCAGGAGCCCGCCTGGATAATAGAGGAGTAGTTTCAATTCTAAGTTCAACAGTCAGGAGCCCACCTGGAAAATGGAGGTGTTGAATATTCTAAGCAGTCGAAACCAGGAGCCCGCCTGGAGAACAGAGGCGATATAATTCAATTTTAGTTTTCCATCAATCTCTTTGTCTATTTTGAAGTCAGGAGCCCGCCTGAAGAATAGAGGCATGCAATTCAAGCTTCGGAAGTCAGGAGCCCACCTGGATAACAGAGGAATACATACAGTACATGTTTCAGAAGTTGGGAGTCTGCCCAGGGGAATAGCAACAGGGGATTTTATCGAGAAAGAACAAGACAACGAGGCAACAAGGAAGTACAAGAGCAAGTTTGAAGAATTTAGATAGGATTTTTATAATTCATAGAGCATAGTTAGTGTAGCTTCTTTTATCTTTGACATGGTGTAATAAGGTAGGTCAGCAAGCAGTAACAGCAGTAGTAACAACATCAAGCGTAGTACAATCACAGTTCCTGGTAGTCCCAGCTACCAGACATTCCCGAACTACACTGACCTGATTCCTGTTTAGCCCAGGATATGTAGGCAACCTCCGAAGCAGGATGCGGTCAAACTTTTCAAAAATGCTTCACATGGAACTTTCAAACGGGCAAAAATAGCTCGTATTTGCTCACTTATCTTTGCCCGAAAACATTTCATGTTTTCAAGCAAAGAGGGGCAGATATGAGCACGTGATTTTTGTCCTAAATATGATTATTCCCAAAATCCCAAACAAAATAATTTTCCTTCATTTTGGTGTCATTTTCTGATAATTGTGGCATTCTAATTGCGCATGTTAATTCTATAAAATACAAAAATATGCATTGTTGCGTTTAGGTTTTAGTATCAATTAAGGGTTAATTTGTTTTAAAACAAAACATGAAAATCACAAAAATTAGTTCACTTTCGCATTTTAATGATTTTTATTATGAATTTGTCAAGAAATAGTTTTTAAACAATTTTAGGCATTAATCAGTTTTAGTTTTTGAAGTATATTAGGATTTTATTTTAATTGTTGCAATTCTATAAAATCAAAAAAAATAATTACAAAATTACAAAGTGGAAAATAAATAGATAAAATGAAATAAAAAAAATAAGGAAGGAAATCAAGTGAGAGGCAAAGGGCTGGCCAATTTTGGGCAAAATTAAAAGAAACGTTCAGGCCCAAACACCTTAAACCATTGCAGAAACCCAGCCCAAGTACCAGCAACCCGGTCCGCCCCCTCTTATAAACGAAACGATGTCGGTTCGTGGTCTCCGAATCAGGACCGCTGGATCTCATCAATCCAACGGTCTGGAACTAACGAGGTTCCTGATATAAAACGGTCTGAAAGCCCACCCCAGACCCTCGTCTTCCTCACCCCACCCCTTCTCTCAAACCCTAATCCGCGCCGCCCCTAAATCCCTCGCCGGCGGTGAACGCAACCTACGCTGTTTACCCCCAGATTAACACCATAGATTCCACATGAATCCCTCTTTCCACTCCCGTTATTAGTTTTCCTCGAATGTTGTCGTTGCTCGTCGAATTTTAGTTTGAAGTTTTCCGGCCAAGTGGCAAGTTCATCCAAACCAGCCCAAAATCATACCACACAATCCCCGGCCTTCCCTCAACACTAATCCATGTTTATTTTCCTTCAAATCACTGTGAAAAGGCTCGAATCTTAGATCTGAGAATTTTTGGCCAAAACCCTAAACCAAATCTTTGTGATTTCGAACCGTAGTATCCTTAACCATGTGTTCTCTTGTAAGAACACATGGTTAGGGATGTTACGCGTCAAAAATCTGAAAGGATTCAGACGTTTCTGACTGGCCGGAGTTCCTCGTGCTTCTGTGAGTTTTACTGTTTCTTTTTACTCGCATGGTTGAAGTTTTAATTACCGTTTTGGTTTCATTAAGTGTTCTGTTAAATTTACGATTTATTTTGTGCATTAGTATAATTCTGCCAATTGTTGATTAGTTCTGAGTTGATATTTGTTTGAATGATTGTGAGTTTATGGATTAAGAATTAGTGTCAGTTCATTTAATGTTGTTCATGTTAGCTTAAGTTTAGTTTGATTTCATTTAGTTTGATTGTGTTAATATAATTGAACAATTGGGTTTGGTCAGTTTGATTAATTGATTTCTGAGTGCTAATTAATCAATTTCAGTTAGTTTTAGATTGGATTAGGGTATTGGTTATAGCTGTTAAGAATGAGGGTAGGTTCAGTAACTTTGAGGAACCTTCAGGGGTAGTCTGGGTATGGAAAAGGGTAGTTCTGATAGGAATAGTAATTTCAAAGCATATGAAAGGGCAGTATAGGTATTGCATGGGTAGAAGAATAACCTAGGGCCTTCTAGAATGGGGTACAAGTGTAGATTTTAATAATTGTGATGCATTTACTTGTTTAGCAAGTTAAGAATAGAGGGACCAAATTGAAAATAGGGGAGGGACTAAAAAGAAAACCCAAAATCTGATTGACTCTCTTGTATCACCTATAAAAGGGGCATCAAGTGCCTTGAGGGGGCGACTTGAACTTTCATCCTAAAAATTCCACAAAACATATTCTACAGTCTCCAGATCTGAAATTCCATTAGTGGAGTCACAACACTTTCCTGATTGAATGTCGAGTGGTTTTTGAAAATCAAACAAAAAAACTGGGAATCATTTAGCTAGGATTTTAAATGGTTGATATGTCTGAATGTGTTTTGGGTTGATTCATTGAGTTTGCCCTGCATTTCAACTTATTTCTGCTAAATTGATTGAATCTGGGTGGACTGAAATGCTCCTTCATTAACTATGACTGGGATATTACCTTAGTTTCTGAGCTGCTAAACTGTTACTGCTGCTAATCGCCTCTTCTCTATTTACATTCCAATTTCCAGGTACATTTTCAAAAACCCCTTGATGTAATCGCAATGTGGGATGAAATGCAATCACTTTGGTCAATCTGTGTTCGTTGGATGCATATAACTGTAATCAGCTGATTGATAAATAACTATATGTATTTGATTCGTTGGGATTGAGTTTTATTAATTCAGACCATATCTAAACTGTTCAGACTGTGCATTTCATGTTTATGTAATTGTAGTTTTCAGTTTTGCTCAAGTTCCACAGTCTGCTGAAGTTAAATTTGCAAAGTTGTAATTGATTTTGAGTTCAATACACGTGACTGCTTTTAATTTTGGTTTAATATGAATTGTACATTCAATAGCTTCATACTGGGCCAGTTTTTGGGCCTGGCGTATTAATAAGTAGCCCAAAGTTTTTGGTTAGGTGATAAATTGAATTGGGGCCTAGGTGCATTAAAGCTTAAGAATTTAGTTAAATCAAAAGGTGCCCCAAGGGCTCGATCCCTGGGCTGTACAAATGCCTGTCAATAAATTAAAATTTTGGCCTGCGTTAGGCCCGATGCTTAGAACTCTAGGAGTCTGCACCTGCAGAATGTGCAATTGCATGATTTGGACCTTATGGGCTCAGAGCCCATTTTCTCAGCATTTCTTCCTGGATATTCAAATTCAAATTCGACAAAGTACTGGCCTTAACCAATTAGGATCCTTAAGTAATTAATAGCATAGTTATCTCACTGTTTAGATTTGTAAAGGTTGCTTAGTAAATTTCACCACCTTCCTCAAAAATAACAATACGTTAGAATCTTTAGGCGCGATTTTAATTAAATGACCTTCTTAAATTCGGGTGCGCATAGATGCGACTCAAATCCAAATCTCGACAAAGTCGAAATGTGTCGACAATCATGGGTGCATTGATGTGACGTGGTTCGAAACGCATTTTCACAACGTCGCAATTCTGCTAAAATAAATAACAATAAAAGCGGTGTACGAATAAAAAGCACATGTATTAAAATTAGATAAAATCAAATACAACAGTTAAGCGACCGTGCTAGACCCACGGAACCTGGGAATGCCTAACACCTTCTCCCGGGTTAACAGAATTCCTTACTCGGATTTTTGGTATGCGGACTGTTAACAGAGTCATAAATTTCCTCTGTTTGGGATTTAACCGGTGACTTGGGACACCATTAATCTCCCAAGTGGCGACTCTGAATAATTAATAATTAAATCCCGTTCTGATTGTCCTTTAAATGAAAAAACTCCTGTACTCCCTTGCGGGTGTAGTGAAAAAGGAGGTGTGACAATAGCTAAAAGCTAAATCTATTATCGGAGGTACACCCTCGGGGGAAATGTCTTCGAGAACCATCTTCTCAGGGGTCTCATCTCAGTCTTCCCAACGGTGTCTTCAAGGATGAAGAAGAAGCAAAAAACGATGAAGAAAAAGCAGAAAAAGATGACGAAACGAAAGAAATACCTGGGCGAAAAATTTGGCGAGTATGGGTCTCGCCAACACTACTATTGGGGAGCCACTTCTTGAGACATAGAACAGGTGTGGGATTCAACAGTTAGTAGATGGCACTACCTCACTCCATGGAAATCAAAAGGAGTGAAGTGCCACACCGAGTGGAAGTTAAGAGAGATGAGCAGCAGTTTACGGTCCGCATATCCGCCGATATGAAGATAATTTGAGATTCCTCTCTCATTATTTCGTGCCAACAACAACAAACCAGTGCGATCTTACTTAGTAGGGGAAAACTTTGATGAAGAGCCATAACGTGACTGGCGAAGGCATTTCCATGTGACCTTTCGGCCACGGGCTTTAAACATGGGAAATAGAGTTGGTGGGTGAAGAAAAGAAAGGAGTTGAAGGTTGTTGAAGAATGACCGAATGAAGTTTGATTCAAGAAAACTTCCATTTATAGGAAGGTGGCAGCATAACCGACGGCGTAATCAATGCCTTTGGGAGATGTATCAACAGGTGCAATCAATGCTTTCTGGGAGACGGATCGGCGGCGATATTATCGCTCTGAGGAAGTAAACCGGCGCTACATTGAATATTTCTGGAAAGGTGTATCGACAGGACGTCTCAGTTATCACAAAAGGTTACATCATAAGCATGATGTCATCACAAGAGGCTCGAGGAGATCAGTGTCAAAATTGTTTCTTATCATTTTAATCTAAGAAACGCATGGACTATCTGTATACGGCAAAAATTAGAAGGTCCCGATTTTAGGATTATTATGATATCCCACGACCAGTTTTCAAAAGGCTCGAGTCCGGTTTGAGGTTCGAACCCAAGGATCCTATATGCTCGACCTCAGGGCAGAGTAAATCGACGGTTATGATGAACGAATGGGAGATTCCCAAGGCACATAATTAAAGCAAATCAAGTCTATTAGGCTAGTTCAAGCCCGCAGTGTGGCATTAAATGGCTGTACCAGCCATATATCCTTGTAATAAATGCACTTGTACTATGTTGGGGTTCCCCCTCATATATAAAAGGGACCCTTGTCATTTTGTAGAGAGAACATAATCAATACAAGAACATTCTCTGCTCTCTAACTTAAACATATTCTCTTGGTTTCATTACTTACATTTATTGCTTATATTCATTGTGCACTATCTATTGTTCTTCATTCATTGCTCATTATTAACCATAAAGAGCCTTCATCAAAGCTCTCAATACTGTTAGCCCTTCATTGGCCATTCATAACTCAGCATCGAGCTCGACCTCGAGGCCCCGTATAGTCAAGCTCGAGGCTCCGATTCTCAGCCACTCGGTTTGCTTAACATATTATTTTCAAGTTCTTATCTTATTTTCTAGTCTCATACTTAGCATCTATTGCCTAACAACTAGCATAAAAACAGATCACGTATTTTTTAGAACCACAAAATTAAATTTAATTGTAATTACCATTTTCAAGGTAAACATACTTAATGAATAATCAATGGATTTAACTTTTACATTTGCATAGACTCAAATTGTGGGTTCCTCAAATTTGGGAGATTAGAAATTCTCCCAAAAGATATCACATTCAAAAAGCCATTATTCACCGGTTAACTCATTTTTTATCTATATTAAATATGAGAGGCTCGAATCCGTTTTTTACATTACCTATTTCGACCCACCCATATTCGACCCGACCCGCTCCGACCCGCCCAGTTGCCACCCCTATGTTAAATATTGATTGGTAACATGGTTAAAAAAATTAACTGATCCGCTATCAAATGTTACATTATTTTATAATGCAACAAGTTTTTTAAATTGTTAGTGTACGACCTATGTCATATTTATTAGGTAAGGAAGAAACAGTGCAAAGTTAACAAGTCATGAATGAACGAAATTCGAGCTTATATGCACCAAATGAATGTTGGTATGGGGCATTTAGGACAACAAGTTTGGTGTATTTCCATTTCAGAATTTCCAGGGGACAATATTATAGTTACCCTCAATGAAGGATGCCTAAAGTAATCAATATTCATCTAAGTCCTGTGTATTATTAATAGACTTTTATTTCAATTACTCGGAACAAACACAGTTAGACAACGACTCCTCTATTATTTTAGTAGGACATTTAAGTTTTATGCACAAACGACTCATACTAAATTTATACAATTAGGGCACTTAAAGACTCTATAACAAACATAGATTGCTAATATTGAAAAAGGTAAGCATCAATCTATTACGATTAGTTACAGTATAGTCATAATGTAGAATTTACCTACACCATCAATATATATGGTATTAACTGCCTATCCAGGAATACAATAGAATGGAATAGAAAGAGGGCCCTTGACTTGCTTTATTGAATCATACAAGCTGAGTTAGGAAGTGAATTAGTTTATAGTCAAGGTCCAAAGTGGCATTTAAAGTTTTTGAATGGATGAAAATCTTAGGGGGATGGGGGTTAACTTGATGCTAATTAACCAGAAGGGACTCAACTAGCGTGGGATCATAATTCACATGGTAAATCGGGTTTTGAATTTCTTTCCTCTCTTCTCTCTTAACTTAATGCCATCCAAAGGTCCTACCCCTACACACCCACCTACCCCACCACCTGCCCTACCAGACCCAAACAATGAGAAATCGTCAGCACACCTACACAATACTACTAACACCACTCCACCACCTACAAATATCCATATAACGACTAAAAAATCCGAACAACACCAGAAAAACAATACCACAACCGATAGAGAGGAAGTAGATGCTGATGAATCGACTGAAAAAATCACCAACAAAATAGTACCCAAAGTAGCTAACCCAGCCATTGTTCCTCAACTGCCTAAAATTTCATCAAATTTTGACAAACTAATGACACACACTGAAAACACCACAGACACACATCAACAACCCCATGCAATCCAAAAAACCCAACCAAACTCTACCGCAATAGCCCAAAATTCAACACAAGAAAACATGCAGACTTCGAGATTTCCTCTAGGGAATAACATAGCACATGAACCATCAACCAGCAAGAGTAATGATCAGATGGTATCAAAACCATCATTTGCAGCCACAGTGCATACAAAATTAAAAACTTTAACTAATATTGAAACTGCAGTAGAAATTAGACATGGATCTCACCTAGGGAAGCCATCTATTTTTCTTTTCTGCCAAAGATTATTTCATAAATCTAGCTTAGGAATGCAAACTTACTATCATTGGTAAGTTCTTGAAAGGGAAGCCTTTGATGGAAGAGATTAGGAAAATCTTTATGAGGAAGTTCCATATGACCGGTATCGTTAAAATTGCATATTTTGACCCTATCATGTTTACATTAATTTCTCTAATAAAGTAGATTATAAACACATCCAATTCAAAGAATACATATACATTGGGGATGCACCAATGAAAATATTGAGGTGGTCAACGGATTTTAAACCAGAAGAGGAAATAACCATTGTACCGGTCTGGATTTTAGTTCATCAATTACCTTAGCATTTGTTCAACTGGCGAATTATCTCGAGGATAGTAAGGGAGATTGGTGTTGCAGTTGCTCCTAACCTGGCAATATATTCAAAAACCCAGAGGAAATATGGACAAAGTAAAGGTGGAAATTGATTTGCTGAAACCAAGACTTGACTACATATGGTTGGGATACAAAGGAATGGACGGAACTGGTAATGGCAGGTGGCTAGATATTGAATACAAAAAAGTTCCAAGTTATTGTATGTATTGTAAATATAGGGACATCTTAAAATTCAGTGCAGAAACAAAATCAGGAATGAAAGAATCAAGGCATAAAGGGAGGAACAAAAAAAGAAAGAAAGAAGTACCAAAAAATATTGATGAAGATTTCCAAACTGTGAATAGAAGAAATGGATCAAAAATGAAGTCTGGGCCAACCACCAAGCACCGAAACAAAGAAGATCAACAGAGTATAATTCTTTATAATTCAACAAAGGAGAATAAGGAAACAACAAAACATCAATAAGCCAAGGAATGCAATCAAGGTGTTGTATCTCAAGAGGAAACAACAACACAAAAGGGAAGAAGAAATAGTGGTATCTGTATCATTGAGCCTAAAGATACTCAACATTTTCCAACAATGAAGGAGGTTCCAGGAAAAGGGAAAGGCAAACTAGAAGATGATCGAAACAACAATACTTGCAGTGTAATAAAGGAGGGTCAAGATGAAGGCAATAGAGATCACACGACAAACTACATTGAGACAAATAACAAGCAGAAAAAGAGGAACATAAAGAAGAAAAAGAGAAAAAATGAAATTGGGGAGGAAACCTTGATCCAGGAAGAGGGTAATAATCAACCAATTGCCACAAGCCAAGAGAAGAAAGAAAGTGTTGACAATATGGATATCTCAAGGCAGGGAGAGAATGGGAAAACAATGCAACAGGGGCACAACCAAATGTATCCCACTAGCAAAAGGATATTAATCAAGCCAACTTGAATATGCAGACTAGTGAGACTACTATTGGAGTTGATAATGGAGATGTCCAAACAACTATCTTAAACTCATTAGTGGCACAAGTTTGGAAGAGGAACATAATAGTGGTTTTGAATATAATATGAAGAATGAGCAACAATAAGATTCATCGTATGAAGAAGATTAAGGCTTAGAGGAAGTGGATTATTCAGATGAGATAAGTTCAGAAGCAAATGATGAATATGCAAGTGTGGAGAGTGATGGAAAAGTAAGTGAAGACTCTATAGATCCAGTAGAGGAACCCAATGGTGCAACAACTGATGCTCAAGCAAACATATTGATGGAGACTTTTTGCTCACAATCACTAGTGGATATTAATGTGACTTCAGAGTTTGACAATGCCATCAGAGGTAGGGGTAGGGGCAGGGTTAGAGGTAGATGAAATAACATAGGAGGCAGATAAGCAACAAGAGGAAGGGGTGGTAAGCACCTTAATCAACAGTCTATGGGATCTCATAAGTAAATCACTTTTCAAATTTATCCAATGATTAAGTCTCTCTTTTGGAATATTAGGGGCATTAACTCTAATGGTGCCCTGGAGAGATTAAATCAATTAGTCAGATCACAAAATATCCCCTTTGTAGATATATGTGAGCCATTTCATAAAGATGATAAATTGGATAAATTCACGAGAAGTCTAGGATTTCAAAATGCTCATTCAAATAGAAACAGTCAAATATGAATCTTTTAGAATGATTCAGTGGTGTGTAATGTGGTAGAGGGGAATGAACAAAAAATAACATGTTCTGTCAGTTGGGATGGGGTTGCAGTGCTGATTTCCTCTGTATATGCTAACTGTGATGCAGATAAGAGGAATGGACTTTGGGATAGCTTGAAGGATATTGCAGAAAAATACAACAATATTTGGTTAATTGCTGGAGACTTCAATTGTATTTTGGATCCTTGTGAGAAGATAGGTGGTCAACCACATAGTAAGACCAAGAGCCTACCTTTCCTTGAATATATTATGGACTGTGAACTACTGGACCCGAGTTTCTTAGGCTCAAATTTCACTTGGTGTAATGGATAGTGCCCTGCGAAGAGGATATGGAAAAGATTAGATAGAGTTTTAGTAAATCATGACTGGATGAACTTGTTTGACTCTACAAGTGTAAATCACTTGATCAGGATAGGATCTGACCATTCCCTACTCTTTACTATTGCAAAAGCAACAGAAAGGGAACATGTAAAGTACTTTAGGTTTCTAGATTTCTGGATTGAAGAAGAAGGCTTCAATGCAGTGGTGGAGCATGCCTGGAGTATTGAGGTACAAGGATCACCAATGTGGAGATTTCATTTAACACTGAAGAATACTTGCAAAAAGTTATCTGAATGGTCTAAGAGTTCTATTGGCAATATTTTTGATAAGATTAAAGAGCTGGAAAGCAGAGTAGCTGATTTAGAAGCTAATTTAATTGTTGATAATAATGAAGTGAACAGAACTGCCTTAAATGAAGTTAATGCTTTATTGATTAGAGCCTATAAGAAGGAGGAATTGTTTTGGAAGCAGAAATCTGAGGTAAATGGTTTGTAGAAGTGGAAGTAAACTCAAAGTTCTTTCATTATGTGGTTAAGGGTAGAAAGAAGAGGCTTACTTTGAAGAAGATTAGGAAAGAAGATGGAAGCTTGGTTGATGGGGAGGAGGATGTTGCCAGAGAAGCTATCTCCTTCTTTCAGAGACAATTCAAAAAAGGAAAATTGCCATAATGACTTTTCGGTTTTGAGCTGTATCCCTAAAACCATTGAGGAAGCAGATAATGATAGATTAATAGCATTACTTACGTTAGAGGAATTGAAAGATATGGCGTTCTCTCTGAGTTCACAGAGTGCTCCAGGTCCTGATGGAGTCTCAGGAAAATTCTACCACTCATGCTGGGAAATCATAAAGGAGGACCTACTACTAATTATCCTTGATTTTTTTGCAGGTACTGATATACCAAAGGCACTCACTTACACCTGTCTGGTACTCCTACCTAAGGTGGACATCCCGCAGTCCTTTACTGAACTAAGACCAATAAGTCTTATCAACTTCTCATGCAAGATTGTATACGGTAAAATCGGAGGGTCAAATTTTCCGTCATTCTGACGCCTCATAAGTACATCCCGAAGGCTCACTACGGTAGAGTTTCATCCCTCGAGGGACATCAATGATCAACCTTGGGGCAGTACAGACCGACGGTTATAGAGAGAAAGTGGGGAGTTCCCAAGGCGCATAAATAAGGCTGACAAAGTCTAGTGGACTAGTCTAAAAACGAATCAAGGCATTAACTAGCTGTACCATCTCCATATCTTTGTAATGAATGAATTTGTACTATTTTAGGATCCCCCCTCATATATAAAGGGGATCTTTGTCATTTTGTAGACATCTGTTACTCAATACTAAATACACAAGAACACTCTCTCTGCTCTCTAACATATTCTCTTGATCTCATTACTTCATTTATTGCTTATATTTATTGTGTTCTATTTATTGTACATCATTTATTGCCTATCATTGATCATAAAGAGCCTTCGCCGTAGCTCTCATAAAGTGTTAGTCATCCCTCGATTGATCCAAGCCGGTTATCCAACTCGACCTCGAGGCATTGTAATCGACGGCTCGAGGCCCCGATCTCCAACTGTTCGGTTCGATTGTCATACCGTTCCTAAGCTGTAATCTTAATTTCTAACCTTTTACCCAGCATCCATTATTTAACAACTAGTATAAAAATAGATCACTCATTTTTAGAACCTCATAATCAAATTTAATTGTTATTACCATTTTTACGGTAAGCAGTTTGGCGCCCACCGTGGGGCTAAAAATAATAGTGATTATTTCTTGCTGGTTTTACTACATAGCGCAAGTTATCTTTCACACTTTTTCTTGCCCAAAATCTTTGATTTCAGGCCAAAATGTCTGACTCATTGAACAACAATCTTAAGAACCATGGAGAGAATGGTGTGGATGTTCCAAGTTTTGGTGTACCACCACGAAACCCCGAGAATGCACTAGAACTAATTCCTATGGATGCGGTCTCATGCGACGCCCAACACGTCACAGTAAGCTTCCACACTAATAGGAACATGCACCAAGGAGACCAACAAGAAGCTCAGAAAACCCCAGCTAGGGAAGAACGAGAAGTTAGCCTTCACATTATTTTTGAAATGTTGCAGGCACAATAGCTGGTGATTGCCTAGCTGCAAAGTCACCAGAAAACTCCCAGCACGGTAGCACCGGGGATGACTCCCCCAGCCGAGCAGGTACCGGAGAGATCAAGCGACAACGGGTCGGCATCCGACCCTGCCATCATAAAGATGCTCGAGGACATCACGAGGAGGATCGAATCGGGCGAGAAGAAGATAGAAGACAACGACAAGAAGGTCGAGACCTACAAATCCAGGGTCGACTAAATTCCGGTAGCACCCCCGATCTTGAAAGGTGTAGATTCAAAGAAGTTCGTATAGAAGCCTTTCCTACAGGAAGCAGCCCCGAAACCCATTCCAAAGAAGTTTAGAATGATAGACCTTCCGAAGTACAACGGAACGTCTGACCCCAATGAGCATGTTATCGGTTACACTTGTGAAGTGAAGGGCATCGACCTAAAGGACGCCGAGATTGAGTCCGCCTTACTGAAGAAGTTTAGAGAAATACTTTCTAAAGGGGCAATGATGTGGTATCACAACCTGGCCCCAAATTCGATAGATTTATTTGCCATGATGGCAGATTCTTTCATTAAGGCACATGTTGGTGCCATCAAAGTAGCTACAAGGAAATCCGACGTCTTCAAGATCAAGCAGAGAGAGAACGAGATGCTGCGAGAGTTTGTATCTCGCTTTCAAATGGGACGAATGGAACTACCACCGGTTTTTGACGACGAGGCAGTGTAGGCCTTCACTCAAGGTTTATATGAACGAAGCTCGGTGGCTTCGAAACAACTGAAATAGAATTTGGTTGAATACCTCGCCGTGACTTGGTCGGAAGTTCACAACCGATATCAGTCAAAGATCAAGGTCGAGGACGACCAACTAGGAGCCTCCTTGGGCTCGGTATACCCAAGTAGGCTCCTGGCGAAGGAGCCAAAACCAAACAAAGAAAGGTACCAACCATACGCCGAAGATATAAGAAATGCCCCCAGGCGCAACATACCCCGCAATGACAGGAGGCTGGATCGAGGCCAGAATCCTCGGGGACTTGTTAGTAGAGCTGGGTTCGATAGGCACACAGGGCTGACAGATGCACCCCGCTTATTGGAATACAACTTCAACATCGATGTGTCAGACATCATATTCGCCATCAGCAAAATTAAAGACACTAGGTGGCCAAGGCATGTGGAATCAGACCCTTCACAAAGGAATTCAACTTAGTGTGTGAATTTCACAAAACGAACGGCCGTAGGACCGAGGATTGCCATCAGCTCCGAGAAGAAGTAGCCCGGCTACTCAGAAAAGATCACCTCCAAGAATTCCTCAGCGATCGAGCCAAAAATTAGTTCCAAGAAAGAGAGGAGACCAAGAAGAGTGAAAAAAATGAGCCGCAACATGTCATCCATATGATCTTGGGAGGCATCGATGCCCCACAAGAACCCATGATCAGAAGAACAAAAATATCCATCACCAGAGAAAAGCAAACTCGGGGTTACATACCCGAGGATGCTCTCACATTTAGCGACGAGGACATCGAGACCTTGTCTCAGCCTCATAATGACGCATTAGTAATCTCTTTCCTTGTAAATACATTTCAAATTAAACGTGTACTTGTGGATCCAGGTAGCTCGACCAACATTATCAGATCGAGGGTGGTAGAGTAGCTCGGACTGCTTGACCAAATCGTGCTCGCCTCTCGAGTCCTCAACGGATTCAACATGGCGAGCGAAACAACAAAAGGGGAAATCATCCTCCCAGTCAACGTGGCCGGCACAACTTAAAATGCCAAATTCCATGTCATCGAAGGAGACATGAGATACAATGCTGCTCGGAAGGCCATGCATACATTGCATGAGAGCAGTACTATCCACCCTCCATTAGATGATGAAATTCCCGACAAAGGATTTGATAAAAACCGTCTACAGGGAACAACATGTGGCAAGGGAAATGTTTGTGGTGCACGATGTGACACCGACACTAGTACCTCCACCTTTAAAGGAGCCGAAAGATAAGCAGACAGTAAAATAGTGATAACAAGCTACACTCTCGACTACACCCGACTAAACAAAACAAAGGACCATACCGAGTCCTCATATTAAGCGATTGAATCCCAATGATATCCGAAGCGTCGTCAGCACTAAGGTACGACCATCTACTTTTTTTAGTTACATTGCAGACTGACCTGAATACAAGTATTCATTCAAAACGGCCGAAGATCTTCCCAACTCGAAGGCCTTAGGTTTCAAAAGCATGCGTTGTACTCTTTTCCTTCGACCGGTTTTTATCCTAAGAAGGGTTTTACCGGAAAGATTTTTAAGAGGCAACATCCATATTCTATCTAAGGAAAACGCAACAAGTATTCAAGGCTTCTTTTGCAATCAACCTCGAATACTAGGGGGCATCCCCCGGAAGGTCACCTACTTAGAGAAGCCAAGATACGCCAAATGGGATCTCGATAGGAAAATGATGTACTGGGCCAAACGGTCAAACGAACCGTGTCCGTATAGAACAACTGAGCCCTCAATAGCAAAGGCATGTATACTTGTACCAAGTAATCAAATAATACTTTCCAAAAGCATTTTACGTTCCAAAGAAGTTTGGTATTTTTTCAAAAACAACTCCTCTGTCAAAAATGTCCCGAACACTCGGGGACTGGCATCAACAAATCGAAATAATGCGATCCTCAGGTCGTAGCTCCTAACTTGTAAGTCCTCAATGAGGCAACATCAAGATTACAAAATAGATCCAGAGCCAAAAACATCCCAAATACTCGGGGGCTAGCGTCAAAAAACTCAAGGCCACATGATCTCCGGGTCGGAAAATCCAAAATCGCAAGCCCTCAATGAGGCAATACCGAGTTTACAAGTAATGGCTTCCAAGCTAAGAAACCCTCGATGACTCAGGGACTGCCGTCAATCGCTATCTCCATCGACTTATCAGAGCTCGAGGCCATAAGCCCACATGCGGGAAGCCTCGGTCTCGTAAGACCTATATAAGGCAATAACGATATCTGTAAGACCTCAAGCAAGGCATGAACCACACTTATACCAAGTGACGATATCTGTAAGACCTCAAGCAAGGGATGAACCACACTTATACCAAGTGACAATATCTGTAAGACCTCAAGCAAGGCATGAACCACACTTGTACCAAGTGGCAATATCTGTAAGACCTCAAGTAAGGCATGAACCATACTTGTACCAAGTATCCAAAACTGTAAGACCTCAAAGGCATGTAAAATTTGTAAGACCTTACTAAAGGCATAAACCTGATCTCAAAGTTAAGGCTATATATCGAATTTGTAAGACCCCTAAAAAGGCATACCCTCGATATAGACGCTGAAACTACTTCACTCAGGACTGAAAGGCTCCGGCCAAACACAAATGACTATGGTCACAAGGCTGTACCAGCCAAACTAACGCAACCCCGGGATGCCGAACCATCGCTATAACATCACAGACCTTAATTACTTCGAAAAGAGCCGGTTAAACTAGCTACCCTTGACATAGGCAAAAGAGCTTCGACCATGTCAGCTCCAACCATAAGGCTTTGTGATACTCAGCCACCGAGCCAAACCTCCCGAGGTGCTCGATCATCGCCATATAACGACTCACAATCGAGGTTCCTATCGAACTATCGAACAGGCAAACACAATTTCAAAAAAGTCCTTAATGAGGGAAAAATAAATCCTATAAGCGGTCGTACCGACCCAATGCATAAGAGCCACTGTCTCCAGCCCATACAAAAGGTCGTACTGACCCAAAGCGTAAGATCTACTATTGCCAGCCCATACAAAAGGTCATACCGACCCAAAGCGTAAGAGCCACTATCGCTAGCCCATACAAAAGGTCGTATCGACCCAAAGCGTATGAGCCACTGTCGCCAGCCTACACAAAAGGTCATACTGACCCAACGAGTAAGAACCTAAGGGCCAGCTTGAAATTCAAAAAATTGAGGGTCGAATGAGCTGGAGTTGATACCTGACCCAGAAACTAAACCCAAAACAGTTGACCAAACATGCCTAAGAGCACAAGCATAAGAGCTAAAATGCCGGCTTATACTAAAAGGTTGTATCGACCAAGTGCGTAAGAGCCTACGGGCCAGCCTAATGAGCCCCAGGGCCATACTATGAATCTAAGAATTCCTTTTAACTCAAAGACCAGTTCATCTGGCTAAAATCAAGGCAAAAAGAATTGCAGGAGAAATAAAACCATGAGGTTTCCTTTTATACATAAATATGAAGGAATACAAGCGTCAAGGTTCCCTGAAGGCACTATACACAAAACAAGAAAGGAAGGCCTAATCTATGTGTCCCTTAAGGACTATGGTCCACCGGCCTCTTTATCGCCATCATCAGCATCAGACAAGGAACTTAGCATCATATTCTTCCGCCTTCACCTATTTTATCTCTTCCGAGAGATCAAATCCCCTGGCATGAATTTCCTCGAGGTTTTCCCTCCAAGATTTGCACCACGCATACTCTTCATTACTACTCTCTCGATCAAGAGCCCTCCTTAGCTTAGCACGAGCATTGGCAGCGTCCTTAAAATAGGCGCTACTTTCTTGTCAGCCTTGGCTCGGCTCATTACGGCTTCAGCCCGGGCATCCACAACCTCGGCCTTTATATTCAAAACCTCAGACTCGAACTTTGTAATCATATCTGTTTCAACCAAGCTATTATCACAATCTAAGCGAAGTTGAACCTCAAAGGCGGAAGCTTTAGCCAAAGCACCCTTCTCCACTGAAGCCTAAACGTCCGCTCGAGCCTTCAACTCATCATACTCATGCTTGGCTCGACCAACTTTGCTCCGAAGGCATTCCAGGTCCTCCGTCTTTTCCTACAACTGAAATAAACAAAATATTAGCCTCAAGAGCTAGATGAAGGAACACATATTCCCTCAGAACAAAACTACCTGCTCCTTTAGGTAGCTCTCATAATTCGAGCTTTGACTCGCCTCATACCGTGAACGTGCCGACTCATATTCCATTTCATTGTTATATAGCCTAAAGGATTTCTCCCCATCAAAGACTTTTCGTAATCTAGTC
Organism: Nicotiana tabacum; assembly: GCF_000715075.1. Classification (NCBI taxonomy): domain Eukaryota; kingdom Viridiplantae; phylum Streptophyta; class Magnoliopsida; order Solanales; family Solanaceae; genus Nicotiana; species Nicotiana tabacum. The sequence continues at coordinate 123,645,007 of NC_134090.1, forward strand.
TCACGGTGAAGTAGCTCAGATTTGAGCTTATTAAAAGCCCGTGGAAGAGAAACATGGTAAGAAACTGAAAATTACAAAACTATAAAACCAGTACAAATGACCTGAACCTACCTTCGAGTAAAGTCGCTGAGCTTTCTCAAGAGTTGAGCGTATATCTACCGGTCTGGCACCATCTACCCCGGTAGAACTACCCCGGTTTGGGTCACGGTCACCCGATATACACATCCTTTGGCGTCGAACATCCCTCATAGTGCCTTCGATGGGAGAAGAAGCCAGTGGCAGAGAACCCTCGCTCCTCAAAACACCTTCGACGGTAAAGAAAGATGGCAGCGGAGTAGGGACCGTTTCTCTGGAGCCGGAGACCTGGGGTGCTGCAGGTTTGGCTGATACACCCTCTCTAAGCCTCCGGGCTGGACTCGTCCTGCTACAATCACTATCGTCTTGCAAAGGCCTCTCCTGCTTATTGTTATTATTATCATCCCTCAGTCCTGAAGCCAACGGTCTTTATCTTTCTCCTAAAGGGCACGACCTCACTTTAAGGGACTACCTAATGCCTACGATGATAGAGTTAATACGCAGAAAGAAAAAAACCCTTTCGAGAGAGGGGGGGGGGAGCAAATCACATAGCACATACCGTGGTGTTTTTCATCCCACCTACCCTTAGATAAATCTCACCACTTATGCTCATTGTAAGTCGAGTGGGTCGCCAACTTCAGAACCCAATCCGGCAGATCGGGAACCTCGCGACATCCATGAAATTGCTGCAGAAAAGGAAAAGAAGGCGCATTTATGGAGCCTGCCTTCGCCATAAACAAAACTACGAAGGCACGAGTGCGCCACTTATGTGTAAAACTCCATTCCTTAGGAAATGGTAGAAACTCCACTGAAATAATATCGATAGTCCGTACCGGGACGAATCGGCTCGTCCATCCTCGATCTCCATCTTCTTCGTCGTCAACAATGAAAGGCGTGGTGGATCAGCATCTCAGGGCCAACAAACCTCGATGGTGAAAGGGTCGATACAACCTGATGAGTTGACTAAGAGTGAATTCAAGACCTGCTTCTTTCGCAAATAACCTCATCATCAATACTATCGCCAGAATGATGGGTGAATCTGTGCCAAGGTAACCCGGTACTTTCAAAAAAAGTCGAGCACTACCCATCAAAGGGGCCCAGCGTAAAGGGGTATATGTACACATTCAAAAATCCCTCGGCATGGTCCATGATGCTCTCCTCCGGAGAAGGTACCCGCAATGCTACCTTTTCTCCCCATCCACAGTCATTCCTCACCAACTCAAGGTGCTCCTCTCCTATTAAAGAAATGAACTTCGAGGTATACTCCCAATAACCTCGAACGTTGGGAGTCTTTTCTGATAGGAGATTCCCTCCCGAAACAAAGTGCCCAGAGGCGGAGCTCCCTTCTCCTTGCCGAGCGGACCCTGACGTAGCAGCTATGACTGTGGTAAAACTAGAGAATTGGAGTAGGAACTTGAGCAAGGGCGTCAAAATTGAAATGAGGAAGGACCTGATACAAGAAAGGAGAACTCTATAAAAGAGGATAACTACTCAGAATAGCAAAATATTCAAAAGGGGGAAGACAACCCAATCTATGAAAGGAGCGGCGACTACACGCCTGCCTTACAGGCCGATTAAAAATATTGGCTAGAGATTTTATCGCCCTGGGAAGATATGCCAACGAGATCGCCTTAGTCATTCCACAACCTTGTCATACACTTAACGCTACCATACGACATTACGGGGTCAGAGACCCCCGCATCAACCAAGCCTCGAGATGGTACCCGATCTCGAGGACCTCCATCAAAAAGAAAATAGGCTCCAGGAAGCCATTGGCATCATTACAAGTCCTGAGATGGTACCCGATCTCGAGGACCTCCACCAAAAAGAAGATAGGCTCCAGGAAGCCATTGGCATCATTGCAAGTCTCGAGATGGTACCCAATCTCGAGGACATCCACCAAAAAAAAGATAGGCTCCAAGAAGCCATTGGCATCATTGCAAGTCTCGAGATTGTACCTGATCATGCCCAACTATGCCTTATAAAAAGGACAAAGCGGTCGTTACAAATATAATCCGATTACAAGTCCGGAGTCGAATCCCACAGAGAACTAAGGTTTAGCTACAATTGTTCACTATCACCAAGAAGACAAGCTTGAACAATTCCTAACTTTTAGATATTAAGATTCTTGTGTTTAACTAACTAACTAACAAATTAAAATAATAAATTAACACTAAAGGTACTACATGTTGGAGAAAAAATTAAGGAGGTCTAGAGTTATGATTTCCCCAATTATCGAAATCCTTCCCGCTATGTCTTCTATAATTTCGCCTCTCTACCGATTATGAGCGCTTTGCGTGTTGTAATTCTCTCCCGAGTAATTATGACAATTTACTAGACATACTCTCCCGAGTTCCGCTAGCTGGATATAATTACAACTCACTTAGATCGCACCCAAGGTTTCGTTATCCCTAATCCCACCTTTAAACCCTTGGTTATTGATTCCTCACATACATCGGGAGTGATGTTGTTCAACAACTACCTAAATATGCACTCTCTCCCGAGTAATACATACTAAATAGGCACAGCTAATTGAGGGCCATGCAATCAACCACAAGAATAATACAGTTGAACAAATAGAGAAAATACTATGGCTCAATTATATAAAAACATAACAAAAATTTATCCTACAAAAGGTTCCATCAAAACCTTAGATAACAAATTAACTGTTCATAATAGTATGTAAAACTACAATAATAAAAGTCATAACCAACAATGAAAAATAGGAAAAGGAAGGAAAAACTCGTAGAAGAATTCCCGCCTTGCTCCTATTGTGTCTCTGCCTCTTTAGGTCGAATCTGTGTCTCAAATCTGACCAAGCTCTTCAAAATACCGTTTTTCTATGTATACATACCAAGTAGGGTTGGGCCCAAATGATTACACCTTCTCATACGCGAAAAAGGACACATTTTCAGGACAGGACATGCGCGGCCGCGCTTGGACCGCGCTCAGACCACGCATATCCACTTTGATTCTGCCTGACGAGCGCAGCCTGAGCGCGGCCGCACTATCGACGCGCACGTTTCACCCTTTTTCGTTTGGAATTTGGAAAAACGTAAAACATGAAAGTTGTAACCCTTTGAGTTAGATTACCAACCGTATTTTGTTGAGCCAAGTTGGAGTTCTGAACAAAAAGTTATGTGCATTTTATTAGACAGTGCTCAATATGCCTACTCGATTTTTTGTTCGCTCTTAATTATCATCCGTTGATCCCTGAACACGATCCCGACTTAATTACTTGGGCTTTTACTCAGGTTTCAAACTCCAAATCACTTTCATTCCTTAACATCTATATAGCTCGGAATCACTCCTACAAGGCATAAAACACAGCTAGTACAAAACACTAGCAGTTAAAGCTCAAACTCAATTAAAGTGCAGTAAATTAGAGTATAATAAGCAACTACGTAATTATAGCCTATCATCAACACCCCATACTTTAACTATTGCTCGTCCTCGAGCAATCAAACTACACTTTATATAGACACAATTTTTTTTTAAAAATAATTCTCCTAACTCATCACACCAAGAATATTTAAAATAGACTAACAACAAAAGCGTAACAGCTTAACCTCAAGATTTGACTCACAAGTACCACACATTATTCACAACTCACCCACTTACTCTAACATAGAGGTCAATTATATTACCTTAACTTTATGAATCAAGTGCCCTCACACAACAAAACAGAGTAGTACTACACAATAAAATTTAAGAACACCTAGGAACTCAAGATACAAAGAATTCACTCACTCTCAGAAATAACATTCATATGCCACAAAAGATGTACCATATGCTTGCCTGTAGTGTATTACTCTACTAATCAAGCTCATTCAATCTCTGATCAAGTATGACTTTATTTGATTGTAATGTAGGCTGCGGGACGGGTATGATACTTTTAGATATAAGAGTGACTACACCTCCCTAAGCACTTTAATACATATACTTTAACATTCAAACCCCATACTTATGTCAAACCAAACTCCACCTTCACATCAATGTATTTTACCCATACTTCTTTAAGCACAAGCACAATTACATCAAGAGTCATCACTTATCAAGGATTTTTTTCCGTAACAATACAACTATTTTTTTTCTTTTCTTTTATTCATGTGGCTCTTACTTTTTCAAAATAGTGCACCTTTCTCCTTATTTCATTAGTTCCACTCAAAAGCCAAACCAACTACCCCATACTTTAACTTTTACACAGCTCATAACAATTCAAGTGCTCATGAGAGGTTAGAAGGTTCAAATAGATGGTTAATTCAAACAAATGGGTAAAACTTGTAATGTGGTTGCCAAAGAAATAGGATTAAAGGTTCAAAGGGATTAACTACGATACATAACAATTAGACGGGTAAAATATACATATGACTTAACAAAGAAACGCCTATATCACTTTTAAGACTGAACAAAACTACTATTTTTCTTTGCAAATACACGGGGCAAGTTTTAGGCATAAAATACAATGCACAGAATAAGACCCAAACCTCATACACACATGGGACATAACTCACTCAATATTGGATTCATCAAGACACTCTAGTCAAAGCATTTAAGCAAAGTTAAAATCATACAATTTAAGGTACTTATACAAGAGTCAAAAATCGAGCCTAAGCGTCACAACCAAAGTACTCACTATTCTCAAGGCATCACAAAGTCAAGAGATATTGCTTCATTTCAAAACACAACGCAATGGATCCTATTCCTAAAAAAAGACTAACTACACCCAGTTCAAATAAAACCTTGGAAAAGAATCGCGGCACAAAGAAACACCAAGGGAGAATTACTACACTACCTACAAAGAATTTTTTTTTCTTTAGACTTAAATCCCTCAAGAAAATTGTCTAGGATATCCATCGTCAAGAAAAGTCCATTTTTTAAAAAAAAAAATATTATTCAATTAAACTAACACAGCTAAAGTAGCATAGAAAGTCATCCAAACAATCTCCTCACCCCATATTTAAATTGTGCATTGTCCCCAATGCACACCATAACTAATAAGAGGGTAAAAGAAACTCCCTGGTAGGCCAAAGACCGAAGCACTAGCAGTTCATGAGGTAATCAGACTTCCCCTAGGATTGGTCCTTCGTGCGAGTACCTCACACTTAGTTCCAACCATCTGCTTTGCTGTTGCATCTTTCCAATATCTTTGCTTTTCATGCTCCTAGAAAATTAGAAATCGACACTACAAAAATAATACAATTAAAAAAATAATAAAATAAAAATAAAGCAGTAAAGCTGGGTTGTCTCCCAACAAGCGCTTGATTTAACGTCGAGGCACGACATGAACCATTTTTTTGCCTCCACTTTGAACTTATGAATTGGACCCCAAGTTTTGATTCTGCTCTATGATCATGCTCCTGGGGTGGTGGAATGAATCTGACTAGCCCCATAAAACAATGTAGTATTCTACACTTCTTGGCCTTTAGATGAGATGTGTATTCCCAACTTTCTGGCAAGAAGAATTCTAGAACTTAGGCACCTTGTTCCTCATTCCTTGACTCCTCAAGTGGCTCAGACGACTCTATTTCCATATCATCATCCATGCACAATGTGAAAAATGCTTGGAGTGTGGACCAATGTGCTCAACTATACAAACATTGGGATTGTCAATATCCTTAACACTAATGACACTAGAGTCAACTAAATATGTATCTTCAAGATCCTTGGTTGACTCTAGTATATCTTCTACGACAACGACATCCTTAAAGTCTAGTTCGATTGATTGTTAGTGTTCTACTCTGGCCTTCTCCTCTAGCTCATCCTCGTTTTTTTAAATCCTCCAGTATAATGGCAATTTTTGCAGCGAATTCATACTCATATTTGCTACTATCCACAATGTCAACTTGTTGCGCTTTACAAGGTTCAATTAATTTATTTGCTTGAGCCTCCAAGTTGTGAATAGTTGCCCCTTGACTTTGTACTCGCAGTTGTATCTTATCATATTGTTCCATAAGGCACTTTATCATATCCTCGATCTCTTTCATGTCGACATACCTGGGTTCTTTGTTCCTATTAACTTCACAAGAAAAAGAAGAACCATCAAGGTAAGGGGTTGGGTGAAGATAAGAAATATAAGCACAACCATGAAAGCGACCATCTTGACCACCACACATATCACACACATTCCATACATAAGATTGAGTTGGTGCACATAACTCACTCTCGGGAATATTTTGATAATTTTGCCCTACGTGGTTTCCTTCACAATATGTATAACGAGGATCAAAAGTAGAATTACCAACATCAAAACTCTCATAATTCCAAGATGACATGTCTCTTAGATGATAAATAAATAAATAATCAAATACACAAAAACAAAAATAACAGTTCAAACTTGCAACCTAGAAATATATACACCTACAGCTACACCGTTAATTCCCCGGAAACGACGCCAAAATTTGATCACGCCCAACTATGCCTTATAAAAAGGACAAAGCGGTCATTGCAAATATAATCCGGTTTACATTTTCGGAGTCGAATCCCACAGAGAACTAAGGTTTAGCTACAATTATTCACTATCACCAAGAAGACAAGCTTGAACAATTCCTAACTTATAGATATTAAGATTCTTGTGTTTAACTAACTAAGTAACAAATTAAAATAATAAATTAACACTAAAGATACTACATGTTGGAGAAAAGATTAAGGAGGTCTAGAGTTATGATTTCTCCAATTGTCGGAATCCTTCCCGCTATGTCTTCTATAATTTCGCCTATGTATTCTCTACCGATCATGAGCGCTCTACGTGTTGTAATTCTCTCCCGATTAATTACGACAATTTGCTAGACATACTCTTCCGAGTTACGCTAGCTGGATTTAATTAAAGCTCACCTAGATCGCATCCAAGGTTTCGTTATCCCTAATCCCACCTTGAAACCCTTGGTTATTGATTCCTCACATACGTCAGGAGTGATGTTGTTCAGAAACTACCTAAATATGCACTCTCTCCCAAGTAATACATACTAAATAGACACCACTGATTGATGGCCCTTCAATCAACCACAAGAATAATATAGTTGAACAAATAGAGAAAATACTATGACTCAATTATATAAAAACATAACAAAAATTTATCCTAGAAAAGGTTCCATCAAAACCCTAGATAACAAATTAGCTATTCATAATAGTATGTAAAACTACAATACTAAAAGTCATAACAAACAATGAAAAATAGGAAGAGGAAGGAAAAACTCGTAGAAGAATTCCCCGCCTTGCTCCTATTATGTCTCTGCCTCCTTAGGTAGAATCTGTGTCTCAAATCTGTCCAAACTCTTCAAAATACATTTTTTCATGTATATATACTAAGTAGGGTTGGGCCCAAACAATTACACCTTCTCCTATGCGAAAAAGGACACATTTTCTGGACAGGAAATGCACAGCCGCGCTTGGACCGCGCTCAGACCGCGCATATCCACTTTGGTTCTGCCTGACGAGCGCAGCCTGAGCGCGGCCCCGCTATTTACACGCACTTTTCACCCTGTTCCCTTTGAAACTGTAAAATATGAAAGTTGTAACCATTTGAGTTAGTTTCCAACCATATATTGTGGAGCCCAAATGGAGTTCTGAGCAAAAAGGTATGTGTATTTTACTAGACAATGAGCAATATGCCTACTCGATTCTTCGTTCGCTCTTAATTATCATCTGTTAATCCCTGAACACGGTCCCGGATTAATTACTTGGGTTTTTACTCAGACTTCAAAGCTCCAAATCACTTGAATTCATTCCTTAATATCTATATAGCTCGGAATCACTCCTACAAGGCATAAAACACACAGTTAGTGCAAAACACTAGCGGTTAAACCTCAAACTCAATTAAAGTGCAGTAAATTAGAGTGTAATAAGCGACTAAAATACGTAATTATAGCCTATCATCAACACCCCACACTTAAACCATTGCTCGTCCACGAGCAATCAAATTACACTTTATATAGACATGACCTTTTTTTTAAATAATTCTCCTAACATCACACCAATAATATTTAAAATAGACTAAGCACAAAAGCGTAACAGCTTAACCTCAAGATTTGACTCACAAGTACCACGTATTATTCACAACTCACTCACTTACTCTAACATAGAGGTCAATGGCATTACCTTACCTTCATGAATCAAGTGCCTCACACAACAAATAGTTCCACACAATAAAATTTAAGAACACTTAGGAACTCAAGATAGAAATAATTCACTCACTCTCAGAAATAACATTCAAATGCCACAAAAGATGCACCATAGGGTTGCCCGTAGTGTATTACTCTACTAATCAAGCTCATTCAGTCTAGGATTAAGTAGGACTTTATTTGGTTGTAATGTAGGCTGCGAGACGGGTAGGATACATTTCGATATAAGAGTGACTACACCTCCCTAAACACTTTAATACATATACTTTAACATTCAAACCCCATACTTATGTCAAACCAAACTCTATGTTCACATCAATGTATTATACCCCATACTTCTTTAAGCACAAGCACAATTACATCAAGAGTCACCACTTATCAAGGAATTTTTTTCGTAACAATACAACTATTTTTTTCTTCTTTTTATTTATTTATTCATGTGGCTCTTACTTTTTCAAAATAGTGCACTTTTTTCTTATTTCAGTAGTTTCACTCAAAAGCCAAACCAACCACCCCACACTTTAGCTTTTACACAGCTCATAACAATTCAAGTGCTCATGAGAGGTTAGAAGGTTCAAATAGGTGGTTAATTCAAACAAATGGGTAAGACTTGTAACGTGGTTGCCAAAGAAACAGGATTACAGGCTCAAAGGGTTTAACTATGATACATACCAATTAGGTGCGTAAAATATACATATGGCTCAACAAAGAAACGCCTATATCACTTTTAAGACTGAACAAAACTACTATTTTGCTTTGCAAACACACGGAGCAAGTTCTAGACATCAAATGCAATGCACAGAATAACACCCAAACCTCACACACACATGACACATAACTTACTCAGGATTGGATTCATCAAGACACTCTAGTCAAAGTAGTTAAGCAAAGTTAAAATCATACAATTTAAGGTACTTATACAAGATTCAAAAACCAAGCCTAAATGTCACAACCAAAGTACTCACTATTCTCAAGGCATCACAAAGTCAAGAGATATTGCTTCATTTCAAAACACAACGCAATGGCTCCTATTCCTAAAAAAAAGACTAACTACACCCGGTTCAAATAAAACATTGGAAAAGAACTGCGGCACAAAGAAACACCAAGGGAGAATTACTACACTACCTATAAAGAATTTTTTTTTCTTTAGACTTAAATACCTCAAGAAAATTGTCTAGGATATCCATCGTGGGGAAAAGTCCATTTTTTTAAAAAAACAAATGTTATTCAATTAAACTAACATAGCTAAAGTAGCATAGAAAGTCATCCAGATAATCTCCTCAACCCATATTTAAATTGTGCATTGTCCCCAATGCACACTAAAACTAATAAGAGGGTAAAAGAAACTCTCTGGTAGGCCAAAGGCCGAAGCACTAGCAATTCATGGGGTAATCAGACTTCCCCCAGGCTGGTCCTTCGTGCGGGTACCTCACACTTAGTTCCAACCCTCTGCTTTGCTGTTGCATCTTTCCAATAGCTTTGCTTTTCATGCTCCTAGAAAATCAGAAATCGACGCTACAAAAATAATACAATTAAAAATATAAAAGAAAGTAGTAAAGCTGGGTTGCCTCCCAATAAACGCTTGATTAAACGTCACGGCACGACATGAACCATTTTTTTCCTCCACTTTGAACTTATGAATTGGACTCCATGTTTTGATTCTGCTCTATGATCATACTCCTAGGGGTGGTGGAATGAATCTGACTATCCCAATAAAATAATGTAGTATTCTGCACTTCTTGGCATTTAGATGAGATGTGTATTCCTAACTTTCTGGCAAGAAGAATTCCAGAATGTAGGCACCTCAAGTGTTCCTCATTCATTGACTCCTCAAGTGGCTCGGATGACTCTATTTCCATATCATCATCCATACATAATATGGAAAAATGCTTGGAGTGTGGACCAATGCGCTCAACTACACAAATGTTGGGATTGTCAACATCCTTAAAACTAATGACACTAGAGTCAACTAAATTTGTATCCTCAATATCCTTGGTTGACTCTAGTATCTCTTCTACGACATCGGCATCCTCAAAATCTAGTTCGATTGATTGTTGGTATTCTACTCTGGCCTTCTCCTCTAGCTCATCCTCGTATTTTTTTAAATCCTCCAGTATAATGGCAATTTCTGCAGCCAATTCATACTCATATTGGCTACTATCCACAATGTCAACTTGTTGCGCTTTACAAGGTTCAATTAATTTATTCGCTTGAGCCTCCAAGTTGTGAATAGTTGCCCCTTGCCTTTGTACCCGCAGTTGTATCTCATCATATTGTTTCATAAGGCACTTTAGCATATCCTCGATCTCTTTCAGGTCGTCATACCTAGGTTCTTTGTTCCTATTAACTTCACAAGAAAAAGAAGAACCATCAAAGTAAGGGGTTGGGGGAAGATAAGAAATATAAGCACAACCATGAAAGCGACCATCTTGACCACCACACATATCACACACATTTCACACATAAGATTGAGTTGGTGCACAAAACTCACTCTCGGGAATATTTTGATAATTTTGCCCTGCATGGTTTCCTCCACAATATGCATAATGAGGATCAAAAGTAGAATTACCAATATCAAAACTCTCATAATTCCAAGATTCCATGTCTCTCAGATGAAAAATAAACAAAATTAAAAATAAATAAATAATCAAATACATAAAAACAAAAATAACAGTTCCAACTTGCAACCTAGAAATAAGTACACCTACAGCTACACCGTTAGTTCCCCGACAACGGCGCCAAAATTTGATCACGCCCAACTATGCCTTAGAAAAAGGACAAAACGGTCGTTGCAAATATAATCCGGTTTACAAGTCCAGAGTCGAATCCCACAGAGAACTAAGGTTTAGCTATAATTGTTCACTATCACCAAGAAGACAAGTTTGAACAATTTCTAACTTATAGATATTAAGATTCTTGTGTTTAACTAACTAACTAACAAATTAAAAGAATAAATTAACACTAAAGATACTATATGTTGGAGAAAAGATTAAGGAGGTCTAGAGTTATGATTTCCCTAATTATCGGAATCCTTCCCGCTATGTCTTCTATAATTTCGCCAAAGTATTCTCTACCGAACATGAGTGCTCTGCATGTTGTAATTCTCTCCCGAGTAATTACGACAATCTACTAGACATACTCTCCCGAGTTATGCTAGCTGGCTTTAATTACAACTCACTTAGATCGCACCCAAGGTTTCGTTATCCCTAATCCTACCTTTAAACCTTGGTTATTGATTCCTCACATACGTCAGGAGTGATGTTGTTCAATAACTACCTAAATATGCAATCTCTCCCAAGTAATACATACTAAATAGGCACAAATAATTGAGGGCCCTTCAATCAACCACAAGAAAATATAGTTGAATAAATAGAGAAAACACTACGACTCAATTATATAAAAACATAACAAGAATTTATCATATAAAAGGTTCCATCAAAACCCTAGATAACAAATTAGTTATTCATAATAGTATGTATAACTACAATACTAATAGTCATAACCAACAGTTAAATATAGGAAGAGGAAGGAAAAACTCGTAGAAGAATTCCCCGCCTTGCTCCTATTGTGTCTCTGCCTCCTTAGGTTGAATCTGTGTCTCAAATCTGTCCAACCTCTTCAAAATACCCTTTTTTCCATGTATACATACCAAGTAGGGTTGGGCCCAAACAATTACACCTTTTCCTATGTGAAAAAGACATATTTTCCGGATAGGACGTGCGCGACCGCACTTGGACCGCGCTTAGACCGCGCATATCCACTTTGATTCTGCTTGACGAGCGTAGCCTGAGCAGGGCCTGAGCTATTGACGCGCACTTTTCACCATGTTTCGTTTAGTGTTTCGAAAAAAGTAAAAAATAAAAGGTGTAGCGTTTTGAGTTATCTTTCCAACCATATATTGTGGAGCCTAAATGAAGTTCTGAGCAAAAAGCTATGTGCATTTTACTAGACAGTGTGCAATATGCTTACTCGATTCTTCATTTGCTCTTAATTATCATTCGTTGATCCCCGAACACGGTCCTGGCTTAATTCCTTGGGCTTTTACTCAGACTTCAAATCTCCAAATCACTTTAATTCATTCCTTAATATCTATATAGCTCAGAATCACTCCTACAAGGCATAAAACATATAGTTAGTGTAAAACACTAGCAGTTAAAGCTCAAACTCAATTAAAGTGCAGTAAATTAGAGTGTAATAAGTGACTAAAATATGTAATTGTAGCCTATCATCAGTATCCGATCTTAAGGACTTCCACCAAAAAGAAGATAGGCTCCAGGAAGCTATTGGTATCATTGCAAGTCCCGAGATGGTACCCGATTTTGAGGACCTCTACCAAAAAAAAGATAGGCTCCAGGAAGCCATTGGCTTCATTACAAGCCTCGAGATAGTACCCAATCTCGAGGACCTCCACCAAGAAGAAAACAGGTTCTAGGAAGCCAATGACATCACTATACGTCCCGAGATGGTACCCGATCTTGAGGACCTCCACCAAGAAGAAGATATGCTCTAGGGGACCATTAATATCATTGTGAGACTAGAGATGGACCTGATCTTGAGGGCTTCTCTCAAGAAGTAGATAAGTGCTAAAACTCTACTCATATCGGCTTGGCCTTGAGGTACCATCTAAACTCGGGTAAGCCCTCATCCGGGATCTATCTGCAAAGCCTTAAGGCTATCTACACTGAGTTCAAAGCAAGTCTCCAGGTAGCCCGAGCTTGAGCGAAACCCCACTCTGGGACTGCTCCCGAAAGTCCAAAGGCTATCTTTATTCTCTGGCATCCGAGCAAATCCTCCCATCGAGGACTATCGTGGGGTCTAAAAGGCTAAGTCTCGTATTGAAAGTTCGAAGCCATGCTCTCAATCAACTCAGAGTCGGGGATCCCGACGACCCGAGTTTATCAAACCGATCTGAGCACGGTCCAAGGAACGACAAAGGGTTCTACGGGGAATCGTTTTGATCAATCAAGGGCCAGAAGAAATGCTTGCACCCGGGCTCAATACTCGCACCAATCGGTGGAGTCGTGCATTCAGATTCTCCACAAACACAGATAAAAAGAAATATAGCATAAATCAGAGGTAAATTGAAGAAACATCTTTGTATTTATAAGAACATGATTACAAAAACCCACGAAGGGCCCTTACATTTGATTACAAAAGCCCACGAGGGGTCCTTACATGGAAATAAAGAAGCAAAAAATCATACGTATAGTAAAAGCCAAGAGCCTAATCTATTCTTGAGGGTGCGTCCACGACAGTAGTATCTTCGAGCACCACCTCCTCGGGGGTCTCATCTCAGTCTTCCAAAGTAGCCTCTTCAAGGGGGAAGATGAAGAAGAGGAAAGTGATGGAGAAGAGGAAAGTGACGTAGATGAAGCAGAAAGGGATGAAGAAGTGGCTAGGTGAAAAATCTGGCTAGCATGGATTTCACTAGCACTACTATTGTGAATCCACTTCTAGAGACGTTATACCGGTGCAGAATGCAACAGTTAGTAGATAGTACCACCCCACTCCACGGAAAGCAAAAGGAGTAAGGCACCGAATCGGGTAGTTGGGAGAGGTAAGTAGAAGTTCGTAGTCCTCGTATCCTCTAATGCGAGGATAATTTGAGATTTCTCTCTCATCACCTTGAGTTAACAACAAAAACAACAACAAACCAGTGCAATATCGCTCGGTAAGGAAGAGCCCTGGAAAAATTCCATGGCATAACTGATGAGAACGCCACCATGCAACCTTAAGGCCACGAGCCTCAAACATGGGAAATAACAATGGATGAGGATAGAGAGAAGAAATGGATGAAAGGATGTTGAAGAACATATGAATGAAGAATTGGTTTCAGGAGGCTCCCATTTATAGAATGGGTGGCAGCGTAACCAACAGTGCTATCAATATCTTTGAAAAACATATCGGCAGGCACAATCAATATGTTTTCAGGAGCTGGACCCGCAGCGACATTATCGCTTTGAAAAATAAGAATCGGCAGTGCATTAAATGATTCTGGAAAGATGGATCGATGGGACGCCTCAGTTGTCACAAGGGCTTATGTCATAAGTATGACATCATCAGTATAACATCATCACTGGAAGTTCGAAGAGATGGATATCAAGTTCATTTCTTATTGTTCTACTCTAAGAAATGCGAGGACTATCTGTATACGGTAAAATGGGAGGGTCCAATTTTCCGTCATTGCAACGCCTCGTAAGTACATCCCAAAGGCTCGAGACTACGGTCAAGTTTCATCCCTTGAGGGACATCGACGCTCGACCTCGGGGCAGTACAGACCGATAGTTACGGAGAGAAAGTGGGGAGTTCCCAAGGCGCATAAAATAAGGCTGACAAAGTCTAGTGGACTAGTCTAAAAATGAATCAAGGCATTAACTAGCTGTACCATCTTCATATATTTGTAATGAATGCATTTATACTATATTAGGATCCCCCTTATATATAAAGGGGATCTTTGTCATTTTGTAGACATCTATTGCTCAATACTAGATACACAAGAACACTCTATCTGCTCTCTAACATATTCTCTTGATCTCATTACTTCATTTATTGCTTATATTTATTGTGTTCTATTTATTGTACATTTATTTCCTATCATTGATCATAAAGAGCCATCACTGTAGCTCTCATAAAGTGTTAGTCCTCCCTAGATCCCTCCAAGCCGGTTATCCAACTCGACCCCGAGGCATTGTAATCAACGGCTCGAGGCCCCGATCTCCAATTGTTCGGTTCGATTGTCATACCGTTCCTAAGCTGTAATCTTAATTTCTAACCTTTTACCCAGCATCCATTGTTTAACAACTAGCATAAAAATAGATCACGTATTTTTAGAACCTCATAATCAAACTTAATTGTAATTACCATTTTCACGGTAAATAAAGATCATTTCTAAACTGATGAATCGAAGATTGAGTCCTTTGGTGCAGAAATTGGTATTTCCTAATCATACAGGGTATCAAAGGGAGGTATATCATAGAAAATATTATGTTGACACAATATATGGTTCACAATATTAATAAATCATCTCTTGCTGGGAATGTAGTTTTGAAACTGGATATGACCAAAGCATATGATAGAATCTATTGAGAATACCTCTGTCAAGTGCTTAGGCAAATGGGGTTTTCAGAATCTCGGATAGATATGGTATGGAGGCTCATGACTAATGTGTGGTATTCTATAAACATCAATGGAGTTAAGCAGGGCTTTTTCAAATCTAGTAGAGGAATCAAGCAAGGGAACCCTCTTTCTCCATCGATCTTTGTGATTAGTGCATAATTATTGTCAAAACTTATAGATAGCTTAATTGGCTCAGGATTCAATCCATACTTTGCATAAAAGAAGGGTCCCACCATCACTCATCTGTGCTATGCGGATGACACCATACTCTTCTCATCCTGCGACTCATTATCATTAAACATGACGATGGAAATGTTGAGGCTCTACGAACAAGTTTCCGGACAACTGGTGAATAAAGGAAAGTCTGGCTTCTATACTTCTTTTCAGGATAATGATCCTAGGATATCTGAAATTCAAAGGATCATTGGCTTTCCTAATTGTCCATTTCCTATACAGTATTTGGGGTGTCCTATTTATGCGGGTAGGAAAAAGATAATATATTTCAAAAACATGGTGGCAGGCAGAATGCAAGGGTGGCAAGGAAAATTACTGTCATATGGAGGAAGGGCAGTTTTGATCAAGTATGTTTCGCACGCTTTACATCTGCACTTGATATCAATAGTTAACCCTCCAAAAACTGTCTTAAAGCAAATCGACAACATAGTTGCCAACTTTTTCTGGGGGAAGGAAGCTAACAAAAATATGAGGCATTGGATTGCTTGGAATGATTTGTTCTTTCCAGTGAATGAGGGAGGAGCTAGATTTATATCACTTCAAGATATTTGTAATGCTTTTTCTACTAAACTATGGTGGAATTTCAGGACTCAAAAGACAATGTTGAAAAAATTTCTAGAGGCTAAATATTGCAAGAGCTCTCACCCTGTGGCAAAGAAATGGTCTTATGGTCAGTCTCATACATGAATACGATTAATGAACATCAAGAAGAATGTTGAACCATCTATTTTCTGGAGATTAAAGAATGGAGATGTGTCTTTTTGGTGGGATAACTAGACATGTTTGGGAGCATTAGCTACAGTGACTCAGCTAACTAGAGCTTCGAAGAATTCAAAGGTCAAAGAATTCATACACAATGAGACTAGGAGGCAAGACAAACTTATAGGTCTTCTACCTGTGAATGTGGTCAATACTATACAAAAGGTGGAGTTTGATAAAAGGAGAAAAGACTGCCCATACTGGTTACCGAAGGTACATGAACTTTCACCTGCAAATCAGCGTGGGACCTTTCAAGATCTCATTTTTGGCATAAAAGAATGCCTTTCAAGATCTTATTTTTTATGCTAAGGTTACTTCAACATAAGATCCCTACTGATGAAGCTGTGAGGAGGTTTGGTATTGTGACCGTATCTAGGTGCAGCTGCTGTTATAATCATGAGGAGGAGACCATTGATTATTTGTTTAGTAACAGCCAAGTAGCCAGAAGTGTTTGGTCATTTTTCTGTGGTTCATGTGGCATTATTTTTGTCCCATTACAGATAAGGTAGAACCTCATGAAATGGTGGAGGACTAAGGGCAACAATGGTGTCCACACTGTAATGCTTCAATGTTTACCATCGTTAATATGTTGGGAATTATGGAAGAGCAGATGTGCAACAAATTTTGAAAATATTTGAATGTCAGCCAGACATATCATTAATCAGTGTCTAATACCATAACCTTGATATTTAAATGTCAATTCCCTAATCTTCAACTCCCTCAATCTTGGATAGACAAATCCATAGTTGTAGAGAAGATGTCACCAGTAATTCACTCTCAGATTGTTTGCTAGAAGAAACCTGTGAGTGGTTATATCAAACTAAATGTGGATGGCTGCAGTAAAGGCAATCCAGATTCAGCTGGTGGAGGTGGGATTATTAGAGACCATCATGGTCATTTAGTGATGGCATTCTCTAATCTCTATGACATTTGCAGTAATAATTTTGCTGAGGTAAAGGTAGTTCTATAAGGCATTAAAATGTGTTGCCATCATGGTTTGAAAAATGTTGTTGTGGAATCAGATTCACTATTAATCATCAATATGATTAATAGAAAATCAAAGGCACATTGGAAGATCAGACATGAACTTGAACAAATTTGGGAATTGACTTGATTAAGAGATGTTCAGTTTAAGCATATTTTCAAGGAAGGTAACAAGATTGTAGATCAATTAGCAAACCTGGGTGAAGTCACAAAAACTCATGGTATCTTCAACCAAATTGTTTCCCTTCCTAGAGAAGTTAGAGCTTCTTTGAAGTTTGAGCAAGAGGAAATACCTAATTTTAGGTTCAGAGTGAAAAGGAATTTTTTTGTAGTTAATGATATCATCAATTGATATTACGATTAGACATAGCATGTTTGGGGTATATCTGTATGATTGGCCATCTTTTGTGAATGTAGATGTATCAAGTAATAGAGAGGAGTCCATCAGACTTTTGTCAATTTCTTATACACAAGTGCACTTTAAATTGGTGGTTACCAATCTACAATATGTAATTGAGGCTAAGGTGTATGTCCTCCTCCATATAATCAAAGTTTTTGACATATACAGGCTAGAGTCCGGCCTAACTCCACCATCGGGATGATGGAATTTGATTAAAAAAATGTCACCTACATCAATCCCCAGATAATTAATTACAAGTTTTCTATGTCTATTCTGCTCTATTGATGTTACAACCTGGTGTCATGCATAGGCGAGTCAATAATATTAGTGGGTAACAATTGAATTTACTATATTATATTTATAGCTGTTTAACCCAAAAGTGGGTAATAATTAAATTTGTAGGTAGTTTAAAGGATATGTGGTTCAATTCAATACGAATAATTTAAGAACAACAAGTAATTAAAGGTGAAATGGAAGATCAAACCAGTTGCAATATGATAATCAAGCCTGATTTCAAGAGAAGCAGTGAAATTCAACCTCGATCAGACCCTCGATATAAGCTTGGATGTGAATAAAGAAGAGGATAATTGAAGAACACTTTTTTTGTAATGGCCAAAAGACAAGACCGAACTTTTATTGCTTTGATTTTCGTGTCAACAATGTGTCAAATAAAAGAATCCTTCCTCTTTATATAGTAGGGGAATTTTAGTCCTAGTACAAGTCTAAATAAAATATTCTTTTTTCTTTAGTAAATGTCAATCCGTAGTTGATATCAGATATGATTCACATCATAATATCCGGTTGAGGGAGAATATTATGCTCCCTACTCGTTATGCATAACCGTTTTCCGTGTTCACGAGGTCTAGAAACTATACTTAGTCTAGATCCGTTATTTCACCGTGCCTGATCCCAAATACATTGTTCATTCCTCCCGAGTTCGATACGAAGGGTCCTCGGGCCTCAATTATAATCATGTCGACTTGTGCTTTCCCTTTGTTTCCTCATCGGGAATTGGGAAAAACTCTGCCCCAATTTTACCCGTACATAGATAGTCCCCTCGTTTCTCGGGGAGTAGATTTATCGAAGCGATAAAGTAACCCCAATTCCTTCTTCTGTACGCTACAACCAAGTTGACGGGTTAGTGAAACGTCACATCAGTCGCATCGTTCTGACTTTGAACACGTGTCAATAGCTGGTTAATCGTCCCCGAATGCAAAGCATCATGCATTGATTACCCCTTCTCTATAAAAACTTCGATCCTCTTTTTCACTTTTTAACTTTTCGATTCCAGAGCTCCTTAATTTACCCTCGAACTCTTCACTTATTCCTAACCACTTCAGACCTTCATACATTGTTTTCTAGATTTTCATATTTTCATCTTCAAATCTTCATGATCCTTCTTTAAATCTTCAAATATGACCTTCAAACCTTTATCCTTATCTTCAAATCTTCATCATCACCTTCAAATCTTCATATTTTCTAGAATTCGATGGCGAAGACCCCGAAATCTATGCCTCAACAGACCTCCCCAGGTTGCCGTGCATGAGGTGGCCCTAGAACCTCCCCTGTAAAGTTTCATCCCCGGGGTCTGCTCCATTGAGAATGACTTCAAATTCGAGAAAGCCTCCAGTCAACAGGACCAAGGCGAGGGGATATAGATGTACATATGCTTCGTTACCGAGGATACACTCCCTACAGTTTGGGAGGACTGCAATTAGGAGGGTAAGAAAGTGGTCGTCTGGTCCCGATGAGGACATTACTACTCATATGGAGGGGTATCTAAGTGTTTACACTTAACCCTTCACGCTTGCCCCGGTCGACCCTATAATCCTTAGCTTGTGCAAAAGGTACGAGGTATGCCTCGGGAAGATTCACCCATCCTTTTAGAGGATCATAATCCTCCTCCACCATTTTGTTAACAACACCAAAGAACCTCAATTTTCCATCAACCACCTGATTCATCTCTACAGTCCCCGAGTTTTCCTAGGGGGTTGATCAAGCTCGTCCGTCGAGCAAGCAAGGATCCATTCTCGAGCATCGATGAAGATCAAGATCGAGGTTGGCAGGGGAGACTTTTTGGGTGAAAACCGAAGATCTGATTCCTCCCAAATTTTTATCGTTCTCTAAAAAGTAGAACTCAGCCCATAAGTTTCTTTCCTTCT
Source organism: Nicotiana tabacum (assembly GCF_000715075.1). NCBI lineage: Eukaryota > Viridiplantae > Streptophyta > Magnoliopsida > Solanales > Solanaceae > Nicotiana > Nicotiana tabacum. Next base: position 123,664,857 of record NC_134090.1, read on the forward strand.
TGAGATCTTGGAATTCCTTTTGTTCATTTTCTAATTGATTATTCCTATAATTGTGCAGCAGTCCCCCAAGTTCCCAACGTAGTCCCTCACTTCAAGGAGTGGATCGAGGGGATCTGCAAACAAATGCCATATTTTGAGCACGAATGTCGGAAACTTTAAAAGGGCAAGTGGGATGGCCATTCCCATGGTGAGTGCTCCTCCCGAACAAGTCTACTTTCATACTCAACCTTTATTTCTACTAAGTTCCTTTTCTTTTACAGGTTTGCCCATGATCACTGAGCTTCAGCCATTGGATGAGGACGAGGCTCCATCCTCACTTGCTAAACCCTCCACTCCGGGACAGCCTGGAGCTGCTGCGCAGGAGGAGAAAAAGAGGAAATCCTCTGGCTCCCCGGACGCCAAGGCTAAGAAAATGAGGTAACTGCCCAGGTTCGGAAAAGCAACAAGAAGAGTACCCAAACCAGGGTACCGGACCCTGACTCCCTCTACCAACTCATAGATTACCTTGAAGATGATAAACTAGATTTCGTCGCTCATGGGTCAACCATTGACAAAGGAGAACAGCTGGCAACCAGGGAAGGCAGCCGAGAGGCCGATCCCTCTTTAGCTCTGGAGGCAGAAGGAAAATCAAAGGCTACAGCCTCCCTGGAAACAATCCCTGCCCCGAAGGGAATAGCCAGCTTCATTGACATAGTGGAGTTGCCGTCTCATACAGAGTCTATGTTCAATGAGGCTCAGGCCAACAAGGAGAAGTCAAACGAGATGACACAGGGTGCAGACGAGACCCTCAACATATTTTTTGACGGTGTGGACATGGTCGCATTGGAGGATTTTTTCGGATTTGGTCACCTGGAGATCTCCAAAAAGGACCTATCGTTGGGGGTAGGCAAACCAAGCTCGAGCTCGAAGCCAGTGAGGCAGTTCCCTACACCGAGCGTGGATCCAAAAAAGAATGATCATGTTTACTATCCCAGTGGACACCGGGGTGCTATCTGCTCCGGTAGGCTTGGTCAGCTATCTTCGTTGCCTGGTGATCGAAGAGGAACAGGCAAAGATGAATGAAGTAGGCACATCTAGTCTATTCAATAAGGCACAAAAGGCACTAAACTGGGTAAGTCTTCCCTTCGATGTGCCCTTTGTGCATCTTATATAACTTTAGCATATCCTCATGACCTTATCATTTTGTTTTTCTGGTATCAGTGCTCCACCATGAAGCTTCCTTCAGTCTTGAATGGAAGTCAGCCAGCTCGAGTTCAATCTTAAAGAGCAAGTTTGGTAGAAGGGCATGTATAGGGTTCTCAGTGAGCAAAAGGATGAGGCCCTCAAGGACCTCCCTATTCTTCGGGACGAGCTGGAAAAAGCTCGAAAGGAGGCTCTGTCTATGAAATGGGAGAACACCTACCTGGTCTATAAGGTAGTAATTTTTGAGGTTAAAATGAGAGGTTACACATGGTGACTAATGATGCAACCTCACAGGTCCAAGAGAAGATAGACCTGATTGAACAGCTCTGGGCCGAGATGAACGAGCTCAACACTTCGGCTGAGATGCTGAGGGGCTGGATGGACCTTATAGCCTAGGAAAAGGAGGGTACAAAAGAGGAGTTGGAATCGGTCAAGGACTAGCTCCGGTGGAAACGGATAAGGCTGACAAGTGGTCTCGGCTAAATGACGAACTTCGAGCACAACTAGATTTAGCCTTCTTAGAATGGGATGACCTCGGTCGGGAATATACTATGCTGAAGTCCAAGTTAGAGGCAACCTCGGTTGATTCCTCCGAGGTCGAAGAAATGCTGGCCCAGTATAAAACTGATGTGGAGATAGCCAGGCCCGTTTAATAACGAAGGCCGAATATGTAAAGTGACTGTCCCGGAGGGAGACCCTCGAGGAGATCCATGCCCGAGGATTCGATATGTCGGTCAAGATTGAAGAGGAAAAGAGGCTTGAGGTCGAGGCAAAAGAGCTTTATTAGCCCAAACATCCTGAAGGTTCTGGTGCCGAGTCGAGCTCCGGTGAAGATTAGACGGAGATGCCTTTGCTCCTTTTTGTTTCCTTTTGTATATTTTCTTGTTTGTTTGTTTTGAGGTCGTTTTATCGTGCATTTGTAAATACTTTTGGGAATATATAAAACTTTTCTTTCGGCAACACTGTGTCTTTTACTTTTCAGCATCTATTTGCAATTTTGTATATATGGATCCTCCTTAACGCCTTAACATAGAATTAGACGTAATCTAGAGCATTCGTTCTCCAAAAGCCCAAATGAGGCCCGGTTTTGATGGTAACTCTGTGTTGTTCATGGCTTCAAAATTTCGATACAGAATGAAGGACTGTAAGATACTTGAGTGTTTTAGTTATGCACGATGGTGTTTTGCCAAGGGTAACCCTTTAATATGTTTTAATTATACGTAAGGGCCTTACTTTCTGAGCACAAACTCGGACATCTCCGGGCTGTTTTAGGTTGGTCGTAACTTTTCATGTTCAGGACCTGCTTTATAGGCTCGGTGCCTCTAGGATTTGATAGCCCAGGAAGTCTGATTTATAGGACGATAGTGCTCGAGTAGGGTTAGACTGTGGGCTCTAGTATTTAGGATCTGTAATCTGTTCTAAGTAATTCAACGGATGCATCGATGATGCGAAATGCGTAGAGATAAAATATAAAGATAGCAAAGATTTCTTTCATTGTTTTGTATGTAGAGTACATACTTGGAGGTGCATAAGCCTTATTCCATGGCAAGAGTGGGCTACATGGGTACGATTCGTTTGGCGGTTTTATCCTTATAACGAATTCTAATTACCACACCTTGGATTTTCATATTTTGTAATAACACCTTCTAAGGATCCCAACATAGGGGGTAATGGCCCCTAATATTTTAGACCAAATTTGTGAGGGCTCGAATACTGTTGATCCGGTGTAGGTGATCAGTAACTCTGGCTTTAGGCCAGCCTTCGAAACTAAAGTAGCATGTTTTACTATTGCCTCGTTAAAAACCTTGCCGTAAACCCCACTTCGGGAGAAACCAGTTCAAGGGAAAAAGAGTACAACATGTGCTTTCAAACCTAATAGTCACATTTGCCCTCGGTCGTGTACCTGCATAAGTTAGTCTGTAGTATAACAAATTTCAAAAAGGAATTGTTCTCGTACTTTAGCATTAGTACCATTTTAAGTGTGCCACGTTCCAGTTGTTCGATAGTTCTACACCGTTTCCCGACTCGAGTTTATATAAACCTTTCTCGATTATTCTGGCAACTCTATATGGTCCTTCCCAATTCGGACCTAGTTTTCCGTCATTTGGGTTCCTGGTGTGTAGCATTAATTTCCTCAACACTAAGTCCTCGACTTGAAAATGTCAAAGGTTAGCTTTTTGGTTGTAGTACCTTCCTACTTGCTGCTTTTGGGCGGCCAACCGGACCAGGTAACTTCCCGCCTTTCATCCAATAAGTCCAGACTCGTGGTTATGGCCTCACTGTTTGATATTTTGGTAGCATATAGGAACCTGAGACTCAGTTCCTCTACCTCGACCAGGATCAAAGTTTCTGCGTCGTAGACTAGAGAGAGTAGAGTTGCTCCGGTACTTGACTTCGAAATCATTCGATATGCCCACAAGACTTCGAGCAAGATTTTCTTCCACTTTTCTTTCGAATCAGATTCTCTTTTTCAAGTTTTGGAGCATAGTTTTGTTCGTCGATTCTGCTCGTCCATTCCCACTAGGGTAGTAAGGTGTTGATAATATCTTTTTGATTTTGTGGTCTTCGAAAAACTTACTTACCTTGATGCCGACAAATTATTTTTTGTTGTCGTAAACGATCTCGGTCGGTATCCCAAATCGACATATTATATGATCCCAGATGAAGTCAATGACCTATTTCTCTCGAACCTTCTCGATCACCTGAGCTTCGACCCACTTGGAAAAGTAATCAGTCATTAGTAGTATGTATTGGGATTTACCGTGCACCCAAGGCATGGGGACGATGATATCCATCTCCTATTTTATAAACGACGATGGTGACAGGACCGAGTGAAGCTCCTCTCCCGATTGATGAATCATTGGGGCGTGTCTTTGGCATTGTTGCATTTCCGTACGAAATCCTTGGCATCTTTCTCCATTTCATTCCAATAGTAACCGACTCTGATTAACTTTCGAACCAAGGATTCTGCTCCCGAGTGCTTCACCCAAGTGCCCTTCTGGACCTATCTCATAGCATATTCATCTCTGCCAGACCTAAGCACCTTGCTAGTAGACCGAAGAAGGATCTTCTGAACAATTTCCCTTCGACTAAGCTGAACCTGGTAGCTTTGGTGCGCATGACTTTTGATTCCTTGGAATCCGATGGCAATTTTCCTGTCTTCAGGTAGTCTATGCATTTGTTTCTCCTATCCCAAGTCAAACTTTTCGAGTTTACCTCGGTGTGACCTTTTTCTACCACCGAGTTTATTAGTTATACCACTGCCCCCAAGTCGAATTCATCGGAGTCGACAGGCGACCCCAAGTTTGCCAGTGCATTAGCCTCGCTATTTTGATGCCGAGGCATGTGTTATAGAGTCCATTCCTTGATTTGAGTATAGTCACCTGCAACTTGTTCAAGTACCTCCGCAATTCCTTCTTTACTTCGAACGTTCAATTTACTTCATTTAAGAAGAGGAGAGAGTCACATTGGCTTGAATCACTTTAGCCCCTAGGCTCTTAGCAGTTCTAGACATGCAATTATAGCCTTATACTTGGCTTCGTTGTTAGTCAATTTAACAGTTCTAATAAACTACCTAATTACATTACCAGTAGGTGGTTTCAATACGATACCGAGCCAGGACCCCTTCGCGTTAGAGGCACCATCCATGAATAGGGTTCCGATCCAAGTTAATACCTGAAGTGAGTAGTTACTCCTTTTCAACCTCGGGTATCAGAGCCGGTATGAAGTTAGCCACAAAGTCAGCCAAAATCTGAGAGTTTATGATGGTCTAGAGTTTATACTCAAATCATACCTGCTAATTTCTAGACCATTTGGCCAATCGGCCTGAGATATCGGGTTTGTGCATGACATTCTTTAGTGGATAAGAGGTCACAACACATATGGGGTTGCATTGAAAGTACGACTTTAACTTCCTAAGAGTTCTTAGTAACGCGAGCGCTAATTTTTCTAGGTGAGGGTACCCTTTTTCGGCATCGCATATGGTTCTACTAATATAATAAATAGGAAATTCTGTGCCTTTTTCTTCCCGGACCAGGACACCGCTTACCGCTACCTCGAAAATTGCCAAGTAGAGGTACAACTGTTCGTCCGACTTCGAAGTGTACAACAAGGGGGGACTCAATAGGTACCAGTTGAGTTCTTTCAAAGCTTGCTGGCATTTCGGAGTCCAAGAGAAGTTGTTTTTCTTTTTCAATAGTGAGAAGAACTGATGACTCTTATCCTGCGATCTCGAGATGAACCGTCCCAACAAGGCTATCCGCCCGGTCAGCCTCTGCACTGGCTTGACGTTGTCCAATACAGTGATATCCTCTATGGCCTTTATTTTGTCCAGGTTGATCTCTATTCCCCGATTAGATACCAGAATCCGAGAAACTTATCCGAGCTGACCCCAAATACGCACTTATCTGGTTTTAGCTTCATGTTGTACTTTCTCAATATGTCGAAGGTTTCCTGCAAATGTTTCAAATGGTCCACTTAACCAACGTATCATCAATATAAACTTTCATTGATTTCCCTATTTGTTCTTTGAACATTAGATTGACTAGACGTTGGTATGTGGGACCGACATTTTTTAATCCGAACGACATTACGTTATAGCAGTAGGTGTCGAACTTGGTTATGAAGGAAGTCTTTTCTTGATCGCCCAGGTCCTTCCAAATTTGGTTGTATCCGGAATAGGCGTCGAGAAAACTAAGTGTCTCATGTCCAGCCGTTGTGTCGATCATTCGATCGATGTTACGCAAGGAAAAAGAATCCTTTGGACACACCTTGTTTATATCCTTATAGTCTACACACATTCTGAATTTATTTCCTTTTTTAGGCACGACTACTATGTTTGCTAACCAATCCGAGTATTTAACTTCCCGGATGGAACCTATTTTCAGAAGTTTAGATACATCGTCCTTGATGAATGTGTGTTTGATCTCGGATTGTAGCCTTCTTTTCTTCTTAATCGGATGGAACTTTGGATCCAAGCTTAATTTGTGAGTGGTTACCTCCGGTGGGATCCCTGTCATGTCTAGATGGGACAAGGCAAAATAATCGGTGTTAGCTTTAAGAAAATCAATTAATTTTTTCCTGAGCTCGGGAGTTAAGCACGTGCCCAGGTGTACCTTTTGATCCGGTAGGTGTTCGATCAATATAAATTGGCCCAACTCCTCGATCGTCGATTTGGTAGCGTCAGCGCCATCGGGTGCTATGAAAGATCCAGGGATGCTGTAATCATCCTCATCATCCGCTCCGTGATTTTTCTATTTTTCGGCTGGGTTGAGGCTGGTGTCATTGATTGCTATTTAGTTTCTTCATTTTTGGTTGGTTCAACACTTTTTGATGTTGAAACCGCGAGCATCGGGATTACTTCATCGACAACGAACATTTACCTTGCGGTCGGTTGTTCTCCATAGACTGTTTTGACTCCTCCCAGAGTGGGAAATTTCAGGGCTTGATGTAAGGTCGAAAGCACCGCTCTCATGTTGTAAATCCACAACCTTCCGAACAAGGCATTGCACCTCATATCCCTTTCGATCACGTAGAAATTTATTTCTTGGGTGGTCCCAAACAGTCACCTTTTGTGGTCTCATATGCCATGTTGAATCCATTCAATATCCGAACCGCCAGTACAATTTGATTCTTTAACCCAGTCACACTACGACCCTCGATTTGATGATGTTGGCCGAGCTACCTGGATCAATCAACACACATTTAACTCGATATTTATTGATAAGTACAGATACTACTAGTGTATCGTTGTGAGGCTGTATGATGCCCTCAACGTCTTCGTCGTTGAACGAGATGGCTCCTTCCGGGACATAATCCTGGGTGTATTTTCCTTTTGTGATGGAAACTTTGGTGAGTTTTATCATCAGCCCTTGGGGGACATCCACTCCCCCAATGATCATGTAGAGGCTCCTCTTGTTCGACTTGTTTATTGGCGTACCGATTTCTGAAATGGTTTTTGGCTCGCTCGCTTAGGAATTCTCGAAGGTGCCCATTGTTGAACAATCGAAAAACTTCTTCTCTTAACTGTCAGCAATCTTCGGTCCTATGATCGTGACCGTGGTACTTACACATCAAATTAGGATCTCTTTGGAAAGGGTTGGACTGCAACGGTTGGGGCCACTTAGTCTCTTTGATGCGCCCTATGGTTGACCCTATACTTACAGCGTCCACGTTGAAATTATACTCCGATAATCTTGGTGACTCCCTACTCTCAAGCGTCCTCTCAAACCCGCTATCGCTCATCTAGCCCCGACCGTTCGGTCCTCGATCATTTTTATTCTCATTCCTTGTCGGGTGGCACCCCGCTTTCCCTTTGGCCCGTGCTGTGTGGATGATAACGATCTCGGACCGGCCTTGGCTCTCAATTAATGGTTCTCTTAGACCTTCATCGATTTTGATGGGGTAAACAGATCCCAGTGAACACTAGGTACTCCACCAAGTTTTTCTTTAACTATTGAAAGGCCACGGAACTTCGGGGGTGGATCCCTTGAGTAAATGCCGAAACAACCCAATTATCTGCAACTGGAGACAGATCCATTAGTTCCATATGGAACCTCGACACAAACTCCCTAAGCATCTCGTCATCCCTCTGTCTAACCTTGAAAAGGTCAGACTTCTTGGTCTCGACCTTGATGGCTTCGGCATAGGCCTTCATGAAAGCATCTGCAAGCATAGAAAATGAGTAGATAGAATTCGGAGGCAGTACCATATCATTTCTCCCTTGGACAAGGTTTCCCCAAATTTTTTCAGCAACATCGACTCGATTTCGTCGTCTTCCAAGTCATTCCCTTTGATCGCGCATGTATAGGAGGTTACATGCTCATTTGGATCCGTGGTTCCATTATACTTGGGAAAGTAGGGCATTCGAAACCTCTTCGGGATTGGCTTCGTGCTGCGCTCGGGGGGAATGACTTCTTTATAAACCTTTTGGAGTCCAGTCCCTTCAATATTGGAGGCGCTTCAGGGATCTGATCGATCCTGGAGTTGTACGTTTCTACCTTCTTGTCATTGGCCTCAATCATTTTCTCGCCTGACTCCACCTATTTTGTCAATGCTTCGAGCATCTTCATCACCTCAGAAGTTTCCCCGGGTATGAATTCACCTGGTTCCACGGTAACTTGTTCATCCCGCCAAGTATTTTTCCTGGGACTGCTCGGGTTCCACCCTGTTAGGGGAGTGGCTTTGGTTCTGCAACTTTTTTATCGCTACTTGCTGAGCCTGCAACATTTTGAAAATCAACTATAGGATCATCCCATCACCTTCACCTTCGGGCGCCTCTCGAGCTGCTGGCCGGGGTCCCCCGTGAACGTTATGTTTGGGATCAGTTGGTAGATTGATGTTGATGGCCACCTGCCAGTTAGCATCGACCGGGTCTGCGGCTGGGACACCATTGGGATCGAAAGGAGGAACATCATTGCTAGTTATCACGTTATTATTCTCACCATGATGGTCTGACTCAGTGTCAACGTTCCAGTAAGCAGATTGAGAATTTGACATCCTTAGGCTAATCTGGAATCAAAACTTCAAAGAACAAGCATAAAATAAGGTGTGTTATGGAGATTCGTATCAAATCCCCACTATTATGCTTAGCCCCAGGGTGTGCGTCAAACTGTTTGCCCCCGAAAGTGGGTAGCAATTCAATTTGTATATGGTTTAAAAGATATGCGGTTCAATTCAATATGATTATTTAAGAACAACAAATAATTAAGTTAAAGGTGAAATGAAAGATTAAACCAATTGCAATGTGATGATCAAGCCTGATCTCAAGAGAAATAGTGAATTCAACCTCGATCGGACCCTCGATATAAGCTCAGATGCTAATAAAGAAGAGAATAATCGAAGAACACTTTTTTTTGTAATGACTAGAGGATAAGAATGAACTGTTATTGCTTTGATTACCAAAATTACGTCTCAAAATAAAAAAAACCTTTTCTTTTGTATAGTAGGGGAATTTGAGTCCCAGTACAAGTCTAAATAAGGTAAAAATATATGTTTTTTCCGGTAAATGTCGATCCGCAGTTGATATCGGACGGGATTCGCGCCGTAATGTTCGATTGAGGGCGAATATTACGGCCCCCTACTCGTCATGCATAACCGTTCTTCGCGTTTCCCGAGGTGTATAAACTATACTTGGTCTGGGTCCGTTATTTCACAGTACCTGATCCCAAATACATTGTTCATCCCTCCTGGGTTCGATACGAGGGGTCATCGGACCTCGATTATAATCAAGTCAACTCGTGGTTCCCCTTTGTTTCCTCATAGGAGAATAGGGAGAAACTCTGCCCCGATTTTACTCGTACACAATAATATAACTATATGTATGGTAAATGTGATTTGATAACCTCGAATTAAAAGATAAGCTAAGTAAGCTACTATAATTAGTTAAAGTTACATTATAGTGTAAAAATTGTAAATGTATAACTTAATCAATTGCCATGGACAAAACCACATGGCAAATATTTGTAGAAGTAGAATCTGACAAGTAATGGCTTTTTAGCCGTAAAAATATCACGTTAGTACAATTGAAATACTTTAAATAGGTAAACTGCTAGGTGGCTTGGGATTAGTGGATGATCCTCGTTAAAACTAAAAGAAGGTAGCAACCCAAGTTCTTGCTCACGCTTATATAGTACTATCTCTGTTTGAGTTAGTGAACCTATTTCATTTTTGGTCCGTTTTAAAAAGAATGACGCCTTTCTAAATTTGGTAACAATTTAACTTAAACTTACAATTCTACTTTTAATAAGAAGCTTTTATAACCACACAAATATTCTAGGCCCCCTTTTTGACTTGTTTAGAAATATAAATTTCAAATTTTTTATTTTTTTTTAAATTTCGTGCCCAGTCAAACAGATTCACTAAGAACGGACGACACTTTAGGAAGAGAGTTAATTTGTTTACTTTGAGAGGCAAATTTATGATCGTTCAAAAGATTCTATACAGTAAATTTGGTAATATCCTACTTCTAGTCACTTAGTGCGGTCAGTCAGATTTACACCAAACAACTAGCTTTCTTCATCTCCTTAATGTACAATTTCTCCAAGCATGATCATGTTCACACACACATATATATATAAACCAAGCAAAGCAAAGAAATGAATTTTCTTTTATTTCGTTTCCCAAATATCCGTTACATACCAACTAATATATATATTCACATCTAATTAGACTAAAATTGGTACGGGAGAAAATACAATTTCAACTGTTTTTAGACGCTAGTTTCATATTGAGTTATTGACGTTTATACGACATGATATGACTTTTAATTTTCTGGTTAAAAAAGATAAGAAGGGTTATATATGCTCTATGGATTAGTTACCTCCTATAGCAAAAGTTAATACCTTATTTATTTTAAATAAATACCCTTTTAAAAAATTATATTCCATAGCTACCTTTTGATTTTTTATAGCCAAATATCTATTTATGGTCATTTCCTACTCTTAAGCCATAAAATAAGTTTGTATTATTTTTCTCTCTCATATCCCCTCAAATTTCTCCTATCCCCTACCCCATATCTATTCTCCCTCTCTCTCTACTTCGCGATCTCATATCCTCTTTTCTTCTTTCTTGTACAATTTCAACAATTGTACAACAACAATTACCTCCTCTTTTCTCCTTTGTCGCCGGCAGTGAAGGCCATTTCTGGTGTCGCCGGATTATAGGTAACTAATCCTACAAAAGGATAATAAGCCTTTGTCGCCGGCAGATTCTGGACAAAAGTTTCCCTTTTGTAGGATTACTACTTCTAGAATTCCCAAATTCAAAAATGGGGAAAAACGATTTCTTTAACCCCAAAGGTAGTTGCGAATCGAATCAAAGTTAAGGGCTTACAAAAGCTACGATGGTACTGCCAGATGTGTCAGAAGCAATGTACAGGATGCATGGGAACAGTGAGATTCAGGGTTTTTGCTTGGCGGCAGATTCGTCAAAAATTAGGGTTTGTTCTTAAACAAATACGGCGGATTTTGGGGCTGAGCAGCTTGATTTTCTGTTAATATATTTCAATGTATTTTCAACGTATCATGCTGTATTTTCATGTATTTCATTGTATTTATTGTTTTTTTTTCATCGTAATTCAATATATCTCATTGTATTCAATGTATTTCATTGTATTCACTGTCTTTTTTTATTGTATTTCAATGTATCTCGCTGTATTATATGTATTTCATTGTATTCATTGTCTCGCTATATGCCATGAATGTATTCATATGTTTTTTTTAAATTAATTTGTTGAGTTATATTAGGAGTCTATTATGTTAATTAATTCACTTTCCGTTTTAAAAACAACGTAATCCCCTATTTCACGCCGTGAATACAGTCGAATACAATAATCTATCCAACTGTAATCCCATATTTCACTCCATGAATACAGTCGAATACACTCGAATACAACAACTGATTAGTTGGACTTCCCTGATTCACACCTATTTTTGCTACTGTATTCATGAATACAATAACTTAAATATATCAAATACATCTTATAACCTGAGAAAATGTATCTATAATCCGTAATATAGCAAATGATATCTATAGATGACAAATTACTAATAAAAAGTAGTGCTTATGAAAATTTCTCTATTTGTATTCTAAGATTATGCATTGTCTATAATAAACATGAGATATTTAACCTATCAGATTATGCATTGTCTATAATAAACATGAGATGATTAACCTAGAGATAAGGTAAACGACTTGCTACAACCAGTTAAAGTAAGCAGATTGTGTAAATAAGTTTTACAGTATCGGTTCATACGAGTAAAATTCAAAATTATAACTTTTCTTAAACTATGCTATGACGATTCATTCGCGCAACCTGGCAGAACTAGTAGTATCATGCCCACCAATCAACAACCCTAATATCTTATCAGCAATATCCAACTCATGCATAAATTTCCCACTTTCATCACACGTCAAGAACATGTGTACACGATATATCTTGATTTGATGATGCTTTCCCCTCACCCAAATCAATCTTTATTTGCTTAATAATTGCCACTGGCTTTTTCCTAATGAAAATAGAAGCCTTAATTGTGCGATTAAATGGTGTTCCAGGCAAATCTATAGCGACTGAAACCAAACCAGAAGCTAAAACATCAAAAGGGTCGGCAAATTTAGCTACATGGTTAGGATCTTCAACACTCACGAATAATCTACATGCTAAACAAAAAGTGTAACGTTTTGCTAATGGGAAAACAACAATTTGATCGTGATTTTCCCATCCAGAAGCAAAGTGACGTTGGGCTATATGGTCCATAATACCAACGTAACGCTGCAATGCTTCGGGTTTGAGAAAATTTTGAAGCATTTTTCTCATTTTAATAGCTTCTTCTTTGGAAGAAGTTTGTGTAGAAGATGGAAAGACTTTGTTCATGGAATTTGGCCACCATGCTTGTACCAATTTGTTTTCGCTTGAAAACAAGAATTTGTTACCATAGGCACCACAAAAAACAGCAGTTTGTTCACCTAAAGGCTGAGTTATAAAGACAATGGAAGAGTACTTAGCCATACTGTCGAAGATGAATTTTTCAGGGTGGCCTTTCCAACCACTTGAGAGAAACTCGAGGCCCTCTCCGACTACAGGCCACCCTGTTTTTCCCGGGGGAAGGCGGCTAGAGTAGCCAGAATTGTTCTTGTAGAAGAAGAAGTGAAGGGAGAGGGAGACTAAAAACACAAATAGGCAAAGAAGAGAGACATAGAAGAACTCCATGTCTTTGTTAGAAGAAATGCTCTTTGTGTGAGTTCGTTTCTTGGATGAGGTTGGATTGATGGCGAAAACTTAGGGAATATATTTAGGCACGTATACTTTGTGAAGTTGACATTATTATAAGGACTCTGAAGAAGGTAATACAATTTTCTTATTCTGTTTATTGTTTCTATTTGGTGCTGAGGGTGGTAGCCGGTAGGGGAGTCATTCACCTAATATGTCAATTTTAAGGTCAAGATAGGCCAACTTTTGTCATAAATTTGAGATGTCTAGATCCAAATTAGTGTAAATGTATTGGTGTAAGATCCTCAAAGCTATATATGCATAACTACGCATATCATAAAGTAATTCATGGTAGCTAACTAGATCCAGAAAACTTATAAATATACCAAAGAGGATAAATTCAACCATACAATAGGCTGTTGGGATCGAAATAACAAGGCGTCATGTGAAAGTAAAAAAGAAGAAGTAAATCTTGAATGACAATAAATCAGACGACAAAAGAAAAATATACAAAAAATAATATTAAAAAGAGGTTTGGTCAATTGACCTATAATCTTAAAAAATCTACTAGTATGAATGAGAGTACGAAAATATCAAGAGTTCTTATAAAAGTCCAAAATCTTTTCCTCCAAGAAAGGGGTTAGCGAAATATGAAAAATTTAAAATTTTCTTTTGAGAAAAGTAAAAATCAATTACGATAATTCAAAAGGTAAAATCCATATATGGTAAGTAAATCAGGGGAAAACCCTAACGATTCTCCGTTTTAGCCTAAATTTTCTTGACAAACTTGATTCGTCTTCCGTATATATTCTTCATGACTAATGGTTGTCATGGTTAAAAGTAGGTATAAGTTAAAAATTAGAGTCTTGTGCGTTAAAAGTGAGCACGAGTTAAAAATAAAGGAGTCGTGCATTAAAAGTGAACAGGGTTAACAATGGAGTTGTGCGTTAAAAGTGGAGCTCATGCGTTAAAAAGTAAGCCTAAGTTAAAAACGATTTTTTTGGGATGCAATAGCAAAAACATTGAAAATATCATTGAAAATTTTCTCGACATTAGTACTTCAGACATATATGTTTTTGGACAAAAATCTTCATTATTGTCAATTTGGCTATAGCCTGATCTGAACCCGCCTTGAACTTGTCGTCATCCTCGCTGAACCATTGGCTCTAATATTACTTGTTGCGATCGAAATAACAAGGCATTATGCGCAAGTAACCTAGCAAACCTTGAATAACAGTAAATTAGATGCCAAAAGAAAAATATACTAACTGAGAATATTAGTACTAGGTTTGGTTATGGACCTATATCCATAAAAAATCTACCAATGTGAAAGAGAGTACAAAAATATCTCGAAATTTTTTTTTCCTTAAACAAGACTCTCAAAATCCTAAAGAATTGTATCATGGATGCTGCGTGTTGTGTGAGATCGATGATTTTCAATTAAAAATTTAAAATATTTTCCTCTAGAAAAGGGATTATCCAAATATTATATTTTCTTTTTGAGAAAAATAAAAATGCTTCGCCCTTCGTTTGAGAAGAACTAAAATCCAAATATAATAGGAAAATCAAGAAAAACCCTAACTTAGGCTATATCTTACATATGGAAATATGGTAGACACTATGGAATTTCAGGTTGTGAATGATACACTCCAAAGAGCAATTGGTACCTTATTGCTAAGGCTAATCTCAGTTTATTGTATATTCTTTCATATATAACCAAGTACAAAATATGATAACAACGTCCATTAATCTTAAATATTTGAAGCACCTTCTAAGAATAAGCTTTACATAATTTTTTAAATTACTCAAAGGACTCAGAAAGTAACTTGTCGATAGTCAAACAGGATTTGTTATAGAAAAGAGGAACATCACTTAGGTCGGGTCAAACAAGAAATTTAGGAGAGAAAAATCGTAAATTTCTAAATGACCTTTGAGTGGTAAAATCCTTAAAATCCTTCTATGCAAGTAAGCTCAACACGTAATTTATGACGCCAATCTATATCTATTTATCTATTTATATCTATATTATTATAAAAGTACGAACGTTCCATGCCAAAGACATATCTAGGATTTCAGAAGAATGAGTATTACTTTTTTTTTTTTTTTTAATTCTTACGCGAGTTTAGCTACCTGTTTTGAGGTCTAACTAACCCAGATTTGCCATTTGGTTTGATTTTATTACTATGCTACATCTTGACGAGTAAACTATAATCTGTACCATTATCAACAATACCAATTACTCCCTCCGTTTCAATTTATGTGAACATGTTTGACTGGCCACGGAGTTTAAGAAAAAATAAAGACTTTTGGAATTTGTGGTCCTAAACAAGTCAAAAAGGGGCCCATTGTATTTAGAAAGGGGTCATTCTTTTTGGAACGGACCAAAAAGGAAATAAGTTCACATAAACTGGAACAGAGGGAGTATCATTTTATTTTCAACTGTGCGTAAATAGTTTTCAATAACATCATAATTTATAGATACAAATATCTTAATTTTATGTTGCAAAACTGTACAACCATTCAAATGGAGAATGGTAAATAAAGAAAAGAAAAAACTTGAAACTAAATTAGAATCACGTTTTCTTTTGAGTTTTGAAACTCCAGGAATAAACCATAAAAAGAAAATTTAAAAAAGGGCAAAGAAAAAACCCCAAATAAAAACAACAACAACAACAACAACCCACTATAATCCTACTTAGTGGGGTCTGGGGAGAGTAGTGTGTATGCAGAACTTACCCCTACCTGGGGTAGAGAGGCTGTTTCCAATAGACCCTCGGCATCCTTCCCTCCAAGAAACTTACCTCCTTGCTCTTGGGGAGACTCAAACTCACAACTTCTTAGTTGGAAGTGAAAGTTAATTACCATCAGAGCAACCCCTCTTGTTTTAAACCCCAAATAAAAAAGAAAAACTGAAATTCAATTAAAATAGCTCAAAGAGTAAACCAAAAAGAAAAGAACAAAAAGGAAAAGAAAGAAAGAAAGGAAACAGAAAGAAAAAAGATTTAATTGGAGAAAAAAGAGCATGGTTTTCGAACCCTTTACCTAGGGCAAGAAGTCAAAGGCGCAAATCTCAGCCAGTGCGCCAATAAGTGCTCTCATGAGCATGGGGGCATACCACAAAATATAAGAATATTTATCATAAAATAATCGAGAATGCACATAGCTTAGGGAGATGAGCATGAGTTCATGTGATCTATACTCATACACCTAGATTCGCCCCTGTTCTATGTTAAATATTGAACCATAAAAATATTTCCGAAGTATTAACCGACTTTTATACCTTTTATAAGGTAAAATTATTTCTTCAATAAAATACTAGCATTATATCTGTAATGTTTAGTGCCTACTTTACAGGAGTTTGAAGTCAAGTAACAATAGAATTTGTTTAAAGTCGTAGCTTAATATGAAGTTCTAATGCTATAACAATTCAACTTGGTCACGACAATTCTGGTTACTTGAATGATTTTGAATTAATCTCAATTTTAATTTTCTGGTCTTGTGTAAACGTGTAATACGATATCATTGAGTATTTGTGTCTGGTTAATTTTTTTTTTTTTGTTGCTAAGAGAGTGTTAATTTGAATAGGAGTCGATCAATTTAAGGTTTTGTAATAAAGGTGAGACATTAGAACCCATCCATAGTTGATTCTCTACCGAGACGGATTTCTCAATTGCGCCCTACTTGATATGAATTACAAGAGGTTAAGATGAGGAGGAATTTGAATTGTGATTGTAACGACCCGGTCGGTCGTTTCGAGAGTTATAGCCCCGTTCTCCAATTTCTTTCTTCTTTTATGTTCTACATCTATATTATGATATACTGATTAGTTGGTTCGGGTCCAGAGTGATTTCGGAGGGAATTGAGACACATAGTCTCTTAATTGAAAGCTTAAATTGGAAAAGTTGATCGGATGTTGACTTATGTATAAACGACCTCGAATTTGAATTTTGATAGTTCCTTTAGCTCCGTTAGGTGATTTTGGACTTCGGAGTGCATCCGGAATGTGATTTAGAGGTCCGTGGTAGATTTAGGCTTGAATTGGCGAAAGTTAGAATTTTGGCCGGAAGAGGAAATTTTGATATCGGGGTCGGATTGGATTTTCGGAAGTTGGACAAGGTTCGTGGTGTCATTTCTTACTTGTGTACAAAATTTGAGGTCATTCGGATGTGGTTTGGTAGGTTTTGTCATTGTTTGTGGAATTAGGAAGTTTAGAAGTTCTTTAGTCTTGAATCTGAGTGTAATTTGGTGCTTTGATGTTATTTTGAGTGATTCGAAGGTTCGAATAAGTTCGTATGATATTATGGTACGCGTTGGTATGTTTGGTTGAGGTCTCAAGGGCTAGGATGAGTTTCAGGTGGTTAACGGGATCATTTTTGGCTATGGTGAGATTGCTGATATCTCCTGTTGTTTTTTTTTCTAGTTTCCTCTTACACGTTCGCGAGAGGTCCTCGCGTTCGCGAAGAGTGTTTTTGAGATGATGAGGATTTGTTCTTCGCGTTCGTGAAGGAGAAGACGCGAATGCAAAGGTGTGGTCTGCATGTGAATCGCGAAAGCAGGAGTAGGGTCGCGTTCGCGAAGAGGAGAGAGGTAACTAGGGACCCCTAGCCTTTTCTTCTACGCGTTCGCGAGGTGATGGTCGCGTTCGCGAAGAGTTGGGCTGGTAAAGCATCACGTTCGCGAAGCAGTTGTCGCATTCGCGAAGAGTAAAGTAGAGAGGCACTCAAGTTGGTCTATGCGAACGCGAGAGGACGATCGTGTTCGCGAAGAAGGAAATCTGGGCAGACAGTGTTAAATTCAAAATCGAGGGTTTGAGTCCATTTTTCATATTTTGAGCTAGAGATCACCGATTTAGGTGATTCTCGACGGGATTTTCACGGAGTTGATTGGGGCAAGTGTTTCTTGCTTGGTTTTGGTTAAATTTCATAATTATATCTTTGATTTTATCATCTAATTTGTGATTTGAGGTGAAAAATTAGGAAAAAATGGAAGTGTTCTTTAGATGGATTTTTGAGGTTTTGAATGAGATTTTGAATGGGCTTTCGGGTTTTGTGACTTTTGACGGATTTCGAGACGTGGGCCTGGGTGCCGGGTTTGAGCTGATTTAGGATATTTGGCTATAATTTGGTAATTTTCTTGTGGAATTGATTCCTTTAGCCTATATTGATCGTATTTTATTGCTTG
The DNA here is from genome assembly GCF_000715075.1 of Nicotiana tabacum. Classification (NCBI taxonomy): domain Eukaryota; kingdom Viridiplantae; phylum Streptophyta; class Magnoliopsida; order Solanales; family Solanaceae; genus Nicotiana; species Nicotiana tabacum. Next base: position 123,682,927 of record NC_134090.1, read on the forward strand.
TGGCTAGATTCGGGACGTTTGGAGGCTGATATGTGAGGCAAAGGCATTGCGGAGTAGGATTTTGCTTTGTTTGAGGTAAGTAACAGTTCCAAACTTGGTTTTTAGGGTCTGAATCCCCAAATTATGTGATTTGTGATTGGTATTGAGGTGACGCACAAGCCAAGTGACGGGCGTGCGAGCATGCACCGTGAGAATTGTGTCCTGGGTGATTCCATGCCACCGTTTAGTAACTCTATCCTGTTAATATCCATGCTTACATCATGTGATAAAGTAATTGAGCTGTAAATCATGCTAGATACCATGTTTAGGCTTTATACTGGTATTGTTGGGACATTTAGTGATCGTTTCTTGCTGTCATCTCATTATTTTCATTAATATTCCGTACTCAATCATATTCATGCATTTTTATATCACATCTCAGTCTCAGTTAGTTATTGATTCATCATATCATTGTTCCGTGTTTGTTTTCATGATATTGTGAGCCCGTGGGTGAGACTGGAGAGATTGATGTCTGAGTGAGGCTGAGAGCCTGGTTATGGGTGACAGTTATGGGATCGGGCTGCATGCCGCAACGGTTATATTGATGATTATGATAGCACTTGGGCTGTAGGAACCCTTCCAGAGTCTATAACACACCCCTAGTGAGCGCGGATGATATTATTGAGGAAAGGATTTTCCGGACATGAATTTGTTCGAAGTACTTGATACCTGGAGATGGATTTCTCCACAGGGTTGGATTGCCCCTTTTTCCTCAGTATTGGGTGGCTTATCGTCAGTGTTATATATGTTCCGGGATGGATTTTTCTAGGCCAGATGGCCATATACTATACCGAGTGGTTGAACACTTGAGAGTGGGAGCACATGGTGCATTTCATACAGTCTGTTCATTGGCATGTAGAGATAGTTGAGTTGTATACCTTACACTGTTCCGATGTGTAATACTTTATTGCTTAAAGTTGTATATTTGACTTGAAAGCATGCCTATGTTTCTGCCCATTTATTTATGTTATACCTATCGAGGTTAAGTTCGTCACTACCTTTTAGTCCAAGGTTTGGACTTGTTACTTACTGAGTTGGTGTACTCACATTACTCCCTGCACCTCGTGTGCAGATCAAGGCGATACCGGTCATAGTGGTGGTTGCTGATTGAGGTTCTAGTATTGTCGAGGTAGCTGAATGACGTTCGCGGGCCTTGATTCTCCTTCTTTATATTTTGTCGTATTTTCAGTTTATTTCTCTAGACATTGTAGTGGACATTATTCTGATCAAGACGCTCATGTACTACGTGACACCCAGTTTTGGGCTGGATTGTTTCGTATTTTGGGATTTCTTATGTTTCAAACAATTTTCTTTAGATGCTTTTATTAAAGTTTTCAAATTTATTATTGTTGTGTTGAGTTTGTTGAGTTGAGGATGGACTAGTTCCATTATAGGCGCCATTACGACGGTTGATTTTGGTTCGTGACAAGTTGGTATCAGAGCCTAGGTTACATAGGTTTGACAATTCATGAGAGGGTTTAGTAGAGTCTCGCGGATTGGTACAGAGATGTCTGTACTTATCTTCGTGAGGCTGCAAAACTGTTAGGAAACTTCACATTCTTGAATTTCTATCATGCGAATCTGTTGATAGTAGTAACTAAACTTCTGTTATTCCATTCTCTCACAGATGGTGAGGACATGTGCTACTGGGCAGGATGGACAGCCATAAGTGCCACTAGTTGGGGCCATGAGAAGCTGAGGTTGCAGTAGTGGCTGTGATAGGGGTAGAGGTATAGCCCGCACAATAGCTAGGGCAGCACCTGCAGATCCACCAGTTGCCCCAGTTTAGGATCAGGTCCTAGTTGTGGATGCATCAACGGGACCAGCTCAGGCACCAGCTGTGCCCTTCGTGATCCCAGGTCTTCAGGAGACCTTAGCTCAAATTCAGATTGTGTGCACCAGTCTTGCTCAGGCGGTCTCTATTTTTACTACAGCAGCCACTTCCTAGGCAGGGGGAGGTACTCAGACGCCTGCCGCCTGTACACCAGAGCAGGTGGTACTAGGGCTCCAGACACTAGGGGCACCATCAGCCCTACCGATTGCACCTGCTCAGGACTATGTGGTTTCAGTCATGCCCGATGATGAGCAGGGTAGATTGGAGAGGTTTGGGAGGCTCCAGCCTCCAACTCTCAGTAGTGTAGAGGGCGAGGATGCCCAGGGTTTCTTGGACAAGTGTCAGAGGATTCTCCGTACATTAGGTATTCTAGAGACCAGTAGGGTCTCATTCACTACTTTTCAGTTCACTGGAGCTGCCTTCACTTGGTGGAAGGTCTATGAGAGGCGTAGGCCGGTTGGTGCAGCACCAATTACATGGTAGCATTTATCCATTCTCTTCCTAGAGAAGTATGTGCCGCAATATCGTAGAGAGGAGCTGCGCAGACAGTTCGAGAGGTTACGTCAGAATGACATGACTGTAGCGTAGTACGAGATGAGATTTTCTGAGTTAGCCCGTCATGCTGTTTGGTTGTCTCCCACAGACATGGAGAGGATCATGAGGTTCATTGATGGCCTCACATTTTAGTTGCGGTTGCTTATGACCAGAGAGAGGGTGTCTGGTGCTACCTTTGATGAGGTTGTTGACATTGATCGGGAGATAGAGTCGGTCTGTAGTCAAGAGTGGGTTGAGAGGGAGGCCAAGAGGTCTCGTGGTTCAGGTAGCCTTGGTGGTGTTCCGTCTGGGGGTTTGTTTCACCACGACGGATGTCATCCTTATAGGCATGCTCTGATGACCCACCCAGTTCATTGTGGTGCATTATTTGGCTATGGTTCTCATAGTTCTCAGTAGGGCCACTCATCTCTCAGTGCCCTTCCAGCTCAGAGTTCGTCTCAAGCACCATCAGCTCAGGGTTCATCCATGTCGGGTCCTTCTAGCAGGTATCCCAGTGCTCGGGGATCCCTTCAGTCCCTAGTGGCCGGTAGAGGTTGCTTTGAGTGTGGAGATTTTAGTCATATCAAGAGGTACTGTCCCCGCCTTACGGGAGGTTCATCTCAGCAGAGGAGTTAGCCTTCGGCTTCAGCACCAGTTACTTCACCATAGGCCCAGCCAGCTCGGGGTGGACGTCAGTCAGCTAGGGGTCTCCCTAGAGAGAGATGCCGATCATATGGTAGTTAGGCCCGCTATGCACTCTCTGCTAGACCAGATGCCATTGCTTCAGTCACAGTGATCACATGCATTATCTCTGTATGTCATCGAGATGCTTCTGTATTATTTGACCATGGTTTCACCTATTCATATGTGTCGTCATATTTTGCTCATTATCTGCACATGCCCCATGAGTCTCTAGTTTCATTTGTTCGTGTATCTATACCGATGGATGATACTATTATTGTGGACTATGTATACAGGTCGTGTATAGTGACTATTGGGGGGGTTAGAGACTAGAGTTGATCAGTTGCTACTTAGTATGGTTGACTTTGATGTGATATCGATCATAGATTGGTTGTCTCCATGTCATGCTATTTTGGACTGTCATGCTAAGACGGTGACGTTGGCTATGCCAGGGTTGCCACGGATTAAGTGGTGAGGTTTATTGGATTATGTTCCCAGTAGAGTGATTTCATTCTTGAAGGCCCAGCGGATGGTTGGGAAGGGTTGTCTTTCTTATTTGGCCTTTGTGAGGGATGTTAGTGCAGAGACTCCTACTATTGACTCAGTTCTGGTGGTGCAAGATTTTCCTGATGTGTTTCCTGCAGACCTGCCAGACATGCCGCCGGATAGGGATATTGACTTCGGTATTGATTTCGTGCCGGGCACTTAGCCCATTTCTATTTCACCGCATCGTATGGCACCAGTGGAGTTAAAGGAATTGAAGGAGCAGCTTCAGGAACTCCTTGACAAGGGGTTTATTCGGCCTAGTGTGTCACCTTGGGGTGCACCAATTCTATTTGTAAAGAAGAAGGATGGCACTATGGGAATGTGAATTGACTACTATTAATTGAACAAAGTCACATTCAAGAACAAATATCCTTTGTCTTGTATTAATGATTTATTTGACCAGCTCCAGGGAGCGAGGGTGTTCTCCAAGATTGACTTGAGGTCAGGGTATCACCAGTTGAAGATTAGGGACTCAGACATTCTTAAGTTAGCTTTCAAGACCTGATAGGGTCATTATGAGTTCCTTGTGATGTCTTTTGGGCTGACCAACGCCCAACAACATTCATGCATTTGATGAACATCGTGTTTCGGCCTTATCTCAACTCGCTCATTATTGTATTCGTTGATGATATCCTGGTGTACTCTCATATCCAAGAGGAGCACACCGAGCATTTGAGGGTTGTATTGCAGTGGCTGGGGGAGGAGAAACTTTATGCCATGTTTTTAAACTATAGGTTTTGGCTTAGTTTAGTAGCGTTCTTGGGACACATGGTGTCCAATGAGGGAATTTAGGTTGATCCAAAGAAGGTAGAGGCTGTTTAGAGTTGGCCCAGTCCATCCTCAGCCATAGAGGCTTAGAGGTTTTTTGGTTTGGCTGGTTATTACCGTCGGTTCATTTAGGGTTTCTCGTCTATTGCATCGCTCTTGACCAAAATTGACCCAAAAGGGTGCTCCTTTCAGGTGGTCGGATGAGTGTGAGGCGAGCTTTAAGAAGCTCAAGACTGCCTTGACCACAACTCCAATGTTAGTTCTGCCATCAACTCCTAGTTCTTATACCGTATATTGTGATGCTTCTAGGATTGACATTGGATGTGTTTTGATGCAGGAGGATAGAGTGATTGCTTATGATTCACGTCAGTTGAAGCCCCATGAGAAAAACTACCATGTTCATGATTTGGAGTTGGCTGCCATTGTTCACGCGTTGAAGATTTGGAGGCACTATCTCTATGGTGCGTCTTGTGAGGTGTTACTGATCATCGTAGCCTCCATCACTTGTTCAAGCAGAAAGATCTCAATTTGAGGCAGCGGAGATGGTTAGAGCTGCTAAAGGACTATGATATTACCATTTTGTACTATCCGGGAAAGGCCAATATGGTGACCGATGCCTTGAGTAGAAAGGCAGTGAGCATGGGTAGTCTTGCATTCCTTCCTATTGGTGAGAGACCCCTTGCAGTTGATCGGGCTTTGGCCAACTAGTTCGTGAAACTAGATATTTCGAAGACCAGTCGGGTCCTAACTTGTATGGTTTCTCGGTCTTCTTTATTCGATCGCATTAGAGAGCGCCAGTATGATGATCCTCATTTGCTTGTCCTCAAGGACAAGATTCAACACGATGATGCCAGAGATGTGACTATTGGTGATGATGAGGTATTTAGGATGCAGGGCCGAAAATGTGTGCCCAATGTGGATGGGCTATGGGAGTTGATTCTTGAGAAGGCCCATGACTCGCGGTATTCCATCCATGTGGGTGCCGCGAAGATGTATCAGGATTTGAGACATCACTATTGGTGGAGGAGGATGAAGAAAGATATAGTTGGGTTTGTAGCTCGGTGTCTCAACTGTCAGCATGTGAAATATGAGCATCAGAGATTGGGTGGCTTGCTTCAGATGATAGAGATTCCAGAGTGGAAGTGGGAGCGGATCACCATGGGTTTCGTACTTGGGCTCCCACGAACTTCGAGGAAGTTCGATGCTATTTAGGTGATTGTGGATCAGTTGACCAAGTCCACGCACTTCATTTCTGTAAGTACTACTTATTCTGTAGAGTGGTTGGCTGAGATTTAAATAAGAGAGATTGTTCGCCTTCATGGGGTGCCAGTTTCCATCATTTCAGATAGAGGCACACAGTTTACATCGCAGTTTTGGAGGGCCGTGCAGCGAGAGTTGGGAACTCAGGTTGAGTTGAGCACAACATTTCACCCTCAGACGAACGGACAGTCCGAGCACACTACTTAGATATTGAAGGACATGTTACACACTTGTATTATTGATTTTGGGGGTTCATGGGAGTAGTTTCTGCCACTCGTGTAGTTTGCTTACAACAACAGTTATCAATCGAGTATTCAGATGGCTCCATATGAGGCTTTATATGGGAGGCAGTGTAGATCTCTAGTGGATTGGTTTGAGCTGGGTGAGGCTAGGCTTTTGGGTACAAACTTGGTTCAGAATGCATTGGACAAGGTAAAATTGATTCAGGAGCGGCTTCACAGGGTGCAGTCGAGACAAAAGAGTTATGTTGACAAAAAGGTCCGTGATGTATCTTACTAAGGTTTCACCTATGAAGGGTGTCATGAGATTTGGAAAGAAGGGCAAGTTGAGCCCTCGGTTTATTGGGCCGTTTGAAGTGCTTCAGAAGATTGAGGAGGTGGCCTATGAGCTTACTTTGCCACCTAACATATTGAGTTTGCATCCAGTATTTCATGTTTCTATGCTTCGGAAGTATATTGGCGATCCATCCCATGTTCTGGATTTTAGCACAGTTCAGTTGGATGGTGATTTGACTTATGATGTGGAGCTGGTGGCTATTTTGGGGCGTCAGGTTCGAAAGTTAAGGTCAAAGGATATGGCTTCAATGAAGGTGCAGTGGAGATGCTAAACAGTGTAGGAGGCTACTTGGGACACCTAGCGGGAGATGCAGAGCAGATACCCACACCTATTTGAGGCTCCAGGTATATTTCTAGACCATTCGAGGATGAACGTTTGTATAAGAGGTGGAAGATGTAACGACCTGGCCAGTCGTTTTAAGAGTTATATCCCCATTCCCCCATTTCCTGCTTCATTTGTTTTCTATAGCTATATTATGATATACCGGGTTAGTTGGTTCGGGTCCAGAGTGGTTTCGGAGGGAATTGAGACACATAGTCTCTTAATTGAAAGCTTAAGTTGGAAAAGTTGACCGGATGTTGAATTATGTGTAAATGACCACAGATTTGAATTTTGATGGTTCCGTTAGCTCCGTTAGCTCCGTTAGGTATTTTGGACTTAGGAGCGCATCCGAAATGTGATTTGGAGGTCCGTGGCAGAATTAGGCTTGAATTGGCGAAAGTTAAATTTTTTGCGATTTTGGTCGGCAATGGAAATTTGATATTGGGGTAGGATTGGATTTTCGAAAGATGGATTAGGTTCGTGGTGTCATTTATGACTTGTGTGCAAAATTTGAGGTCATTAGGACATGGTTTGATAGGTTTCGGCATCGTTTGTGGAATTTAGAAGTTTAGAAGTTCTTTAGGCTTGAATACGGGTGTAATTTGGTGTTTTTATGTTATTTTGAGTTATCCAAAGGTTCTACTAAGTTCTATGATGTTATGGGACGCGTTGGTATGTTTGGTTGAGGTCCCGAGGGCCTCCGAGTGAGATTCGGGCGGGTAACGAATCATTTTTGGCCTTGGTGAGATTGCTGATATCTGCTACTGCATTTTTTCTGGTTTCCTCTTACACGTTTGTGAGAGGGGCCTCACATTCACGAAGAGTATTTTTGAGATGATTAGGATTTGTTCTTCGTGCTCGAGAAAGGGAATACGCAAACTTGAAGGTGTGGTCTGGATGTGCATCGCGAACATGGGAGTAGGGTCGCGTTTGCGAAGAGGAGAGAGGTAACTAGGGACCCCTAACCTTTTGTTCTACGCGTTCACGAGGTGGTGGTCGCATTCGCGAAGGGTTGAGATGGTAAAGCATCACATTCATGAAGCAATTGTTGCATTCGCAAAGAGTAAAGTGGAGAGACAGTCAAGTTGGCCTATGCGAACGCGAGAGGACGGTCGCATTTGCGAAGAAGGAAATCTGGGCATACAGTGTTAAATTCAAAATCGAGGGTTTGAGTCCATTTTTCATATTTTGAGCTAGAGATCATGGTGTTTACCTTGAAACAGTAATTACAATTATATTTGATTTTGTGATTCTAAAAATACGTGATCTATTTTTATGCTATTTGTTAGGCAATAGATGCTAAGTTAAAGATTAGATAATAAGATAAGAGCTTGTAGATAGTGTAATAATCAAACCGGATGGCTGGAAATCAGGGACTTGAGCTTGCGTGTACGGGGCCTCGAGGTCGAGTCGGGTGCCCGATTAAGGGTAGTCAATGGAGGATTAACAGTTATGATAAATTTGATGGCGGCTATTTATGACCAATAATGAGCAATAAATAAAGAATAATAAATAGAACACAACAAATGTAAGCAATAATTCAAGAGAATACGTTAAGTTAGGGAGCAAGAGAATGTTCTTGTATATTCAATATTGTGTATCAGATCATCCCCTTACAAAATGACAAGGATCCCTTTGTATATGAGGGGGAATCCCAATATAGTACAAATGCATTTATTACAAAGATATGGGGTGGGTACATCCATTGAAATGCCATGATACGCGTTTGAACTAGCTTAATAGACTTTGTCAACTCTAGTCACGTGCCTTGGGAACCTCACATCGATCCACCGTAGCCGCTGATTTACACTGCCTCGAGGCCGATCATTGAGAACCCTCAAGGTCGAAACCCGAGCTAAGCTTCAATCCTTCTGGGGCTAATCTCTATAAGGCGCCTTAATGGTTGTAAAATTTGACCATTGATTTTTACCGTATACAGATAGTCCCCACGTTTCCTAGAATAAAATGATAGGAAATGGTTTTGAACTCCTACTCCTTAGGCACTACCATCATGACGTTAGCCTATCAGAGTATTAAATGCCATAACTCAAAAAGCCGTGCAAGGGTCGTTGTCAACACGACTATCGAGAAGCCCACGAACCGCTATTGGTTCGTTCTTTCCACTGTCCATATGGCTTCTATAAATACCTCAATCATTCAGTGATTCACACTTTTACAATATCTTTAAACTTTCAAAGCCAAGGTCATCCCCTTACTCATTCTTCTTTCTTCCGTTCTTGGTTCCTCACTTCCTTTCTCATAAAGGCCTTTCCACCACTATGGCTATAACCTCTAAAATAGTGCCTCAAAAAGATGATGTTGCCTCTTCGTCTCGAACATCCAAGGGCAAGCCCAAAAATGGCACCCATTATTGAACATTGTACCCCTACCGAGTTTGATACTGTGAACGATTTTTCTGTCGAGAGACCCTCATCTACGCTTAGCGTCGTGACTAATATACAAAAAAGTGAGGGACGACTATCGATGGGAGAGTATAGTGCTGGTTGAGATTCCCAGTTCTAATGAGAGCATAACAGACCACAAGGCTGGCTTTCTTCATGTATATACATACCCATTCACTTTGGGTCCCATCGATTCTTCAGATACTTCTTCCTCGGTGATAGATTCGGTTATTCTCAACTTCCGTCATAAGTATCAAGTGACGTTTAGCCAAATTTATCCTTCTTTCTAGAGGGTAGTCTATATGCTCCATTATTTCCCCAAGAAGGTCGTGGGTATGACTTTCATCCTTGACCACTTGATTAGACTATATAGCCCTCGTCTCTTTCGAGGTCAGATCAAGCTTCACCCTCGATCCACGAAGCCATTTTTATCGAGCATTGATGACAACAATGATAGAGGGTGGATGAGCAGGTTTGTCCGGGTGAGGACCTCGGACATCATCCCGACCAAAAGGATTCCATTCCCGGAGAAGTGGAATATGGAGCGTCAATGCCTACCCTCGAACATGCTTTACTGTCTTCTAACTTTCTTCTCAAAAAATGATCTCCCCTTTGTTTATGCAGCTACCATTTGGTATCCTGAAGTGGTCCAGGACTTGTCAGGGTGGATTAGGCAATTGGATACTTCATTCCCTTATCTCGAGCGTTCTTGGCCCGACTTGGCTAAAACGTGGTGGCCGGACAAGAATCACGATCAGCCTTTTTGTTGTCGCCTCTACCATGTTTCAATATCTCTTTCGTATTGACAAGCTGTGAGTGTTATGATTGTGCAAGCCTTGGTGATGGAGTGCTGATGAGACTGCCTCCCGACAGCAAGGAAGAGACCTCGAAGCTTGATAAGGGCAAGAAGAGGAAGAAAAAGGCGGATGTTGGATCTCCTATGTCAAAGAAGCCCAAATCTCGCAGGCCTCGTGCTGATGACAATGTCTCTGCTTCAGCTTCTTGGGCAAGTCCCGATACTGAGGATGAAGATGATGATGATGATGAGAACCTTCTGGTACAAAGGACGAGGTCGGGCATGGATGCCCTACAGGTGGCTTGGCCGAGGGCCACTGAATTGGGAACGGTCGATTTGGCTCAAGCCCATGCTGTGGAGACCCTCGAGAATGGTGCGGATATGGTCTCGGAGTTCCTAACCGGACGTGGCACAGTACCTGTCAAGGAGCCCATTGTTGATGACTCCAAAGGGCCTGGGCCCGGAGCTTTTTGGGGGAAGGATTTGCCCTTCGGAGATATCGATGTCCTGGGTGGCCTTAATTCGGGTCCTCAATTCTCCCCTAGGGAATTCAGGGATGCACAATACCCAAGGTTCACCAATGTGGAGGGCCTTCATAAGGGGGGAGATGTGCTTGGAAATTTCCTTGATGGTGTCAGTGAGGACATTGATCTCGACGCTCACAATGCTATAGAGAAGGCAGAGAGGCTCTAGCAGCAGGTGATACCCCTTTTATGTATACTTTTCGTGGTTCAAGTATTTCTACTCTTTTTTCTGAATCTTCTGTTTTGTTGTAGGCTAAGAAAATGTATGATCATGCTATCTCTAAGCTGCGAGATGAGCTTATATACCGTAGGAAGGAGGTCGAGAATCTCACCTCGAGGTTAAAGGAGTTGGAGACCTCTTTTGCACGAAGGGGGAGAAATTGAATGGGCTCCGGGCGAGGTTGGAAGGAGTGTGCCGAGAAAGAGATAACATTACCGAGCAGGTAATACTGTATTTCCGTACTTGCCCTTTGTCCTTGTAACTTGGTGTTTTACCAACTTTCTTCTCCTTTGCAGGTCAGGCAAAAGAATGCCCTTGCGAAGCAGCTTCGAGAGGAGGCAGTTAATAAGGATGCAGAGGTCTTCGATTTAAGGGGACAAATGTGGTTGTGGCCTCAGAGAGGGACCTTCTATGGATGGAGATGTCGTCAACCCAGGAACTTCTGCAGAGTTCCAAAGAGGAGGTTTTCGCACTATCGTCGGCTAAGTCTGCGACAGAAGAAAAGGCGTCCTCGTATAAGAAAGGTGCCACCACTGCAAACAAACGATCTCAAGAGATAGTAGTGAAGGCCAAGTAGAAGCTGACTTGGGCCGTTGCTTTTGTTCATGTGCAAGCGAGGAGGCAGGCTCTTGAGGAAGTGAGTGATAAGGGCGCCGATCTCTCAGCTGAGAACGAGGAAGCCCGAACCTTGGAGGAGAAATCTTCTTTTTTAGCCACTTCAGATGAGGGTTCAGACGATGATTCTGTGGGCAGTGGGGGTGAAGAGTAGACTTAGGTCATTTTTTTTCTTTTTGTTCAAGATTTTATTAGGGGAAAGGCTTTGTAAATGCTCCCCTGTTGTAAATGTGTTTTTGGAAATATAACAATTTTTTCGCTTCAGGTATTTCACGTTTCGTGTTTTAATGCTTTTGTCTTTGAATTCTAATGTTGGCTCTTAGAGGCGTACACTTGGAGCAATCGAGGCCTTTGAGATCAGGCACCATCTCCAAATTGGACCGATAGTTTCTATAGGGTCAATGCCTGCAATAGCAAAATTTCTCGAGGTCTGATGACTTCCGAGCTCTTGCATGGCAGTCTCATTTATGTGGCGTGGTTACAAAGTGACCGAGGAGGCCCCATCAGTGCGCTTCCTAAAAAATGATACTGACATGGTTAGATTTTGTTGGTCTCTAGGTCAAGCGAATAGTCACCACCTGCTCTATATATGTACTTTTTCCCTTTATTTGAAGATACTGCTATATTGAGCGACTATCTTCTTTACAAGGTTCTCCTCTCTTGCGCCAATTTCCCTTTACCTCAAAGCTTTCTCCTAAGTATTCTATTTCCCCTTTCTTCGTTTTACCAAAGCCATAGCTACTATGCCCACATCCGCTTGCCAAGAAGAGGAAGCTTCTTCCCTAGTTTTGCACTCGGTTGGTGGTATACCCCCGACGTCCGGTGGGCTAACATCGAGGTGCTTTGTCTCCAAGACTGACTTTACGTTAGAGAAACCTCCTAATATTCTGGGCCACCGGGAGCATGCATCGAGGTTTATCTCCTCAGTAGGGGAGGAGCACCTCGAGGTACTCAGAAAAGACTGTGGATGGGGAGAAGAGGTGGTGTTGCAGGCGTACCTTCCCGGAAGAGATGTTTCCCTTTTTATTTTCTTTAATGTTCCCTTGGTTGCCGAACGAGGTTCCTGACCTGGCTGAATGGTCTCGTAAGCTGGCAGCTTGTTCGACTTATGATAAGTGCAAATGGCGAGACCTATCCAAGGGGATATGGGAGGCAAAACATCATGGTAGGTGTTTAGTGGCTTGTTTTCTCAGAAAGGTACTTTCTTTTTAGCGCACTAACTCTGCCACCGTAGGTATTGGAGAATTTTCTGAGATGAGGCTATGTCCCCTCGGGGAGGAGGAAAGATTGCCGACTTCGGGGCCGAGGATTAATAACAAATGGAAGGAATCTTTGAAGGGCGAGGATGCTCGCAATGGGGCGAGCCCTACTTGGAGGTTCAAAAGAGATATGTCGGTCGAACCTGCGACCTCTGAATCCTCTATTTTTGAAAAAACTGTTCCTTTCTTGCCGCCATCTCCCATTCCCGTTGAAGGCACTTCGAAGGATGAGGGTTTCCTGTCGCCTTCCTCTTTCCCTACCGAAGGTACTTCGAGGGAAATTCGAGGCTAGAGGCCAAGTGAATCGAGTGGAATATCGGGCGATCGTGCTCCCATCGGGAGTAATTTTATCGAGGCCGATAAGGCCAAGCCAATAAATGTGTGCTCGAACTTTGACGAAGCTCAGTGGCTCAGTTCCATGGTGATTTTTGGTGGTCGGTACATGGTTTTTTAGTTTCGTGCCTTCCCTTCCTTATTCAGCTCCCTTTTCGCAGGCCTTCGGCAAGCTCAAGTCTGAGCTGCTTCGTCGTGAAACCAAGTTGCGGAAAGCTTTGGATGGGGAGAAATCCCTCAGGCTTCTTTTTAAGAAGAGGGGAAATGAGTTGGACTACCTGCGGTACGAGGCGGATCAAAGTTGAAACTACGAAAGCTATCTCGAAAGACAGGTAACCTTTATTTCGAGTCGATGTATGCTCCCTTTTTCTGCTTTTCGAGATTAATATTCCGATGTTTCAGCTACAGAGAAAAACGGAGGAGCTAGAATGACTTTGGGCTGAAGTTGACCGGGTTTAGTATGAGTGTAACGAGCTAAAGGTCCAGGCAGATGCCCAAGTTGCGGCCAAGAGAGATGCTTTGGCCAAGGCTTCCGCCCTCGAAGTGCAACTCTAGAATGCTCGTTCAATTAGCTCGGGCCGAATGAGCATGATTGTGAGGCTCGTGTCTGAACATCTAAAGATGAAGACCGAGGTTGTAGATGCTCGGGCTGAAGCCAAAGGGTTTCGAACCAAGGCTGATAAGAAAGTGGCCGTCTATTTGCAAGATGTTGCCGACGCTCGAGCTGAGATGAGAGGGGTCCTTGACCGTGAGAGTAGGAGCAAAGAGTATGTTAGGTGTAAATCTTGGAGGGAAACTGTTAAGGAGATCCATGCCAGGGTCTTCGATCTCTCGAAAGGGATAGAGCAGGCAAAGGCGGACGAATATGATGCTAAGTTCCTTTTGTCCGATGCCGAAGATAGCGAGAGAGAGGCCGACGGGCCATAGTCCCCGAGGAGGATGCAGATTAGGCCTTTCTTTTTGTTTTTGTGTATAGTAACTTTTAAAGAACATTGTAAATGGAGCTTTGTATTTTTTCACGTATACGTATAAAAGGAAGCCTTGCGATTTCATTTTTCGCGCACTTCCCTTTGCTTCGGTGTTTGTCAGTCATTAGCCAGATTGAACTGGTCTTCGAGTTTGAAAAGAACCTTTAGGTTTATAGTACGGCCCTGGGGCTCGTGGGGCTGGCCCGTAGGCTCTTACACATTTGGTCGGCACGACCTGTTAGCATAAGCCGACGTTTGAGCTCTTAAGCTTTTGCTATTAGGCATATTCAGCTAACTATTTTGGGTTCAGTCTCCTAGCCGGGTTTCGACTCGAGCTCATTGACCCTTAAGTTTTTAAATTTAAAGTTGGCCCTTAGGCTCTTATGCGTTAGGTTGGTACGACCTTTTATATGGGCTGACGGAAGTGGCTCTTACGCATTGGGTCAGTACGACCTCTTATATAGGTTGGCGACAGTGGCTCTTACGCATTGGGTTAGTACGACCCTTTATATGGCTGGCGACATTGGCTCTTACGCATTGGGTCAGTACAACCTCTAATATAGGCTTTATTTTTCCCTCGTTAAGGACGTTTTGAAATTGTGCTTTCCTGACTCTTCGACGATTTCGATAAAAACCTCGATTGTGAGTCGTTATGTAGAGATGAACGAGCACCTCGGGAGGTTTTGCTCAGTGACTGAGTGTTTCCAAGCCTATAGTTTGGAGATGACACGGTTAAAGCTTTTTTGCATGAGTCGAGGGTAGCCTGTTTAACCGGTTCTTTTCGAAGTACTTTCAAAGTAATTGAAGGCCTGTGATTTTATATCGATGGTCGGGCATCCTCGAGTCGTGTTAGTTTGGTCGAAACCTTATGACTGTAGTCATTTATGTTTGGCTGTAGCCTTTTAGTTCCCAAGTGAAGTAGTTTTGGCGTCTATATTGAGGGTATGCCTTTTTAGGGGTCTTACAACTTTGAATATATAGCCTTAACATTAAGATTGGGGTAATGCCTTTTTGTAAGGTCTTAAAATTTTTACATGCCTTGCTTGAGGTCTTACAACTTTGGTTACTTGGTACAAGTATGGTTCATGCCTTGCTTGAGGTCTTACAATTTTGGTTACTTGGCACAAGTATGGTTCGTGCCTTGCTTGAGGTATTACGAAGTCGAGGTTGCCCGTATGGGGTCTTATGGCCTCGGCAGTCCCCGAGACAATTAAAGTTTTCTTGGCACTGGAACCATTTTTGTAGACTTGACATTGCCTATTTGATGGCTTACGAGCTTGAAGCTTCCGACCCGGGGGTCATACGGATGAGTTTTTGACGCCAGTCCCCGAGTGTTCGGGACGTTCTTGGCTTCTGGAGCCATTTTTGTAACCTTGATGTTGCCTCATTGAGGGCTTACAAGTTCGAAGCTTCCGACCCAGAGGTCATACGGCTTCGAGTTTTTGACGTCAGTCCCCGAATGTTCGGGACGTTTTTTGGCTTTGGAGCCATTTTTGTAAAAAATACCGAACTCCTTTGAAACGCGAAATGCTTTGATGGAGGGAAAGTATTCTTTGATTACTTGGTACAAGTATATATGTTTTTGCTATTAAGGTCTCGGTTATTCTATACGGACACAGTTCGTTTGACCATTTGGCCCGGTACATCATTTTCCTATCAAGGCCACATTTAGCACATCTTGGCTTCTCTGAGGAGGTGACCTTCCGGGGGGATACCCCCCAGTATTCGAGGTTGGTTGAAAAGAAGAATTGAGTACTTGTTGAGTCTTCCTTAGGTAGCATATAGACGTTGCCTCATTAAAAACCTTGCCGGTAAAATTCTTCTTGGGATAAAAACCTGGTCAAAGGAAAAGAGTGCAATGTATGCTTTTGGAACCTAAGGCCTTCGAGTTGGAAAGAGTTTCGGCCATTTCTATCGGAAACCTGCACTCAGGTTTATAAGGGTATGATCATACCTTAGTGCTGACGGTGCTTTGGGCCTCGATACGTTTCAACCGTTTGTTCTGAGGACACAGTACAGTCTTTTGCTTTGTTTAGTCGAGTGTAGCTGGGAATATAGCTTGTTATTGCTATTTTACTATTTTCTTATCCTTTGGCTCCCTCGACGAAGGAGGTATTGGCGCCGGTGCCAAATCGTGCACCACAAACATCTCTTTTGTTGCATGCTGTTCCCCGTAGACAGTTTTTATCCCATCCTTTGCCGTAAATTTCATCATTTGATGGAGGGTGGATGGTACTGCTCTCATGCAGTGTATCCATGGCCTTTCGAGCAATGCCTTGTACCTCATGTCTCCTTCGATGACATGAAACTTGAAATTTTGGGTTGTGCCAGCCACATTGACGGGGATGGTGATTTCTCCTTTCATTATTTTGCTTGCCATGTTGAATCCGTTGAGGACTTGAGAGGTGGGCACAATATGGACGAGCAGTCCTAGCTACTCCACCACCCTCGACCTGATAATGTTGGCCGAGCTACGTGGATCCACAAGCACACACTTAATTTGAAATGTATTTACAAGAAAAGAAATTACCAACGCATCGCTGTAAGGCTGAAATAGAGCCTCGATGTCTTCGTCGCTCAATGCGAGGGCATACTCGGGTATGTAACCTCGAGTTTGCTTTTCCCTAGTGATGGATATTTTTGTTCTCCTGACCATTGGTTCTTGTAGGGCATCGATGCCTCCAAATATCATATGGATGATATGTTGTGGCTCATCTATTTCATTCTTCTTGGTCGCCTCTCTTTCCCGGAACTAATTTTTGGCTCGATCGCTAAGGAATTCTCGGAGGTGACCTTTGTTGAGTAGTCAGGCTACTTCTTCCCGGAGTTGTTGGAAATCCTCGATCCTGTGAATGTGTGTGCCGTGAAATTCACACACTAAGTTATGGTTCCTTTGCGAAGGATCTAATCTATAGGCCTTGGCCACCTGGTATCGCTAATTTTACTGATGGCGATTACGATATCAAAAATATTGACATTGAAGTTGTATACCGACAAGTGGGGTGCCTCTGTCGGCCCTGTGTGCCTATCAAACCCAACTCTGTTAACAAGTTCCCAAGGATTCTGGCATTGATCCATCCTTCGGTCATTGCGGGGTATGTTGCACCTCGAGGCATTCCTTCTATCTTCAGTGTATGGTTGGTATCTTTCTTTGTTTGGCTTTGGTTCCTTTGTGTCGTGCCCCCTTTTTTCCTCTTCGCATCGGAAAATCGGGTTTATGACATTTTTGGGTATAGGACAACTCATTCCTTTTGGGAACTAGATTTTGCATTTTTAAAGAGTTGCCACCTAATGATTTAAGGTGCATTAGGACACCTATAGGGTTCATTTCTAAGTTTGCTTGATAACCAGAGATAGGGTAAGGGCTAAAAATTATCCTAAGGGGAAGGTGTTAGGCTCCCCTCATGATGCACTATTGTGGTTCCCAGCCAGACAGGTTTATAAATTTTGTACAATTAGCAGATAGACAAGTATAGGCTCAAGTAGTAGGGGATTTGAGTTTGAACACATAAGAGTTTGAAAACAATTAAAAGGGCGAATTTTGGAAAATTGAGTTGTAGTTCTACAAATACTTGAGAATATAAAAGAAAAGGGGGAGGGGTCCTAGGTTTATTTATAATATGGATCACATGCAGAACTTGCCTATTTGTGTGAAAGTAAAGCATGCAGAACTTGAATTAAAACAGAGCACATCCTATAGGCATGTTCTCTACCCTTCTAATAACATGCATAATTACCCCATCCCTTTTCACCAGCCAACCCAAATATTTGTTACAAAATTACAGACCAAATACAGAATTACATCAGAAAAATGTAAAAATAAGAAGTTACAACCATATGAAGCCTGATTCTGACTTCCTCTCTGAGTTAGGGAATAAACCACCTCAAATGCCACTTGTTTCAAAGCCTTTCTCAGATCTGGGTGTGTCAAAGCTTCCTAAGGGTCTCAAGGGACCCCGGGCAGTGCTTACACCCAGGTTTGCATAACCAAGTAGCGATGACTGTAGTGTGAAAGGGCTAGCCCTTATGTGTCCAAGTTCAGAGGGAGCTCAAGGGTCCCAAGGCAAGGCTCACACAAGAGGGGCAAAACCTAGGTTCTAAGAGTATAGTGGAAGTGCAGAAATAGAGATTTATTTAAAACTGTGTTGAGAATAGTAAGAGGTAAGGGTGATTTGAAAATATTAGTAGTAAAACTTAAACTACACAGAATCAGTAATTGCACAAAGGGGTAAGGGGTTATAGGAATACATAACATGAAGCATATGACCCTAGGAATGGTCAGGTTTGGACATGCACAGCAATAGATAATACTGGCATGCCCACAAACCAGCCAGAGAACACAAACACATAGGGGATATGGAGGTTTGGGATTCATAAGTCAGCAAATCACATAACAAGTGACTGACAAAGTACATACATAAGGGGAAACATTAATTTAAAAGGGGAGGGAGCAGATTACAGCCTACTTAGTAATGTAACTTGATTTCATAAACATAAGTAGAAGCAGGCAAGAGGGAAGGAAACTGAAACAGCTAAAGAAACATGTTGTTGTTGATGCCTGAAGATTAACTAGGACATACAAGTAAGAAGCAAAGTGCAGAAAGGGAAAGTAAGCAAATTTCCACAGCCTAGCCTTGGCTTTCAGCCGGCTAGAAAAGGCAGTAGCACAAGGAGTAATAGAGAAAAGAGAGAGCTTTGAGTGAAGTGTGTGTTCTGAACTCAAATGGTTCGTGTCATTGAAAGAGAAGAGGGTGGTTATTTATAGTTTTGAAAACGAGTGAAGAATAAGGTAATAAGTAAAGTCTTAACACAAACATGGAAACAATCACAAGTCAGAATCAATTACCACAAGTGATTCCCTTTAATTAAGGAATCACTATTTAACGGGTAGCATCATGTCTAATTAAGGAAAGAAAATTAGTTTGGAGACAGATTGATTATTGCCATATAAGGGGCAATAAAAGCATGAAGCAAACAATCAAGTCTAAGTACAAAGATATGCTTATTTTGGAAAAGATTCAGCAAGGTAAAACATCACAGTAAAGGGAAAGGAATCAATTAATTTTTAACATGCGAGTGAAATTAGGAGTCATAAAAGAAAAGCTTTTGCAATCAGTCACCAGATCAAGATCAATCAAGGAAGAAATACGATTCTGCACTTCAGTATATAAATAGAGTGTACAGAAGCATCAGACATGCGAGACAAAACATATTGGCAAAAGAGATAACACAATCATACAGTAGTGGCAGAAACAAGCTAGGATTCAGTAGTAAGGAAGATATTCAAAGCACAGTTGTCAAGTATGTCATGTAATCACATAGAATCAATAGTGAAGAAAACATAGCAACATGTAAAGAGAATCAGAAACAAATAAAGGTCTTACAGTATCAAGTGAAGAAAACCTATTAAGAAATTAGGGTCGATTTAAAAGATAGTAAAACTCAGAATCAGATAAGTCACATAAAGAAAAGACAGTTTGAAACAAGGAACTTTTGATTAAGTCAAGTATACATTAAAACGAGCAATTTTAGACCAAAAGACCTAGGGTTTTCCACAATAATCGAGTTTAAAAAGATGGTAAAACTCGGAATAAGATAAGTCAAGCAAGAACGGAAAACTTAATCGAACAAACACACATTTATGCAAACAGTTTCAGAACTCGAATGAGATCAAAAAGGAATTAGGGTTTTCAACATGCTGACTCAGATAGAAGAACAACATGAGCAAAACATAGCAAAATCACAAACATATTAAAATCAGAGAAGAGATTTTTTGAAACAACTTAAAGGAAAATCCTAATCGTCGAAAAAAAGAAGAGTCGTTTTAAAAGAAAAGTTGAAGAACCTTAGAGAAAACACTTAAGAAATTCATAGTAAGCACAGATCTATGGCAGATCTAAAAGAAAACCAAAAGATCTTAAAGATTAGGGTTTTGAAAGACCCAAAAAAAGTGAAAAAGACCTTGAAAGTTACCGATCTAACCAGGAGAGTCAAGGATCTGACTCGAATGGCCATGGCTGGCCGGAGAAAGGTCATGGATGACCGGAGAAGGGCCATGAACAGAAATCGAGCAAGGACTGGACCAGATTCCCTCGAGGTCTGGCCATGAAACCACAGAAACAAACATCCAGGAGCCATAGGAGGCCATTACACGTCTACAATGGCCATGGGAGGCCATGTATTAGGCAGGGTTTAGGGTGAATTGGGGTGGGATTAGATGGCGGTGGCTAGGGTTCATGAGGGTTTCAGAGAAAATTGAGAGGGAAAGGGAATTCAAGGGCGGCGTTAGGTGAAAAATGAGGTAGGGTAAGGGGTCGTTTAAGGTTAAAAAAGGTAAGGGGGAATGGTGGCCATTGATCTAAATGATCAACGACCTAGATTCAAAAGGGTAGGTGGGGAATCCGGGTTTGGGTCGGGTTTAATTGAAATTGGGCCAGGAAATTGGGTTTAAATTGGGGTCAGATTTAGGCTACATATGAAATGCAATTGGGCTATTATTTAAATAGCCAATATTTCCTTTTTAAAATTATAAAAATAGTAAATTAATTTCTGGAAATAAATTGAAAGCACAAAAATGATTTATAACATATAATTGACAATTTAAAAATACAGGACTTAATTTTATGAGTATAAAATACAATTGAATCTTAAAAGGGCTAATATTGTAATTATATGCAATTTAGTTTAAAAAATACTAAATAAATTTTTAAAAATATGAAAAAATTACATTAGCTATATTTTAGCATAAATATAAAAGTACAACAAATAAATTACTAAAATAATAATTTTGGAAATAATTATTGGGGGTTTTTTGGATAAAAGAGGGAAATCAATAGATTTAAAAATCTTTAAAAATTATGAAAAAATAATAAAATATTTGGACATTCTTATAGATGCATATATATGCTATTTTGAAGGTAGTTTGCATATTTAAAAATATATAAGAAAAAATTAGGTATCAACACTTTGCCGGAAGCTTGCTAGGATATACCGAGCTCGAGGGGGCTCCTAGTTGGTCGTTTTCGACCCTGATCATTGGTTGGTATCGAGTGTGGACATCCGACCAAGTCACATCGGGATATTTGAATAAGTTCTGCTTCAGCTGCTTCGAAGCTACCGAGTTTCGCTCGTTCAAACCTTGAGTGAAGACCTGCACTGCCTAGTCGTCGGAGACTGGTGGTAGCTCCATTCGCTCCATTTAAAAGCGAGATACGAACTCTCGTAGCATCTCGTTCTCCCTTTGCTTGATTTTGAAGACATCGGATTTCCTTGTAGCTACCTTGATGTCACCAACATGTGCCTTTATGAAGGAATCTGCCAGCATGGCGAACAAATCTATTGAGTTTGGGGCTAGGTTATGATACCACATCATCGCCCTTTTTAAAATTGTCTCTCCGAACTTTTTTAGTAGGACAAATTCGATCTCTGTCGTCCTTTAGGTCGTTTCCCTTTAGTGCACAAGTGTAAGTAGTGGCGTGCTCGTTGGGGTCCGAGGTTCCGTTGTACTTCGGAAGGTCGGGCATTCTAAACTTCTTTGGAATGGGTTTTGGAGCCGCTTCCTGTGGGAACGACATCTGTACAAACTTCTTCGAATCTACACCGTTCAGGATCGGAGGTGCGCCCGGAATTTGGTCGACCCTGGAATTGTAGGTCTCTACCTTCTTGTTGTTGGCTTCTATCTTTTTCTCGCCCGACTCGATCCTCTTTGTGAGGTCCTCAAGCATCTTTATGATGGCGGGGTTGGATGCCGACCTGTTGTTGCTTGATCTTTCTAGTACCTGCTCGGCTTCTGGAGCCGTTTCTGGTGCTATTATGCTGGGATTGTTTTGGTTCGTGATGTATATTACTGAAGGTTCCACCTATGAAGGGTGTCATGAGATTTGGAAAGAATGGCAAGTTGAGCCCTCGGTTTATTGGGCCGTTTGAAGTGCTTCGGAGGATTGAGAAGGTGGCCTATGAGCTTGCTTTGCTACCTAGATTATTGAGTTTGCATCCAGTATTTCATGTTTCTATGCTTCAAAAGTATATTGGCGATCCATCCCATGTTCTGGATTTTAGCACAGTTCAGTTGGATGGTGATTTGACTTATGATGTGGAGCTGGTGGCTATTTTGGGGCGTCAGGTTCGAAAGTTGAGGTCAAAGGATTTGGCTTCAATGAAGGTGCAATGGAGATGCTAGACCATGGAGGAGGCTACTTGGGACACCTAGCGGGAGATGTAGAGCAGATACACACACCTATTTGAGGCTTCAGGTATGTTTCTAGACCATTCGAGGATGAACGTTTGTATAAGAGGTGGAGGATGTAACGACCTAGCCGGTTGTTTCAAGAGTTATATCCCCATTCCCCCATTTCCTGCTTCATTTGTTTTCTATAGCTATATTATGATATACCGGGTTAGTTGGTTCAGGTCCGGAGTGGTTTCGGAGGGAATTGAGATACATAGTCTCTTAATTGAAAGCTTAAGTTGGAAAAGTTGACCGGATGTTGAATTATGTGTAAATGACCTCAGATTTGAATTTTGATGGTTCCGTTAGCTATTTTGGACTTAGGAGCGCATCCGAAATGTGATTTGGAGGTCCGTGGCAGAATTAGGCTTGAATTGGCGAAAGTTAAATTTTTTGCAATTTTGGTCGGCAATGGAAATTTGATATTGGTATAGGATTGGATTTTCGAAAGTTGGAGTAGGTTCGTGGTGTCATTTATGACTTGTGTGCAAAATTTGAGGTTATTAGGATGGGGTTTGATAGGTTTCAACATCGTTTGTGGAATTTAGAAGTTTAGAAGTTCTTTAGGCTTGAATGCGGGTGTAATTTGGTGTTTTTATGTTATTTTGAGTTATCCAAAGGTTCGACTAAGTTCGTATGATGTTATGGGACGCGTTGGTATGTTTGGTTGAGGTCCCAAGGGCCTCGGGGTGAGATTCGAGTGGTTAACGAATCATTTTTGGCCTTGGTGAGATTACTGATATCTGCTACTGCATTTTTTCTGGTTTCCTCTTACACGTTTGTGAGAGGGGCCTCACATTCGCGAAGAATATTTTTGAGATGATTGGATTTGTTCTTCATGTTCGAGAAGGGGAATACGTAAACTTGAAGGTGTGGTCTGGATGTGCATCGCGATCATGGGAGTAGGGTCGCGTTCGAGAAGAGGAGAGAGGTAACTAGGGACCCCTAACCTTTTGTTCTACGCGTTCACGAGGTTGTGGTCGCATTTGCGAAGGGTTGAGCTGGTAAAGCATCACATTCACGAAGCAATTGTCGCGTTAGCGAAGAGTAAAGTGGAGAGGCAGTCAAGTTGGCCTACGCGAACGCGAGAGGACGGTCGCGTTTGCGAAGAAGGAAATCTGGGCATACACTGTTAAATTCAAAATCGATGGTTTGAGTCCATTTTTCATATTTTGAGCTAGAGATCACGGTGTTTACCTTGAAACAGTAATTACAATTATATTTGATTTTGTGGTTCTAAAAATACGTGATCTATTTTTATGCTAGTTATTAAGCAATAGATGCTAAGTTAAAGATTAGATAATAAGATAAGAGCTTGTAGATAGTGTAATAATCAAACCAGATGGCTGGAAATCAGGGACTTGAGCTTGCGTGTACGGGGCCTCGAGCTCGAGTCGGGTGCCCGGCTAAGGGCAGTCAATGGAGGATTAACAGTTATCATAAATTTGATGGCGGCTATTTATGACCAATAATGAGCAATAAATAAAGAATAATAAATAAAACACAAAAATGTAAGCAATAATTCCAGAGAATATGTTAAGTTATGGAGCAAGAAAATGTTCTTGTATATTCAATATTGTGTATCAGATCATCCCCTTACAAAATGACAAGGATCCCCTTTGTATATGAGGGGGAATCCCAATATAGTACAAATGCATTTATTACAAAGATATGGGGTTGGTACATCCATTTAAATGCCATGATACGCGTTTGAACTAGCTAATAGACTTTGTCAACTCTAGTCACGTGCCTTGGGAACCTCACATCGATCCACCGTAGCCGCTGATTTACACTGCCTTGAGGCCGATCATTGAGAACCCTTAGGGTTGAAACCCGAGCTGAGCTTCAATCCTTCTGGGGCCAATCTCTATAAGGCGCCTTAATGGTTGTAAAATTTGACCATTGATTTTTACCGTATACAGATAGTCCCCACGTTTCCTAGAATAAAATGATAGGAAATGGTTTTGAACTCCTACTCCTTAGGCACTACCATCATAACGTTAGCCTATCAGAGCATTAAATGCCATAACTCAAAAAGCCGTGCAAGGGTCGTTGTCAACACGACTATCGAGAAGCCCACGAACCGCTATTGGTTCGTTCTTTCCACTGTCAATATGGCTTCTATAAATACCTCAATCATTCAATGATTCACACTTTTACAACATCTTCAAACTTTCAAAGCCAAGGTCATCCCCTTACTCATTCTTCTTTCTTCCGTTCTTGGTTCCTCACTTCCTTTCTCATAAAGGCCTTTCCACCACTATGGGTAGAACCTCTAAAATATTGCCTCGAAAAGAGGATGTTGCCTCTTCGTCTCGAATATCCAAGGGCAAGACCAAAAGTTGAACCTACCATTGAACATTGTACCCCTACCGAGTTTGATACTGTGAACGATTTTTCTGTCGAGAGACCCTCATCTACGCCGGGCCGATGCGAATACGTGTCCTGGTATATTAGCGTCGTGACTTATATACAAAAAAGTGAGGGATGACTGTCGATGGAAGAGTATAGTGCTGGTTGAGATTCCTAGTTCTAATGAGAGCATAACAGACCACAAGGCTGGCTTTCTTCATGTTTATACATACCCATTCACTTTGGGTCCCATCGATTCTTCAGATACTTCTTCCTCGGTGATAAATTTGGTTATTCTCGACTTCTGTCATAAGTATCAAGTGACGTTTAGCCAAATTTATCCTTCTTTCTAGAGGGTAGTCTATATGCTCCATTATTTCTCCAACAAGGTCGTGGGTATGACTTTCATCCTTGACCACTTGATTAGACTATATAGCCCTCGTCTCTTTCGAGGTCTGATCAAGCTTCACCCTCGATCCACGAAGCCATTTATATCGAGCATTGATGACAACAAGGATTGAGGGTGGATGAGCAGGTTTGTCCGGGTGAGGACCTCGAACATCATCCCGACCAAAAGGATGCCATTCCCGGAGAAGTTGAATATGGAGCGTCAATGCCTATCCCTCGAACATGCTTTACTGTCTTCTAACTTTCTTCTCAAAAAATGATCTACCCTTTGTTTATGCAGCTACCGTTTGGTATACTGAAGTGGTTCAAGACCTGTCAGGGTGGATTAGGCAATTGGATACTTCATTCCTTTATCTCGAGCGTTCTTGGCCCGACTTGGCTAAAACGTGGTGGCCGGACAAAAATCACGATAAGCCTTTTTGTTGTCTCCTCTACCATGTTTCAATATCTCTTTCGTATTGACAAGCTGTGAGTATTATGATTGTGCAAGCCTTGGTGATGGAGTGCTGATGAGACTGCCTTCCGACAGCAAGGAAGAGACCTGGAAGCCTGATAAGGGCAAGAAGAGGAAAAAAAAGGTGGATGTTGCATCTCCTATGTCAAAGAAGCCCAAATCTCGCAGGCCTCGTGCCGATGCCAATGTCTCGGCTTCAGCTTCTTGGGCAAGTCCCGGTACTGAGGATGAAGATGATGATGATGATGAGAACCTTCTGGTACAAAGGACAAGGTCGGGCACGGATGCCTTACAGGTGGCTGGGCCGAGGGCCGCTGAATTGGGAACGGTCGATTTGGCTCGAGCCCATGCTGTGGAGACCCTCGAGAAGGGTGAGGATACAGTCTCGGAGTTCCTAATCGGACGTGGTACAGTCCCTGTCAAGGAGCCCATTGTTGATGACTCCAAAGGGCCTGGGCCCAGAGCTTTTTGGGGGAAGGATTTGCCCTTCGGAGATATCGATGTCCTGGGTGGCCTTAATTCGGGTCCTCAATTCTCCCCTAGGGAATTCAGGGATGCACAATACCCAAGGGTCACCAATGTGGAGGGCCTTCATGAGGGGGGAGATGTGCTTGGAAATTTTCTTGATGGTGTCAGTGAGGACATTGATCTCGACGCTCCCAACGCTATAGAGGAGGCAGAGAGGCTCTAGCAGCAGATGATACCCCTTTTATGTATACTTTTCGTGGTTCAAGTATTTCTACTCATTTTTCTGAATCTTCTGTTTTGTTGTAGGCTAAGAAAATGTATGATGATACTATCTCTAAGCTGCGAGATGAGCTTATATACCGTAGGAAGGAGGTCGAGAATCTCACCTCGAGGTTAAAGGAGTTGGAGACCTCTTTTGCAAGAAGGGGGAGGAATTGAATGGGCTCCGGGCGAGGTTGGAAGGAGTGTGCCGAGAAAGAGATAACCTTACCGAGCAGGTATTACTGTATTTCCGTACTTGCCCTTTGTCCTTGTAACTTGGTGTTTTACCAACTTTCTTCTCCTTTGCAGGTCAGGCAAAAGAATGCCCTTGCGAAGCAGCTTCGAGAGGAGGCAGTTGCTAAGGATGCAGAGGTCTTCGATTTAAGGGGACAAATGTGGTCGTGGCCTCGGAGAGGGACCTTCTGTGGATGGAGATGTCGTCAACCCGGGAACTTCTGCAGAGTTCCAAAGAGGAGGTTTCTGTACTATCGTCGGCTAAGTCTGCGGCAGAAGAAAAGGCGTCCTTGTATAATAAAGGTGCCACCACTACAAACAAACGAGCTCGAGAGATAGTAGTGAAGGCCAAGTAGAAGCTGACTTGGGCCGTTGCTTTTGTTCGTGCGCAAGCAAGGAGGCAGGCTCTTGAGGAAGTGAGTGATAAGGGCGCCGATCTCTCAGCTGAGATCGAGGAAGCCTGAACCTTGGAGGAGAAATCTACTTTTTTAGCCACTTCAGATGAGGGTTCGGACGATGATTCCGTGGGCAGTGGGGGTGAAGAGTAGACTTAGGTCATTTTTTTTTCTTTTTTTTCAAGATCTTTGTAAATGCTCCCCTGTTGTAAATGTGTTTTTGGAAATATAACATTTTTTTCGCTTCAGGTATTTCACGTTCCATGTTTTAATGCTTTTCTCTTCGAATTCTAATGTTGGCTCTTAGAGGCGTACACTTGGAGCAATCGAGGCCTTTGAGATCAGGCACCATCTCCAAATTGGACCGATAGTTTCTATAGGGTCAATGCCTGCAATAGCAAAAATCCTCGGGGTCTGATGACTTCCGAGCTCTTGCATGACAGTTTCATTTATGTGGCGTGGTTACAAAGTGACCGAGGAGGCCCCATCAGTGCGCTTCCTAAAAAATGATACTGACATGGTCAGATTTTGTTGGTCTCTAGGTCAAGCGAATAGTCACCACCTGCTCTATATATGTACTTTTTCCCTTTATTTGAAGATTCTGCTATATTGAGCGACTATCTTCTTTACAGGGTTCTCCTTTCTTGCGCCAATTTCCCTTTACCTCAAAGCTTTTGCCTAAATCTTCTATTTCCCCTTTCTTCGTTTTACCAAAGCCATAGCTACTATGCCCAAATCCGCTTGACAAGAAGAGGAATCTTCTTCCCTAGTTTTGCACTCGGTTGGTGGTATACCCCCGACATTCGGTGGGCTAACATCGAGGTGCTTTGTCTCCAAGAGGGACTTTAAGTTAGAGAAACCTCCTAATGTTCTGGGCCACCGGGAGCATGCGTCGAGGTTTATCTCCTCAGTAGGGGAGGAGCACCTCGAGGTACACAAAAAAGACTGTGGATAGGGAGAAGAGGTGGTGTTGCAGGCGTACCTTCCCGGAGGAGAGCATTATGGCCCATGTCGAGGGGTTTTTGAATGTATATACGTACCCCTTTACATTGGGCCCTCTCGATAGGGTCGTGCTCGAGTTTTGTAGAAGGTCAGGTTACCTTGGCTTAGGCTCACCCATCCTTTTGGAAGATAGTGCTGATGATAAGGTACTTTGCGGATAAGACTGGGCTCGAATTCACCCTAAGTCACCTCATTAGGTTATACAGGCCTTTGCATTACTAGGTCCTGATTACTCTGTGACATCGATCCACCCGGTCCCTTGCCATTAGCAACTAAGAAGACGAGGACCGAGAGTGGATGAGCAATTTGTTCAAGCACGGATAGTCGATATTATCCTTGGAGAGTTTTTGCCATTTCTTGAGAAATGGAATTTCACATGAAAGTGGTACACTTGTGTTTTTATTGTTTTTGTCCATAATAGAGGCGGGCTCCATAAAGATGTTTCCCTTTTTATTTTCTTTAACGTTCCCTTGGTTGCCGAACGAGGTTCCTGACCTGGCTGAATGGTCTCGTAAGCTGGCAGCTTGTTCGACTTATGATAAGTGCAAATGGCGAGACCTATCCAAGGGGAGATGGGAGGCAAAACATCATGGTAGGTGTTTAGTGGCTTGTTTTCTCAGAAAGGTACTTTCTTTTTAGCGCACTAACTTTGCCACCGTAGGTATTGGAGAATTTTCCGAGATGAGGCCGTGTCCCTTCGGGGAGGAGGAAAGATTGCCGACCTCGGGGCCGAGGATTGATAACAAATGGAAGGAATCTTCGAAGGGCGAGGATGCTCGCAATGGGGCGAGCCCTACTTAGAGGTTCAAAAGAGATATGTCGGTCAAACCTGCGGCCTCTGAATCCTCTATTTTTGAAAAAACTATTCCTTTCTTGCCGCCGTCTCCCATTCCCGTTGAAGGCACTTCGAAGGATGAGGGTTTCCTGTCGCCTTCCTCTTCCCCTACCAAAGGTACTTCGAGGGAAATTCGAGGCCAAGGGCCAGGTGAATCAAGTGGAATATCGGGCGATCGTGCTCCCATCAGGAGTAATTTTATCGGGGCCGATAAGGCCAAGCCAGTAAATGTGTGCTCGACCTTTGACGAAGCTCAGTGGCTCAGTTCCATGGTGAGTTTTGGTGGTCGGTACATGCTTTTTTAGTTTCGTGCCTTCCCTTCCTTATTCAACTCCCTTTTTGCAGGCCTTCGGCAAGCTCAAGTCCGAGCTGCTTCGTCGTGAAACCAAGTTGCGGAAAGCTTTGGATGGGGAGAAATCCCTCAGGCTTCTTTTTAAGAAGTGGGGAAATGAGTTGGACTACCTGTAGTACGAGGCGGGTCGAAGTTGAATCTACGAAAGCTATCTCGAATGACAGTTAACCTTTATTTCGAGTGGATGTATGCTCCCCCTTTCTGCTTTTCGAGATTAATATTCCGATGTTTCAGCTACAGAGAAAAACGGAGGAGCTGGAATGACTTTGGGCGGAAGTTGACCGGGTTCAGTATGAGTGTAACAAGCTAAAGGTTCAGGCAGATGCCCAAGTTGCGGCCAAGAGAGATGCTTTGGCCAAGGCTTCCGCCCTCGAAGTGCAACTCTGGAATGCTCGTTCAAATAGCTCGGGCCGAATGTGCATGATTGTGAGGCTCGAGTCTGAACTTCTAAAGATGAAGGCCGAGGGTGTAGATGCTCGGGCTGAATCCAAAGGGTTCCGAACCAAGGCTGATAAGAAAGTGGCCATCTATTTGCAAGATGTTGCTAACGCTCGAGCTGAGATGAGAGGGGTCCTTGACCGTGAGAGTAGGAGCAAAGAGTATGTTAGGTGTAAATCTTGGAGGGAAACTCTCGAGGAGATCCATGCCAGGGTCTTCGATCTCTCAAAAGAGATAGAGCAGGCAAAGGCGGACGAATATGATGCTAAGTTCCTTTTGTCCGATGCCGAAGATAGCGAGAGAGAGGCCGACGGGCCATAGTCCCCGAGGGGGATGCAGATTAGGCCTTTCTTTTTATTTTTGTGTATAGTAACTTTTAAAGAACATTGTAAATGGAGCTTTGTATTTTTTTCACATATACGTATAAAAGGAAGCCTTGCGGTTTCATTTTTCGCGCACTTCCCTTTGCTTCGGTGTTTGTCAGTCATTAGCCAGATTGAACTGGTCTTCGAGTTTAAAAAGAACCTTTAGGTTTATAGTACGGCCCTGGGGCTCGTGAGGCTGGCCCGTAGGCTCTTACACATTTGGTCGGCACGACCTGTTAGCATAAGCCGACGTTTGAGCTCTTAAGCTTTTGCTATTAGGCATATTCAGCTAACTATTTTGGGTTCAATCTCCTAGCTAGGTTTCGACTCGAGCTCATTGACCCTTAAGTTTTTGAATTTAAAGTTGGCCCTTAGGCTCTTATGCGTTAGGTCGGTACGACCTTTTATATGGGCTGACGGAAGTGGCTCTTACGCATTGGGTCAGTACGACCTCTTATATGGGCTAGCAATAATGGCTCTTACGCATTGGGTTAGTACGACCCTTTATATGGCTGGCGACATTGGCTCTTACGCATTGGGTCGGTACAACCTCTAGTATAGGCTTTATTTTTCCCTCGTTAAGGATGTTTTGAAATTGTGCTTTCCTGACTCTTCGACGATTTCGATAAAAACCTCGATTGTGAGTCATTATATGGCGATGAACGAGCACCACGGGAGGTTTTTCTCAGTGACTAAGTGTTTCCAAGCCTATAGTTTGGAGCTGACATGGTTAAAGCTTTTTTGTATGAGTCGAGGGTAGCCTGTTTAACCGGTTCTTTTCGAAGTACTTTCAAAGTAATTGAAGGCCTGTGATTTTATATCGACGGTCGGGCATCCTCGAGTCGCGTTAGTTTGGTCGGAACCTTATGACCATAGTCATTTATGTTTGGTTGTAGCCTTTTAGTTCCCGAGTGAAGCAGTTTTGGCATCTATATTGAGGGTATGCCTTTTTAGGGGTCTTACAACTTCGAATATATAGCCTTAACATTAAGATTGGGGTAATGCCTTTTTGTAAGGTCTTAAAATTTTTACATGCCTTGCTTGAGGTCTTACAGCTTTGGTTACTTGGTATAAGTATGGTTCATGCCTTGCTTGAGGTCTTACAGTTTTGGTTACTTGGCACAAGTATGGTTCGTGCCTTGCTTGAGGTATTACGAAGTCGAGGTTGCCCGTATGGGGTCTTATGGCCTCGGCAGTCCCCGAGACAATTAAAGTTTTCTTGGCACTGGAACCATTTTTGTAGACTTGACATTGCCTATTTGAGGGCTTACGAGCTTGAAGCTTCCGACCCGGGGGTTATATGGATGAGTTTTTGACGCCAGTCCCCGAGTGTTTGGGACGTTCTTGGCTTCTGGAGCCATTTTTGTAACCTTGATGTTGCCTCATTGAGGGCTTACAAGTTCGAAGCTTCCGACCCGGAGGTCATGCGGCTTCGAGTTTTTGACGTCAGTCCCCGAGTGTTCGGGACGCTTTTTTGGCTTTGGAGCCATTTTTGTAAAAAATACCGAACTCCTTTGAAACGCGAAATGCTTTGATGGATGGAAAGTATTCTTTGATTACTTGGTACAAGTATATATTTTTTTGCTATTAAGGGCTCGCTAATACTATACGGACACAGTTCGTTCGACCATTTGGCCCGGTACATCATTTTCCTATCAAGGCCACATTTAGCACATCTTGGCTTCTCTGAGGAGGTGACCTTCCGGGGGGATGCCCCCAGTATTCGAGGTTGGTTGAAAAGAAGAATTGAATACTTGTTGAGTCTTCCTTAGGTAGCATATAGATGTTGCCTCATTAAAAACTTTGCCGGTAAAATCCTTCTTTGGATAAAAACCTGGTAAAAGGAAAAGAGTGCAATGTATGCTTTTGGAACCTAAGGACTTCGAGTTGGAAAGAGTTTCGGCCATTTCTATCGGATACCTGCACTCGGGTTTATAAGGGGATGATCATACCTTAGTGCTGACGGTGCTTTGGGCCTCGATACGTTTCAACAGTTTGTTCTGAGGACACAGTACAGTCCTTTGCTTTGTTTAGTCGGGTGTAGCTGGGAATATAGCTTGTTATTGCTATTTTACTATTTGCTTATCCTTTGGCTCCCTCGACGGTGGAGGTATTGGCGCCGGTGCCATATCGTGTACCACAAACATCTTCTTTGCTGCACGTTGCTCCCTGTAGACGGTTTTTACCCCATCCTTTGTCGGAAATTTCATCATTTGATGGAGGGTGGATGGTACTGCTCTCATGCAGTGTATCCATGGCCTTTCGAGCAATGCCTTGTACCTCATGTCTCCTTCGATGACATGAAACCTGGCATTTTGGGTTGTGCCAGCCACATTGACGGGGATGGTGATTTCTCCTTTCATTATTTCGCTTGCCATGTTGAATCCGTTGAGGACACGAGAGGTGGGCACAATCTGGACGAGCAGTCCTAGCTGCTCCACCACCCTCGACCTGATAATGTTGGCCGAGCTACGTGGATCCACAAGCACACACTTAATTTGAAATGTATTTACAAGAAAAGAAATTACCAATGCATTGCTGTAAGGCTGAGATAGAGCCTCGATGTCTTTGTCGCTCAATGCGAGGGCATACTCGGGTATGTAACCTCTAGTTTGATTTTCCCAAGTGATGGATATTTTTGTTCTCCTGACCATTGGTTCTTGTGGGGCATCTATGCCTCTAAAGATCATGTGGATGATATGTTGTGGCTCATCTATTTCATTCTTCTTGGTCGCCTCTCTTTCCCGGAACTAATATTTGGCTCGATCGCTAAGGAATTCTCGGAGGTGACCATTGCTGAGTAGTCAGGCTACTTCTTCCCAGAGTTGTTGGCAATCCTCGATCCTGTGACTGTGTGTGCCGTGAAATTCACACACTAAGTTATGGTTCCTTTGCAAAGGATCTGATTGATAGGCCTCGGCCACCTGGTATCTCTAATTTTACTTATGGCGAATACGATATCAAAAATATCAACATTGAAGTTGTATTCTGACAAGTGGGGTGCCTCCGTCGGCCCAGTGTACCTATCAAACCCAACTCTGTTAACAAGTCCCCTAGGATTCTGGCCTTGATCCATCCTTCGGTCATTGCGGGGTATGTTTCACCTCGAGGCATTCCTTCTATCTTCAGTGTATGGTTGGTATCTTTCTTTGTTTGGCTTTGGTTCCTTTGTGTCGTGCCCCCTTTTTTCCTCTTCGCATCGGAAAATCGGGTTTATGACATTTTTGTGTATTGGACAACTCATTCCTTTTGGGAACTGGGTTTTGCATTTTTGAAGAGTCGCCACCTAATGATTTAAGGTGCATTAGGACACCTATAGGCTTCATTTCTAAGTTTGCTTGATAACCAGAGATAGGGTAAGGGCTCAAAATTATCCTAAGGGGAAGGTGTTAGGCACCCCTCATGATCCACTATTGTGGTTCCCAGCCAGACAGTTTTATAAATTTTGTACAATTAGCAGATAGACAAGTATAGGCTCAAGTAGGAGGGGATTTGAGTTTGAACACATAAGAGTTTGAAAACAATTAAAAGGGCGTATTTTGGAAAATTGAGTTATAGTTCTACAAATACTTGAGAATATAAAAGAAAAGGGGGAGGGGTCCTAGGTTTATTTATAATATGGATCACATGCAGAACTTGCCTATTTGTGTGAAAGTAAAACATGCAGAACTTGAATTAAAACAGAGCACATCCTATAGGCATGTTCTCTACCCTTCTAATAACATGCATAATTACCCCATCCCTTTTCACCAGCCAACCCCAATATTTGTTACAAAATTACAGACCAAATACAGAATTACATTAGAAAAATGTAAAAATAAGAAGTTACAACCATAGGAAGCCAGATTCTGACTTTCTCTCTGAGTTATGGAATAAACCACCTCAAATGCCACTTGTTTCAAAGCCTTTCTCAGACCTGGGTGTGTCAAAGCTCCCTAAGGGTCTCAAGGGACCCCGGGCAGTTCTTACACCCAGGTTTGCATAACCAAATAGCGATGAGTGCAGTGTGAAAGGGCTAGCCCTTATGTGTCTGTTCAGAGGGAGCTCAAGGGTCCCAAGGCAAGGCTCACACAAGAGGGGAAAAACCTAGGTTCTAAGAGTATAGTGGAAGTGCAGAAATAGAGATTTATTTAAAACTGGGTTGAGAATAGTAAGGG
Organism: Nicotiana tabacum; assembly: GCF_000715075.1. Classification (NCBI taxonomy): domain Eukaryota; kingdom Viridiplantae; phylum Streptophyta; class Magnoliopsida; order Solanales; family Solanaceae; genus Nicotiana; species Nicotiana tabacum. The sequence continues at coordinate 123,716,551 of NC_134090.1, forward strand.
GTAAGGGTGATTTGAAAATAGTAGTAGTAAAACTTAAACTACACAGAATAAGTAATTGCACAAAGGGGTCAGGGGTTATAGGAATACATAACATGAAGCATATGACCCTAGGAAGGGTCAGGTTTGGACATGCACAGCAATAGATAATGTTGGCATGCCCACAAACCAGCCAGAGAACACAAACACATAAGGGATATGGAGGATTGGGATTCATAAGTCAGGAAATCACATAACAAGTGACTGACAGAGTACATACATAAGGGAAAACATTAATTTAGAAGGGGAGGGAGCAGATTACAGCCTACTTAGTAATGTAACTTGATTTCATAAATATAAGTAGAAGCAGGCAAGAGTGAAGGAAACTGAAACAACTAAAGAAACATGTTATTATTGATGCCTGAAGATTAACTAGGACATACAAGTAAGAAGCAAAGTGCAGAAAGGGAAAGTAAGCAAATTTCCACAGCCTAGCCTTGGCTTTCAGCCGGCTAGAAAAGGCAGTAGCACAAGTAGTAATAGAGAAAAGAGAGAGTTTTGAGTGAAGTGTGTGTTCTGAACTCAAATGGTTCGTGTCAATGAAAGAGAAGAGGGTGGTTATTTATAGATTTGAAAACGAGTGAAGAATAAGGTAATAAGTAAAGTCTTAACACAAACATGGAAACAATCACAAGTCAGAATCAATTACCACAAGTGATTCCCTTTAATTAAGGAATCACTGTTTAACGTGTAGCATCATGTCTAATTAAGGAAAGAAAATTAGTTTGGAGACAGATTGATTATTGCCATAGAAGGGGAAATAAAAGCATGAAGCAAACAATCAAGTCTAAGTACAAAGATATGCTTATTTTGGAAAAGATTCAGCAAGGTAAAGCATCACAGTAAAGGGAAAGGAATCAATTAATTTTAAACAGGCGAGTGAAATTAGGGGTCATAAAAGAAAAGCTTTTGCAATCAGTCACCAGATCAAGATCAATCAAGGAAGAAACACGATTTTGCACTTCAGTATAAAATTAGAGTGTACAGAAGCATCAGACATGCGAGGCCAAACATATTGGCAAAAGAGATAACATAATCATAGAGTAGTGGCAGAAACAAGCTAGGATTCAGTAGTAAGAAAGATATTCGAAGCACAGTTGTCAAGTATGTCATGTAATCACATAGAATCAACAGTGAAGAAAACATAGCAACATGTAAAGAGAATCAAAAACAAATAAATGTCTCACAATATCAAGTGAAGAAAACCTATTAAGAAATTAGGGTCGAGTTAAAAGATAGTAAAACTCAGAATCAGATAAGTCACATAAAGAAAAGAGAGTTTGAAACAAGGAACTTTTGATTGAGTCAAGTATACATTAAAACGAGCAATTTTAGACCAAAAGACCTAGGGTTTTCCACAATAATCGAGTTTAAAAATATGTTAAAACTCGGAATAAGATAAGTCAAGCAAGAACAGAGAACTTAATCGAACAAACACACAATTAAGCAAACAGTTTCAGAACTCGAATGAGATCAAAAAGTAATTAGGGTTTTCAACATGCTGACTTAGATAGAAGAACAACATGAGTAAAACATAGCAAAATCACAAACATATTAAAATCAGAGAAGAGATCTTTTGAAATAACTTAAAGGAAAACCCTAATCGTCGAAAAAAGAAGAGTCGTTTTAAAAGAAAAGTTGAAGAACCTTAGAGAAAACACTTAAGAAATTCATAGTAAGAACAAATCTATGGCAGATCTAAAAGAAAACCAAAAGATCTTAAAGATTAGGGTTTTGAAAGACCCAGAAAAAGTGAGAAAGACCTTGAAAGTTACCGATCTAACCAGGAGAGTCAAGGATGTGACTCGAACGGCCATGGATGGTCGGAGAAAGGTCATGGGTGACCGGAGAAGGGCCATGAACAGAAGTCGAGCAAGGACTGGACCAGATTCCCTCGAGGTCTGGCCATGAAACCACGAAAACAAACATCCAGGAGCCATAGGAGGCCATTACACGTCTCCAATGGCCATGGAAGGCCATGCATTAGGCAGGGTTTAGGGTGGATTGGGGTGGGATTAGATGGCGGCGGCTAGGGTTCATGAGGGTTTCAGAGAAAATTGAGAGGGAAAGGGAATTCAAGGGAGGCGTTTGGTGAAGAATGAGGTAGGGTAAGGGGTCGTTTAAGGTTAAAAAGGTAAGGGGGAACGGTGGCCATTGATCTAAATGATCAACGACCTAGATTCAAAAGGGTAGGTGGGGAATCCGGGTTTGGGTCGGGTTTAATTGAAATTGGGCCAGGAAATTGGGTTTAAATTGGGGTCATATTTAGGCTACATATGAAATGCAATTGGGCTATTATTTAAATAGCCAATTTTTCCTTTTTAAAATTATAAAAATAGTAAATTAATTTCTGGAAATAAATTGAAAGCACTAAAATTATTTTTAACATATAATTGACAATTTAAAAATACAGGACTTAATTTTATGAGTATAAAATACAATTGAATCTTAAAAGGGCTAATATTGCAATTATATGCAATTAAGTTTAAAAAATACTAAATAAATTTTTAAAAATATGCAAAAATTACCTTAGCTATATTTTAGCATAAATATAAAAGTACAACAAATAAATTACTAAAATAATGATTTGGAAATAATTATTGGGTTTTTTTTTTGGATAAAAGAGGGAAATAAATAGATTTAAAAACCTTTAAAAATTATGCAAAAATAATAAAATATTTGGACATTCTTATAGATGCATATATATGCTATTTTGAAGGTAGTTTGCATAGTTAAAAATATATAAGAAAAATTTAGGTATCAACACTTTGCAGGAAGCTTGCTAGGATATACTGAGCTCGAGGGGGCTCCTAGTTGGTTGTTTTCGACCCTGATCTTTGGTTGGTATCAGTTGTGGACGTACGAACAAGTCACGGTGGGATATTCGACTAAGTTCTGCTTCAACTGCTTCGAAGCTACCGAGCTTCGCTCGTTCAAACCTTTAGTGAAGGACTGCACTGCCCAGTCATCAGAGACTGGTGGTAGTTCCATTCGTTCCATTTGAAAGTAAGATACGAACTCTCACAGCATCTCGTTCTCCCTTTGCTTGATTTTGAATACGTCGGATTTCCTTGTAGCTACCTTGATGTCACCAGCATGTGCCTTTGTAATGGGTTTTGGAGCCGCTTCCTGTGGGAACGAATTCTGTACAAACTTCTTCGAATCTACACCCTACAGGATCGGAGGTGCGCTCGTGATTTGGTCGACCCTGGAATTGTAGGTCTCTACCTTCTTGTCGTTGGCTTCTATCTTCTTCTCGCCCGACTCGATCCTCTTTGTGAGGTCCTCGAGCATCTTTATGATGGCGGGGTTGGCTGCTGACCTGTTGTTGCTTGATCTTTCTAGTACCTGCTCGGCTTGTGGAGCTGTTTCCGATGCTATTGTGCTGAGAGTTTTTTGGTGGCTTTGTAGCTGAGCAATTGCTAGTTGTTGTGCCTGCAACATTTCAAAAATAACGTGAAGGCTAACCTCCTGTTCTTCCCTAGCTGGGAGTTTCTGAGCCTCTTGTTGGTCTCCTTGGCGTACGCTCCTATTAGTTTGAGAGCTTATATCGACGTGTTGGGCATCGCGTGAAACCACATATGCGGGAATTGGCTATGGCGCATCCCCAGGGTTTAATGGCGGTGTGCCAATACCCAAAATAGCTACACCATTCTCTCCATGGTCCTCAAGATCGCTGTTTTCATATTCATTCACTGAGTTAGATATTTTGAATTGAAATCAAAGATTCGTGGACAAGAAAAAGAGTAAAAGATAGCTTGCATTATGTAGTAAACCAGCAAGAAAAATATCACTATTATTTTTAGCCCCACGGTGGGCACCAAACTGTTCACCTTGAAAATGGTAATTATAATTAGATTTGATTTTGTGGTTCTAAAAATACGTAATCTGTTTTTATGCTAGTTGTTAGGCAATAGATGCTAAGTTAAAGATTAGAAAATAAGATAAAAGCTTGTAGATAGTGTAATAATCAAACCAGATGGCTGGAAATCAGGGCCTCGAGGTCAAGTTGGGTGTTCTGCTAAGGGCAGTCGATGGAGGATTAACAGTTTTGGTAAATTTGATGGCGGCTCTTTATGACCAATAATGAGCAATAAATGAAGAATAATAAATAGAACACAACAAATATAAGCAATAACTGTAAGTAGTGAAATCAAAAGAATATGTTAAGTTAGGGAGCAAGAGAATGTTCTTGTATATTCAATATTGTGTATCGGATCATCCCCTTACAAAATGACAAGGATCCCCTTTATATATGTTGGGGAATCCCAATATAGTACAAATGCATTTATTACAAAGATATGGGGCTGGTACATCCATTTAATGCCATGATACGGGTTTGAACTAGCTTAATAGACTTTGTCAACTCTAGTCATGTGCCTTGGGAACCTCACATCGATCCACCGTAGCTGCTGATTTACACTACCTCGAGGCCGATCATTGAGAACCCTCGAGTTTGAAACCCTGAGCTGAGCTTCGATCCTTCTGGGGGCAGTCTCTATAAGGCGCCTTAATGGTCGTAAAATCGGACCACTGATTTTTACCGTATACACACGGATTTGGGCGATTCTCGAAAGGATTTTCGCGGAGTTGCTTGGGATAAGTTTTTCTTGTTTGGTTTTGGTTAAATACTATGATTATATCTTTGATTTTATCATCTAATTTCTGATTTGGAGTGAAAAATTGGGAAAAAAGTGGAAGAGTTCTTGAGATGGAATTTTTAGGTTTTGAATGGGATTTTGTTATCAGATTTGAGTAAATTTTGTATGGTTGGACTCCTGGATGGTGTTTCTGGTTTTTTGACTTTTGTCGGATTTCGAGACGTGGTTCTGGTGGTTGGATTTGAGCCGATTTCGGATTTTTGGCTATAATTTGGTAATTTGCTTGTGGAATTGATCCATTTAGCCTATATTGATCGTATTGTATTGCTTGTGGCTAGATTCAGGAAGTCTGGAGGCCGATTTGAGAGGCAAAGGCATTGCGGAGTAGGATTTTGCTTGGTTTGAGGTAAGTAACGCTTCCAAAATTGGTTCTACGGGTTCGAAACCCCAAATTATGTGATATGTGATTGGTATTGAGGTGACACACATGCCAAGTGATAGGCATGTGGGCGTGCACCGCGAGAATTGTGACCTGGGTGATCCCATGGCACCATTTAGGGACTCTATCCTGTTAATATCCATGCTTTCATCATGTGATAAAGTAATTGAGTTGGAAATCATGCTAGATTCATGTTTAGGCTTTATGTTGCTATTGTTGGGACCTTTAGTGGTCGTTTCTTGCTGTCATCTCATTATTTTCATTAATATTCCGTACTTAGTCATGTTCATGCATTTTTATATCATATCTTAGTCTCAATTAGTTATTGATTCATCATATAATTGTTCCGTGTTTGTTTTCATGACATTGTGGCCCCGTGGGTGAGACTAGAGAGATTGATGATTGAGTGAGGCCGAGAGCCTGGTTATGAGTGACAAATATGGGATCGGGCTGCATGCCGCAGCGGTTATATTGAGGATTATGATAGCCCTTGGGCTGTAGGAGCCGCTCCGGAGTCTGTAACACACTCCCGGTGAGCGCGCATGATATTATTGAGGAATAGATTTCCTTGGACATGGATTTGTTCGAAGTACTTGATACTTGGAGATGGATTTCTCCACAGGGTTGGATTGCCCCTCTTTCCTTGGTACAGGGTGACTTATAATCAGTGTTATATATGTTCCGGGATGGATTTCCCTGGGCCGGATGGCCATATACAGTACCGAGTGGTTGAATACTTGAGAGTGGAGCACATGGTGCATTTCATACAGTCTGTGCATTGGCATGTAGAGATAGCTGAGTTGTATACCTTACACTATTCAAATCTGTATTTCCTTTACTATTTGAGGTGTATATTTGACGTGAAAGCATGCCTACGTTTATGCACATTTATTTCTGTTATACCTGTTGAGGTTGAGTTCATCACTACCTTTCAGTCAATAGTTTGGACTTGTTACTTACTAAATTGGTATACTCACGTTACTCCATGCACCTCGTGTGCAGATGCAGGTGATACCGGTCGCAGCAGCGGTTGCTGATTGAGGTTCCAGTGTTTGGAGGCTATCGAGGTAGCTGCATGGCATTCACGGGCCTTGACTATCCTTCTTTATCTTTTGTCGTATTTTTAGTTTATTTCTCTAGTCACTAGAGTGGACTGTATTCTGATCTACACGCTCATATACTCAGTGACACCTGGTTTTGGGCTAGATTGTTTTGTATTTTGGAATTTTTTATGTTTCAAACAGTTTTCTTTAAATGTTAAATTCTTCCCTTAATGTTTTTGAATTTATTATTGTTGTGTTGGGTTTTTTTTAGTTGAGGCTGACCTAATTCCATGATAAGCGCCATTACGACGGTTGATTTTGGACCGTGACAGTGATTATATTGGAGCTAGGTGGTACTGCCGTGAAAAGTATGTTAGATGGTTCGTTGGAGCATTTTGTATCTGGAAGATGCATTGACAATTATTTTATCTCGAAAAATATACTGTTAGGCAGGGCAATAGCCTGGTATTATTAATTATTGGTATTTGTGATTAGTTTCTTTAATTTTCTTATTTTCACCTTGGGTCAATCATGCGAAAACGATCTTGTATACGGTAAAATCATAGGTTCAATTTTACGATCGTCAAGGCACCTCGTAGAGACTGCTCCTAGAAGGCTCGAGGCTCAGCTCCGGGCACCGACCCCGAGGGTTCCCAACGACCGGCCTCGAGGCAGTGTAAATCAACGGCTATGGTAGATCGATGTGAGGTTCCCAAGGCACGTGACTAGAGCTAACAAAGTCTATTAGGCTAGTCCAAACCTGTATCCATGGCATTAAATGGCTGTACCAACCCCATATCTTTGTAATAAATGCATTTGTACTATGTTGGGATTCCCCCTCTCATGTATAAAGGGAATCCTTGCCATTTTGTACATGATCTGATACTCAATATTGAATATACAAGAACATTCTCTCCGCTTTCTAACTTAACAAATTCTCTTGATTCTACTACTTACATTTATTGCTTATATTTATTGTGTTCTACTTATTGTTCTTCATTTATTGATCATTATTGGCCATAATGAGCCGTCATTAAATTTGTCATAACTGTTAATCCTCCATCGACGACCCATAGCCGAGCGCCAACTCAACCTCGAGGCCTAGAATACGCAAGCTCAAGGCCCCGGCTTCTAGCTATTCGGTTTGATTATTACACTATTTACAAGCTACTATATTATTTTTCCAATCCCTTTACTTAGCATTTATTGACTAACAACTAACATAAAAATAAATCACATAATTTTAGAACCACAAAATTAAATCTAATTGTTATTACCATTTTCAAAGCAAACATATCTTAATCATGATATTAAGACTAAGTTAAATAACGTGATAGTTGAAAGTAAAGGTTGTCTAATGTGTACATGTGCAAGAGGCATGGAGACTAGAGTATGAGATCTTAAACAGTATATAGGTTTATCGAATGTGCAAAATAAGATATGTGATTGTAAGTAGGGGTGGACGTTCCAATTTAGATTGGATATGAAAATTTCCATTTAGATTTTGATTTTTGGATTGAAGTAATGTCAATCTATATCCAATCTAAATAAGTTCGGATTAATCGATTTAGATATTTACCTTATCTTTTAACCGTTAGCAAAAGATATATTAATATGTGTTATATTTAGCATACGATATTTACCGATTAATTCGAAACTGATTAATATTAAGTTATATGAAAAAATTTCTTTTTACCTTATCTTTTAACCGTTAACGAAATGTATACGTACAAAGCATATACACAGAGACTAACACTATATTAAAAGCAGAAAATTCCTTAGCGAAATGTCGTTCGCCTTTTTTACCCTTTAAAAATAGATTTCACTTTGGATAAAATAGTTATTTAATTAATTCCATAAGATTTAGAACTTAAAATTGACTAAAATTTTAATTATTAAATCTTTCCTTATTTGAAGTAGGTAAAATATCCTAAATTTTAGGACTTTAATATCAATTGGTATTTTACCATACATAAATTCTTTCCTTGTTTAAACTCCATGTATACCATAACTATAATTATTTTCATATTACCTTTTAGTGGGTGTAGATTATATGAAAGAGTACGTTAACGTGTGTTTTAACGAAATTAAAGTAATTAAATGATCATGCAACTTTTATGCCTAATATTTAAAAGATCTTTAGGACTTTAGATAAGTAATATAATTTTTCCATGTTTAGTTTTTATATAAGTTGTACAAATATCAACTACGAATCTTTATCATTGGATAAAAGGTGCAAATTTATATGTAAAATAATGGTTAATACTTTAAAAATTATCCCTTTCTTGCCCCTATATTTTTTTGTTAAATCTTTGTATTGGTCTTTAAAACTAATAAATATTTTAATTAACTTAATGTGATGAACAATATTCTACAACCACTTGCACCCTTGACGAACCAAAATCTAGTGAATATCATGCAACACATGTGGAACATACCAAGCAACTCCAACCAACAAATTCCACAAAATCCACCTCTAAATCTTCCTTTCTTTGCACCGGAGGATCTAATGCTACTGAATCCAATCTTCACTCAATGAACTGCACAACACATGCAAAACCAACAACTAGATCCACAACTAGATCCAATGGACAACCTAGCTCAAGCACCAAACATGCAAAATCAGGAAGGGCTCCAGGAGGAAGGAGAGGAGGAGGACAACTTGCCACACTTGGGGGGACCGTCAATAGCATTTTCAAGCCTAAACAAAGTAAAAAAACTTTTATTCAATGAGATGCTAGATAGGAAGTCTATCTTCAGCTGCCTAGTGACACTTTACAAGTGCTCACTAGACATAAGACCTCCATAGGATCCTACAATGGGGAAAATGTAGTGATACTATGTAACGACCCAACCTGTCGTATTGAGCTTTTGCACTTCGCTCGCCAGTTCTCGGGCATGACTAGCCTTGCGTGATATATTATGACTTATGTAAATCATCGGTTTTGGATTTCAGGGTAATCGGAATGGATTTGGAAGAACTGTTCTCAGTTTGAAGCTTAAAATTTGAAAGGTTTGACCAAGTTTTGACTTGTTAGTATATGATCTCGGATTGATTTTTTTTTTTCTTTGGTCAACTCCTTTAGGTGATTTGGCACTTAGGAGCATGATCGGAATGTGTTTTGGAGGTCCAGAGTAGATTTAGGCGTGAATTGGCAAAATTGGAGTTTTGGCGTTTTCCGATTGATAGGTGAGATTTTGATATATGGGTCGGAATGGAATTTCGGAAGTTGGAGTACGTCCTTTGTGTCATGTGGGACGTGTGTGCAAAAGTTTGGGTCATTCGGACGAGGTTTAATAGACCTTTTAATTGAAAACGGAATTTGGAAGTTTTTGGAACTCTTTGGCTTGAATCCGATATCAATTTGGTGTTCTGATGTTACTTTGATCGTTCCGAAGGTTGGAACAAGTTTGAATGAGGTTATGAAATATGTTGGCATATTTGGTTGAGGTCCCGAGGGCCTCAGTTGAGTTTCGGGTGGTTGAACGGATCATTTCTTGTTGGAAAAAGTTGAAGAAAAATTGATGTTGTTGTTGTAGGCTTTTGGCCTTCGAGTTTGCGATGGATGTCCTGCGTTCGCAAACGGTTAGGATGTGAGGTTGTAGAGTTGGCCTTCGCATTTGAGAAGGTTGTCCTACATTCGTGAAGGGTTGAGGTCAGTAGTCATCGTGTTCGTGAGGGTTTTGTCGCGTTCGCATAGAGGAAGTAGAATAGCTGGGACCCCAAGGCATTTGATCTACGCATTTGCGTAGTAGGCGCTGTGTTCGGGAAGAGGTGAGTTAGTTATGCATCGTGTTCGCGAGAGGGTCCTCGCGTTCGCACAGAAGGAATTTTTTGTAGTGAAGCTTTGTGCTTCGCTAAAGCGAGGGTGCTGCCGCGTTCGCGATGAAGAAAACATCTGGGCAGACAGATTATATTTGGAAATCGAGGGTTTAAGTCCAATATAAAAAAAAACCATTAAAGAGCTCGGGAGAAGGTGAAATTTGAGGAGATTTTCAGTGGAGCAATTGGGATAAGTATTCTTCATTCATATTTGGTTTAATTCCATGATTTAGTCTTGAATTTTATCATTTAATTTAAGAAATTAGAGTGGAAATTGGGGAAGAATGGAAGAAAAGTTTGAAAATTCTTTTGGGGGTTTGAATGGGCAATTGAGGTCAGATTTGGATGAATTTGATATGGGTAGACTCGTGAGGGAATAAGGATTCTAGTATTGTGGTTTTTATCGGATTCCAAGACGTGGACCTGGGGGTTGAGTTTTGACCAATTTTGTGATCTTGATGTAATTTAATAATTTTTGAGTGAGGTTTGTTCCCTTAGAATATTTTAATGGTTATATACTAATTCTGGTTAGATTCGGGGCATTTGGAGGCCGAATCGAGAGGAAAAGGCATTGCAATCTAGAGTTTGGCTTGGCTTGAGGTAAGTAACGCTTCCAAACTTGGTTCTGAGGGTTCGAAACCCCAAACTGTGGGTTCTATGACTACTATTGAGGTGACGCAAATGCCAAGTGACGGGCGTGTTGGCGTACACCGTGAGAAATGCAGCTTGGATCATTCCATGGCACCGCTTAGTGACTCCTTTATGATAATATATGTGTTGTAATTATGTGATTAAGGTAAGGAACTGTAAATCATGCTAATTGTGATGTTAAGGCTTCACGCCAACACTGTTGAGACCCGAGAGGTCATTTCTTGCTGTCATGTCACTAACTTCATTTATAATCTATACTTAGTCCTAATTATGCATATTATATCATGCCTCAGTTTCGATTATTGCTATTTGACATATCATATCATTGTTTAGGCTTGTATCATGACATCTTAGCCCACGTGTGTGAGACTGGAGAGTATTGACTTAGTGAGGCTGAGAGCCTGATATTGATGGATAGTATAGGATCGGGCTACACGCTGCAGCGTGATATTGATCATGCCTTCACTGGCATTGATATAGCGCTTGGGCTTAGAGAAGCCCCTCTGGAGTGTTTACACCCCTAGTGAGTGCGGTTGATGATATTGAGGGATGGATCTTCTCTGGACATGGATCTTGTCCGATGTATTGGTATGGAGATGGATCTTCTCCATGAGGTTGGATTGGCCTGTTCCTTGGTACCGAATACCAATAGTTTGTAAAGTATATATATATTTCGGGATGGACCTTCCCTGGGTCTTATGAGCTATATACGGTACTGAGTGGTTGAGAGTGTCATTATTATTACCAGGAGATGGATCTTCTCCATAGGCTGGATTGACCATCCTCAGTACTGAGTGACTACTGTTAGAGACGTATATATATACGGGATGGATCTTTCCTAGGCTGTACGAACCATATATAGTACTGAGTGGATGAGCATCGAGTTATTGGGCATATGAGGTACGTGGCATAGTGCATTTCATTTTGTATTTGCATTGGCATGTAGATGTAGCGAAGCTTATACTCCTTTGTCATGTCCATACTTCTTCTATTTCCCTGTTATGAGCTATTTAATTAATTGAAAGCATGCCTACATTTCTGTACGATATTCTTGTTTATCCTATGAAGAGGTTGAGTTCGTCACTATCTCTCAGTCCATAGTTTGGGCTTGTTACTTACTGAGTTGATGTACTCACGTTACCCCCTATACCTCATGTAAAGATTCGGGCACTTCGGATCCAATGGAGGATTTTTGATCGAGGCTTCTGACTTAGAAGATTATTGAAGTATCTGAACGGCGTTCGCAGGGCTTGGCTCTCCTTCTCATTTCTAGTTATACTTTTCTGTTGGCTCTTAGACACTTTGATAGATTATGTATTTACCTTAGACGCTCATGATCTCAATGACACCGTGGTTTTGGGACGAATGTATTGTAATATGAATCTTTCTCTTATATCTTAAACGATTTGTTTTAAAAATGATGAAAGTCTTCCGCAAACGATTTGTAATATCTACATTGTGGTATTGGATTGCGTTGGTTTAAGGCTGACCTAGTTCCATGATAGACGCCATCACGACAGGTTGGGGTTTAGGTCGTGACAAGTTAGTATCAGAGCCTAGGTTTCATAGGTCTTACGAGTCATGAGCAGGTTTAGTAGAGTCTCACAGATCAGCACGGAGATGTCTGTACTTATCCTCAGGAGGCTGTAGAACCTTAGGAAATTCCAAATTCTTGAGTTCTTATCGTGCTTCCTTGATTCAGCTTGAAATGTAACACTTTGAATTCCTTCCATGCATTCGTATGCGCACATGAGTGCTTGGTATTGGCTGTGCCTCGACAGCTTGTGATTCCCTAATCGAGGGGCGAGATGTGATATCTGTGTGTTGATGTTGGGCTAGTCTAGAGGACTTGAGGCCGGGCCTTGCTTGTAGATTGAGCCCTGAGTTGTTGATTGAGCGAGTGCGTATTTCTGGATTTATATGTTTGATAATGTCCCTATTAAGGGAAACGATGACTGGATAGCTATGTGATGAGTATGAGGTGACTGCGAGATGTGTTCATATGATTTGAATGAGACGAGAAGGGTCTACTTGGGGATAGAAAGAACTATCTGGTGCTTGATTTCCATCGTGATTTGATGTATAGCCCCCAGATGTGGATGTGTTGAAGGATCCTTTCATGTTGCCTAGTTGGGAAGTAAAGTAAAATTCACGTTGCGACATGAGTTCAGACTCAGGAAGATTAAGTGACTGCGTAATGTTTATGTCGGTGGAATGGTATAAAGAGATGTTAGTGAGGCGAAGCAGGTGGGTTATCTCTTGCGGAGTGTTCTGAAGTTTGTGTGATCTTTATGTTGTTGTTGGAAGACCTCTTTTTACCAGTGAAATATATGTGATACAAATTGAATTTTGATTTCTTAAGAGAGTGCGCTTGACTGTTACGAGGGTGAATGCGAGATTTACAAAAGAGTTGAAGTACTTGATGGTCGGTGTTGTACGATCTTATGAAGGATTGAGTTTAATCTCACTATATTATTATGGCAATAATAGAGTATATGTATTATGAGTTATTGGGTGTTTTGATCTATGGATTTGAGCCAAGTGAGGGAGTCTGCTATTGATTAGTTGATTGCACGGTTATGTGCTATGTTGGTTCCAGTTTGAGGCGTACTGGTGAATCAGTTATGTCTTGCGGAGGTTGAGACCGAGGATGGCTCGAGTAAAGGAAATTTCAATAAAGGTTATGTTATGATTTATGGGCATATGAGACTCACAGAATGACTTGAGTTGTTATTGGTAAAGAATGCACGGTACATAGAACAGGAAGTTGCTTGGTTGTATTAAGGTGAGGTTACATTCTGCGGTGTCGGAGTGCTAATAAAGCACATGTCGTCGGTCTGTTTGATTGGTCTAATTGTGGTTTGAGTAGAGTGGGTGACTCTCAAGAATGGTTCTAGTGGGTTCAAGATTTTACATGTATTAATTGGAGATTTTCATGTTGTATATTTGGCCAGAGACTGAGGTTTGTATTGGAGGGTGTCAAGACTTGTGGCATTTCTATATCAATTATGGGATTATATATATTAGTATCAAGAAGGTGAAGGTAATGGCTTTGGATGTGCAGGAAGTCTCTTTAGAGAGAATATTTCGAATATGGTGCTTTTGGGGATATGTGAGAGAGTAGTCAGCAGCTTATAAACTGTAGGATAGTGTGGCTTTATGTTTGGGCCTCTGGTGACGAATCTGGGTCGAGGATTGTGGTGTTATAGCGAGAAGAAGTATCAAGTTGAAGGTAAATCAGAAGGAACTTGGATAGATGGGATAACTTTGTAGTAGGCTGGATCGGCATGGTAAGGATATGATTAGTTCTTTGGATGCTTGGTAGGTAATGAGTTCCTACAGGTGTTTTGCGGCAATGCTCTTGGGTTTTAGTGGCGTGCGTAGCATGGTTGAGTTAGAAGGATTCAGTCCGGACGGTTTAGTGTTGTGCAAATGGAATTCGGAGAGTTCTTGATGGTTTCTATCACGGCTAGAGATGTATATTTTCTACGGGCGTGAGGATCATATGATGTATAGTGATTTTTCTTCTAGATGGGATCAATGGAAAGTTCTTGGCTAGTTGAGTATGTAGTTGCTTGTGGCTCGGAATGGATATGAAGTTCTCATGGTTATCCTGGGATGGTATAGTATATGCAGCATGTTGTGTAGGATTGAGATTTGCACGTGTAAAGTCACGGTTCAGTTTTGAAAGGAAGGTCACAAATTCTTAGGTAGCATGGACAGTTTCAAACGAGTAGATAAATGAGATCACTGATTGGTGTGGCTTGATGAGAGTATACATTTTAGAAAGGGCGATGTGTTTGAGTTGAAGATACTTCATTAGTATTGCGACACTCCCTTGTTTGATCGACTGCTGATATTCGAGTTTGCTAGGTGGCACAGAAGAATTATAGGAGTACCCTAATGGGATGATTGGGTATTAGAGGTGTGTTGTATATTCAGACGATGGAGTTGGGATCGATAGGGTGATTGATGTGCTATATGGATTTGGAGACTGGGAGCTCTCATAAACAGGTTAAGCCATGGTCGTGGACCGCGTATATCAGTCTTGTGTGATAACTGTTGGAGGTTTGGAGACCCGAGTAGATCTTTATTGCTGGGTATGCTAGATTTTGGATGTGATATTGGGTATAGACTAATTGTCTCCGTGTCGTGGTATTCTGGGCTGTTGCGCTAGGATGACGACATTGGCTATGACGGCAATGCCACGGATCGAGTGGCGAGGTTCGACGAATTATGTTCCTAGTAGGGTGGTTTCATTTTTGAAGACCCAGCGGATGACTGGGAAGGGTCGTCTTTCTTATTTGGCCTTCGTGATGGATGTTAGTGTAGATACTTCTACTATTGATTCGGTTCCGGTGGTAAGGGATTTTCCAGATGTGTTCCTGCTACCGGGCATGTTGCCGGACAAGGTTGTTGATTTCGGTGTTGATTTGGTGCCGGGCACCGTATCGTATGGCACCAGCGGAGTTAAAGGAGTTGAAAGAGTAGCTTCAGAAACTCCTTGACAAGGGGTTCATTGGTAGGCCAATATGGATGTGTGATTCTACATCGAGTCGGCTTGGTTGACTCCGAGATGTATTGTTGAGGGATGTGTTGATTCGACAGTTATTGAGCTTATTAGAGATATCAAGAGATCTATGAGTCACCTTTCCATGTTACGAGGTGTTAGGATTTGTTGATTATAGCGCATGTGGTGCGATTTTATTGAGGTCTCTCAGTGGAATTTGAACGGAAAGAGTATTGGGTATTGCTCAGCGGTTGGCATATCGGTTGTGTCCTTTCGGGTTTGTGTAATGTTTTGTCAATTGCTTCACCATGGTTATGATGATTTGCTTTGGTTCTAGACATCGAATTGTGCGTGGTTGTCGATTTTGAGCATAGTGACTTGAGGTGATTCATGTGGACCAGTGTTTGGATAGGGTGGCACATTGCAGTGAAGTTATGTGGAGGTATGACCCTTCGGGTTGATTTGCGTGTTCTGTTTCTACGATCCGTGAAGGGTTCTTAGCTTTGTGTGTAGTGGTACTGGTGATCTTGCGGTACAACTCTCCCATTTGAGTTATTTTTCTTGATTTGAGTACGTTCAGATTGTTGCTCATTGGTGCGCGAATTGCACGAGTTGTGGCTTTTGATGGCATTGATGTGTCATGTCACCAGAGTAGCTGTGTTGGATTAGATGAGATCGTTGGGATCTAGATTGAATACAAATGGATTCGGTTTTAGCGTGTTGGAAGGATGATATCGATGTTCGGCTCCGGAATTTTCTATGGTCCTTGCCAAGGGAGAAGTGGTTTCACGAATGATTGGTCTGAGGAATGGGTATGACTTTCTACATGTTTCATTTATCATTGGCATTATACGGAAGTGTTGGAATTAGGCTTTATTTGATAAAAGGCTTATTATCGATATTCAGTTGTTTTGAGCAACTGTTGTGATTAGAAGTTATCGCTACGAGTGTTTGAGTTATGTGGTATATCACGTAATTGCATTTGAGGTTGCAGGTATGGTTTGTTACAGCTTGTTCGAGCTTATTCAGAGTATAGATGTGAGATTCTGATCTTGTAGATGATTTCAGAAGTGAAAATGTGGTTCTAAGGTTTATGGTCTAGGTCGGATTGTGATATTTCAGTTACATTGTGGTATCAGACCTATATAAGATAGGGTGACGTGGGATCACCCCCGAATATATGCATGGTAAGGTACACAACGATTTGTTGGTCTTCGGAATAACTCTGGGCACGTTCGAGGACGAACGTATGTTTAAGTAGGGGAGGATGTAAGGACCCGATCGGTCGTTTTGAGCTTTTGCACTTTGCTCGC
The DNA here is from genome assembly GCF_000715075.1 of Nicotiana tabacum. Lineage (NCBI taxonomy): Eukaryota > Viridiplantae > Streptophyta > Magnoliopsida > Solanales > Solanaceae > Nicotiana > Nicotiana tabacum. The sequence goes on from NC_134090.1 coordinate 123,732,967, forward strand.
TAGTTCTCGGGCATGTCTAGACGCATGTGATGTATTATGACTTATGTAAATCGTCGATTTTGGCTTTCAGGGTAATCCGAATAGATTTGGAAGAACAGTTCTCAGTTTGAAGCTTAAAATTTGAAAGGGTTGACCAAGTTTTGACTTGTTAGTATATGATCTCAGATTGGAAGTTTTATAATTTTTCTAGCACCGTTAGGTGATTTGGGACTTAAGAGCATGATCGGAATGTGTTTTGGAGGTCCGGAGTAGATTTAGGCGTGAATTGGCGAAATTGGAATTTTGGCATTTTCCGATTGATAGGTGAAATTTTGATATAGGGGTCAGAATGGAATTCCGGAAGTTTGAGTAGGTCCGTTGTGTCATGTGGGATGTGTGTGCAAAATTTCACATCATTCAGACGGGGTTTGATAGACTTTTTGATCGAAAGAGAAATTTGGAAGTTTTTGGAACTCTTAGGCTTGAATCCAATGTCAATTTGGTATTTTGATGTTTCTTTGAGTGTTTCAATGGTTGGAACAAGTTTGAATGAGGTTATGGGATATGTTGGCATGTTTTGTTGAGGTCCCGAGGGCCTCGGGTGAGTTTCGGGTGGTTGAACGGATCATTTCATGCTGGAAAAAATTATAGTAAAACTGTTGTTGCTGTTGCAGGCTTTTGGCCTTCGCGTTCGCGAAGGGTTAGGATGTGAGGCTTTAGAGATGACCTTCACGTTCACAAAGGTTGTCCCGCATTCGAGAAGGGCTGTGGTCAGTGGTCATCGCGTTCGCAAGGCTTTTGCCGCGTTCGCGTAGAGGAAGTGGAATAGCTAGGACCCCATGGCATTGTTCTACGCGTTCGCGTAGTAGGCGTCGCGTTTGCGTAGACGGAATTTTGGGCAGTGAAGCTTTGTGCTTCACGAACACGAGGGTGCTGCTGCGTTCGCGATGAAGAAAACATCTGGGCAGACGGATTATATTTGGAAATTGAGGGTTTAAGTCCTATATCACAAAAACCAGTAAAGAGCTTGGGAGAAGGTGAAATTTGAGGAGATTTTCAGTGGAGCAATTGAGGTAAGTATTCTTCATTCATATTTGGTTTAATCCCATAATTTAGTCTTGAATTTCATCATTTAATTTAAGAAATTAGAGTGGAAATTGGGGAAAATGGAAGAAAAGTTTGAAAATTCTTTTGGGGGTTTGAATGGGCAATTGAGGCCGGATTTTGATGAATTTGATATGGGTAGACTCCTGAGGGAATAAGGATTATAGTATTGTGGGTTTTTATCGGATTTTGAGATGTGGGCCCTGGGGTTGGGTTTTGACCAATTTTGGGATCTTGATGTAATTTGATTATTTTCGAGTGGTCTTTGTTCCCTTATCATATTTTCATGGTTATATGATTTGGCGCATTTGGAGGCCGAATCGAGAGGAAAAGGCATCGCGGGCTAGAGTTTGGCTTGGCTTGAGGTAAGTAACGCTTCCAAACTTGGTTCTGAGGGTTTGAAACCCCGAACCGTGTGTTCTATGACTACTATTGTGGTGACACAAATGCCAAGTGACGGGCGTATGGGCATGCACCGTGAGAAATGCGGCCTGGATCATTCCATGGCACCTATTAGTAAATCCGTTATGCTGATATCTATGTAGTAATTATGTGATTAACGTAATGAACTACAAATCATGCTAATTATCATGTTAAGGCTTCACACAAACACTGTTGGGACCCGAGAGGTCGTTTCTTGCTGTCATGTCACTAGCTTCATTTATAATCCATACTCAGTCTTGTTCATGCATATTATATCATGCCTCAGTCTCGATTATTGCTATTTGACATTTCATATCATAGTTCGGGCTTGTATCATGACATCTTAGCCCACGTGTATGAGACTGGAGAGTATTGACTGAGTGAGGCCGAGAGCCTGATATTGATGGACAGTATGGTATCGGGCTACATGCTGCAACAGATATTGATCATGCCTTCGCTGGCATTGATATATCGCTTGGGCTCAGAGAAGCCCCTCCGGAGTCTTTACACCCCCAGAGAGCGTAGTTGATGATACTGAGGGATGGATCTTGTCCAAAGTATTAGTATGGAGACAGATCTTCTCCATGAGACTAGATTGGCCTGTTCCTCGGTACCGGAGACTGATAGTCTGTGACGTATATATATATTCCGGGATAGACCTTCCCTGGGCCTTATGAGCCATATACGGTACCAAGTGGTTAAGAGTGTCATTATTATTACCAGGAGATAGATCTTCTAGGCTGGATTGGCCTTCCTCAGTACTGAGTGACTGATGTTAGCGACGTATATATATATATATATATATATATATATATATATATATATATATATATATATATACAGGATGGATCTTCCCTAGGTCGTAAGCCATATACAGTACTGAGTGGACAAGCATCGAGTTATTAGGCACATGAGGTACTTAGCATAGTGCATTTTATTTAGTATGTGCATTGGCATGTAGATGTAGCAGAGCTTATACTCCTTTATCATGTCCATACTTTCTCTATTTCCCTGTTATGAGTTGTTTAATTAATTGAAAGCATGCCTACATTTCTGTACAATATTCCTGTTTATCCTATGAAGAGGTTTAGTTCATCACTACCTCTCAGTCCATAGTTTGGGCTTGTTACGTACTGAGTTGGTGTACTCACGTTACCCCTTATACCTTGTGTACAGATTCAGGCACTTCGGATCCAGTGGTGGATCTTTGATCGATGCTTCTGACTTAGAAGATTATTGAAGTACCTGCACTCGCAGGGCTTGGTTCTCCTTCTCATTTCCAGTTGTACTTTTCTGTTGGCTGTTAGACACTTTGATAGATTATGTATTTACCTTATTTATGCTAAAATATAGCTAAGGTAACTTTTGCATATTTGTAAAAATTTATTTAGTATTTTTAAAGCTAAATTGCATACAGTTGCAATATTATCCTCTTTTAGGATTTAACTGCGTTTATATTCATAAAATTAAGTCTTGTATTTTTTAAATTGATAATTATATGTTATAAATAATTTTAGTACTTTTAATTTATTTCTAGAAATTAATTTTCTATTTTTTATAAAATGAAAGCGGAAAATTGGCTATTTAACATCTAGCCCAATTGCATTTCAATTATAGCCTTAATTCTACCCAAATTTAAACCCAATTACCCCGGCCCAATTCCTATTCATACCCGACCCCTAAACCATTAACCAACCCGAACCCAGACCTCTACCTACCCGCTTTAATCCGGATCGTTGATCATTCAGATCAACGACCAGTATTCACCTTTACCTTAATTAATCCTAAACGACCTCCAAAACCCTATCATTTGATACAATCTGCCGCCTTGAAACCCCCTCCTCTCTCAACGCTCATGAACCTTAGTCGCCTCCCTATCACCTTGCCCTAATACCTACCTAATCCATGGCCTCTGTGGTCATTTGAGGCATATACCAGTCTTCCATGGCTTCTATGTATTTGTTCTCATGGTTTCAAGGCCAGACCTTGAAGGAGTTTGGTCCAGTCCTTGTTCAATTTCAGTTCATGGCTCTTCTCTGGTCATCCTTAGTCTTTCTCCGGCTAGCCATGGTCGCTCGAGTCAGATCCTTGACTCTCCTGGTTAGATCGGTAAATTTCAGGACCTTTCTCACCTTTTTTGGGTTTTCTGAAACCGTAATCTCTAAGATCTTTTTGATTTCTTTCAGATCTACCTTATATCTATGCTTACATTGAACTTTTAAGCATTTTCTCGAAGTTTCTTTAACTTTGCTCTCAAAACAACTCTTTATCTTTTCCGATTAGGGTTCTTCTTTTAAGTTATTTCAAAATATATTCTCTGATTTTAACGTGTTTCTGATCTTGCTCATGTTTTTCTTCTATCTGAGTTAGCATATTTAAAAAAACCCTAATTTCTTTTGGCTGTTTATTAGATGAGTGCTTGTTTGGTTAAGTTTTTGTTCAATTTATTTGTTTATCATCTTTTAAGCTCGACTATTGTTGAAAAAAACCTATGTCTTGAGTCTGAAACTGTTTGTTTGAATACCTGACTAGATTTGACGTTCCATCTTTCAGAATCTCTTTTTCCTTATGTGATTCCTCTGATTCTGGGTTTTATTATCTTTAAAACTCGACTATGCTTGAAACCCTGACTTTTCAAAAGGTTTTCTCGTCTTCTACAGTGAGACCTTTGCATGTTTCTAATACTTTGTTTTCTCCATTGTTGACTCAATGTGACTTGACCTACTTGATTACTATGCTTCTAATGTTTGCTTTACTACTGAACCTTATGCCTGTTTTTGTATGCTGTTTCTTTTGCCGATGTGTTTGACCTCGCATGTCTCGTGTCTCTACTCACTCTATTTAAATACTAAAGTGCAGAAGCATGTTACTTCCTTGATTGATCTTGATCGTGTGACTGATTTCAGAACTTTTCTTTTATGAACTCTAATTTCACTCTCCTATTTAAAGTTAATTGATTCTTTTCCTTTATTATGATATTTTGCCTTACTGAATCCTTTCCCAAAATAAACATATTTCTGTACTTAGACTTGATTGCTTACTTAATGCTTTTACTACCTCTTTTATGGCAATAATTAGTTTGCCTACAAACTGATTCGTTTTCTTTATTTTTTGAATCTGTTACCCCCGTTAAACAAGTGATCTCTTGATTAAAGGGAAATCACTTGGTTAATTGATTCTGACTGTTGTTGTTTCCATATTTGTATTGAAACTTTACTTATTACCTTATTTCTCACATGTTTTCAAAACTATAAATACCTTGCACCCCTCTTCTTTCAAAAACATGAACACTTGAGTTTAAAACATACACTTCACTCAAAACTCTCTTTTCGTTGTTGCTACTTGTGTTGCTGACTTACCTAGTCGGCTGAAAGCCAAGGCTAGGCTGTTGGAAATTTTCTTACTTTCTTTCTGCATTTGCTTCTTTAGTGGTATGTTCTAATTAATCTTCAGCATAAAAAACAACATTTTTTTACTATTTCTTGCACTCTTGCCTATTTCCTGCTTGTGTTTAATCAAGTTCTGTTATTAAGCATGATGTAATCTGCTCCTCTCCCTTCTGAATTAATATTTTTCCTTATGTATGAACACTGTTAGTCACTTATTATGACATATGAATCCCAAACCCCCATATCCCCTATGTGTTTGTATTCTTTGGTTGGTTTGAGGGCATGTCACCATCAGATATTGTTGTGCATAACCCAAACCTGACCCTCTCTAGGGTCATATCCTTCATATCACCTCTGTGTGTTGTATTCTCTGGCTAGTTTATGGGTATGCCAGCATCATCTATCGTTGTGCATGTCCAAAACCTGACCACCTCCTAGGGTCATATGCTCCCTGTTATGAACTCCCAAACCCCGGACCCTTTTGTATCAAAATGCTGATTCTGTAGTGTTAACTTTATTACTACTGTTTTCAAATTACCCTTGCCCCCTAATTATTCTCAACCCAGTTTTGAACAACTCTCTGCTCCTGCACTTCCAATATACTCTTCGACTTAGGTTCTGCCCTTCTTGTGTGAGCCTTGCCTTGGGACCCATGAGCTCCCTCTAAACTGGGACATATAAGGGCTGGCCCTTCCACACTGCATTCATTCCTGTCTGGTTATACAAACTTGGGTGTATGTACTGCCCGGGGTCCCTTGAGACCCTTAGAGAACTTTGACACACCCAGGTCTGAGAAAGGCTTTGAAACAAATGGCATTTGAGGTGGTTTATTCCATAACTCAGAGAGAAAGTCAAGAATCAGGCTTCCTCTGGTTGTAACTTTTTTCTTTTTACACTTTTTCTTATGTAATTCATTATTCAGTTTGTAATAATTTGTAATAAATGTTGGGGTTTGGCTAGTGAAAAGGACTGGGTAATTGTGTATGCTTAAGGGTAGATATCATGCCTATAGGACTTAAAATTCTGCATATTTAACTCTGCAATTTAGATATCATGCCTATAAGATCTGTTTTCACTAAAATTCTGAATGTTCTACATCTAGAGAATATGCCTATAGGACCTAAAGTCTGCATGTTTAACTCTGCATTTAGAGAACCTATCTATAAGATTTGTGTAAATTTTGCATGGTTAACTATGCATTTAGAGAACCTGTCTATAGGACTCGTTTAAATTCTGCATGCTTAACTCTACATTTAGAGAACCTGTCTAGAGGACTTGTCTTAGATTCTGCATTACCACACTTAGACACCATGTTCTTAGGATCTAACTGGTTATCATCTGGCATCATGTCCAGTAGTTTAAAATCAGTACCCTTTTATAGAAATAATGCCTATAGGAATTACGAGTAAATTTTGCCTGCTTCATTATACGTTCAACTAGATATCATGTCTATAGGAATTTAATCAGCAATAATAGATATCATGCTTACAGGATCTGAAACTAGTCAAGTTTAAAATCATCCTAATTCATACTGTTCTCAACTAGGTTTTTAAACAACTCTCTCACCTTCTGCTAATACTGTTTAGAAAGCATACCTGTAGGATCTCAAATCATTTGTTTTAAAATGGTTATTGCTTTGCCACATTCTAAATAAGCAGTAGATATAATGTTTATAGGATCTCACCCACACACTTAGGCAAGCCTTAGGCGATAACAACAATAAAATTGAATCCGCCTTTGTTAACTGGTAATTGCTACAACTAGCAGGCAGACCTGATTCAGACTTCTTATCTGAGTTATGTAATAAACTAGTCTGCTTCAACAATTAAAACTCCCCTTGCCTTTAGTATTTTTAAATTCAGACCCTAAATGTATGTTTAAGTCATGCTATTTATGTTTTTTGCTTGAGGAGGTATACATGAGCCTTTTATTTATTTACATGCTTCCCCTAATGTGCAGTACTATGTGTTTTTGTATGTCGCCTTAGATTTTTCACCTTTTGAAACCTAAAGTCAGCCTAATATCCCTCCCATTGAGAAATACTAGTCCTAAATTCCTCCGGGACTGATAGGAATGGACGGGTAATAGTATGCAATAGAGGTCGAGACTAATCCGCGCTTTAATACCTTCACGGGGTAGGAAGGGTAGATATGGATATGATGACTGTTGCGCTAATACCACGTGTATCCCCTCTTCTAAGGAGTGTCATACTAGGTATCACAATGACGTGGTCCATGTTATAAATAAACCTAGGACCCCCTTTTTTCCTCTTTTATATTTTCAAGTATTTGTAGAATTGTAACTCTATCTTTCGAAATCCGCCTTCTAACTGTTTTCAAACTCTTATGTGTTTAAATCCCATACTATTTGAGCCTATACCTGTTTGTTTGCTAAATTGCACAAATTCTCAAAAAACTATTTGGCCGAGAACCACACTAGTGGATCCTGAGGGGTGCCTAACACCTTCCTCTTAGGATTATTTCATGCCCTTACCCAATCTCTGGTTATCAAACAAACTTAGAAGTGAACCCTATAGGTGTCCTAATACACTTTAAATCATTAGGTGGCGACTCTTCAAATGCAAAACCTAGTTCCCAAAAGGAATTAGTTGTCCTATACATAAAAAATGTCATAAACCCGATCTCCCGATGCAAAGAGGGAAAAAAGGGGGCGCGACAACATGGCGACTCTGCTGGGGATATTTAGGCTTTTACCATTTCAGACTATTATTGTGAATTTTTACCCTCCCTTATGTGCAATTACTTGTTTAAATTCCTTTAAGCATTTAATTTCTTTTCAAAAGCAAAACTGACTTATCTTCTTCGTTTATTTCCTTTATTGTTGCTTTAAATTATGAAACTGTTGTATTTATTACTTTCTTAACGTGCAAATACGTGCCAACATGCTTTAATTATTGCATAATCATGCTTAACATCATACTCCACTCGTGCCAAACAAATACCATAGCAACACTTATAATGAGTGGTTGCGCTCTTCCTATATTATCACCCCCTAAATTCTAAAAGGCATATTTGCGGTAAAATTAGTCGATCAACGGTGCAGTCGACAGTTCTGTGCATTCCCCCTTGAGTTGTCTTCTCAAATAGTCCAGTCTAAAACCCTATAGAAACCTTACTCTGTTCAAATTGTGCATGCATCATGGTCAAACCTAGCCGGGTCAGTTATGTTGTCCACATAATGATCCTTAAAAATAGCCTTGTCCAAAGTCCACCGGGTTTCCCTGAACCCAAATGAAAATCACCACGTTCTGTGCATTTATTTGGAGAACTAAATGCTTCATGGTAATTGTTGATATTAAATAGTCGAGTCTGGTGGGGGTAAGGGCCTAACCTTATTTGTCTTGCAGAAATATGAAGAACGAGGTCCCCAGCTTCGGTATGGTTAGCACACCCTTGCACTTACTAGATTGTTGGAGGAGTCTTCCATCAAATGACCAAATCAACGAATGGAAAGAGAAGACCACCAAATCCAGCAAAACGCTGGAGTATCTATAATATATCATGTTGGAATTGGAAGGGAAGGTGAGGAAGAGAGTCACTGATTGCCAGAACGCCGAGAGAAATGAAGGAGGACATTTGGCAAAGGCATTTTTATTGGTGAACCTACGCGAATTGGAGGATTTGATCAATGAGAACATTCAACCTGAGGATGGTCCTTTTGGGACAAAGTAGATAGGAGTTTATCTTTTTCACTTTACAAATGTAATAAGGCCAATGGCCATTAGTGACTTTTATTTCTTGTTTATTTAGTTTCGATTTGGGGTTCGTCTATTTTTTTTAAACAATAAAATGAGGCATTTAGCATTCTAAGTTCTCCAAATAAATTTGTCGCTAGGCCTACCTCGGGCACAATAAGGTTCCTAAATTAGGACACGCTTTACACTCTTGCACTATGTGTTTAAATATTGCAATACTTTTTATAATTTTCACAGACTTGGTTACCTTTTGTTTTTATTTTGTTTTTATTATTCCCCTCCCCAAAGGTTAGTTCGTGTACCCTGGTATCATTATCTTAGTTCACAAGATCCAGGGGCCCTCCAACCACTCATCCTCTTAGTTCTGTTAAAAGCAAGAACAAAGGCAAGTATAAAATGGAGGATTTAAGCAATATCATGAAGGAGAACCCAGCTGAACGGTCCTTACTACCCACTAGAGCAGCCAATACTGCGTCTGGAGCAGACCTTCCAACAGGCCGACATTATTTGTGGGTCAGATGAAGAAGAAGCACTTGCAGCGGTGAAGAACTTGTTCCTAGAAGATAATTATACGGAATGCTATGTTGTTCTCGAGGAGGAGGGGGAGGAAGGCCCTTCCATACAGGCCGTAAATAGAGGGGCACGCCTCAATAACTAGACCATCAGGACAACCAGAGCCCGATGAGCCTCGGGGTAGCAAGGCTAAAACAAGCATTATCCATTATCTTTACTAAATGATTTTCTTTTCGCATTTTCAATTCCCGCAATAAGATATTCAATATTCAAAACAGTTATGCAATTTATAAAAGCATTTTGACTTTTCTTATAAATAAACACTCATTATCATTTTCTCTCATTACTCTACTTACTGCATTACTATTACTTATCTTGATGAACCAATGAATGTGACGTGCAATGAGACAATGCAACAAACGGACATTAATTCAAAGGAAAGTGACATACCAGAGGAGATTGTCAAAGAAGTTGAGTACTTTGAGAACAGACTTAAGTCCAACCTGGATGAGACCGAAATTGTCAACTTGGGAGATGCAGATAACGTCAAGGAAGCACGAATTAGCGTTTACCTGTCACCATCAGAAAATAAAGAATACACAGAATTCCTGAAGAAGTATGAGGACATACTCGCCTGGTCGTATGATGACATGACTGGTCTGAGTACGTCTATTATGGCACATAAACTGCCAACCAATCCAACATGTCCGCCGGTAGAGCAGAAGCTCAGAAAGTTCAAGCCTGATATGAGTTTGAAAATCAAGGAAGAAGTCACTAAGCAGGTCAAAGCTAAGGTTCTCAGGGTAGTAGAATACCCGACATGGTTAGCCAACACTGTGCTAGTACCAAAGAAGGATTGGAAGGTCAGAGTCGGTATCGACTACCGGGATCTCAACTGGGCCAATTCGAAAGATGACTTCCCTTTGCCGAACATACACATCCTGATTTACAATTGCGCCAAGCATGAGCTGCAGTCATTTGTAGATTGCTTCGCTGGTTATCATCAGATCTGGATGGATGAAGAAGATGCTGAGAAAATGGCTTTCATTACGCCGTAGGGAATGTACTGTTACAAGATGATGTCGTTCGGCCTGAAGAACGCAGGGGCCACCTATATGAGGGCCATGACTACCATTTTCCATGACATGATACACAAGGAGATATAGGTATATATAGATGATGTTATAATCAAGTCCAAGAAGGCCACTGATCACATGGAAGATTTGAGGAAGTTCTTCAATAGACTGCGGAGATACAATCTGAAACTAAACCCCGCGAAGTGCGCATTTGGGGTTCCTGGTGGGAAATTGCTTGGGTTTATTGTGAGTCGCTGAGGAATAGAACTAGATCCATCAAAAGTCAAAGCTATCCAGGAATTGCTACCGCCGAAGAACAAGAAGGACGTGATGAGTTTCTTGGGGAGACTGAACTACATCAGCTAGTTTATAGCACAGTCTACAGTTATCTATGAGCCAATATTTAAAATGTTGAAGAAGGACGTTGCTACCAAATAGACCAATGACTGCCAAAAGGCCTTCGACAGAATCAAGGAGTACTTGTCAACAACACCAGTCTTGGTCCTGCCCGAGCCAGGTAGACCCTTATTACTCTACCTTGTAGTATTGGGTAGAGCTTTTGGTTGCGTTCTAGGCAACAGGATGAAACAGGGAGGAAGGAGCAAGCCATTTATTACCTCAGCAAGAAGATTACCCCATACGAGGCCTGGTATTCTCTGTTAGAGTGCACCTGTTGTGCTTTGACTTGGGTAGCCCAGAAGCTGAGACATTAATTTTGTGTCTATACCACATATCTCATATCAAGGATGGATCCTTTAAAGTACATCTTCTAGAAGCCCATGCCCACTAGCAAGTTAGCCAAGTGACAAATCCTGTTGAGTGAATTTGACATTGTCTACGTGACTTTGAAGGCCATCAAGGGAGATGCACTAGATGATCACCTTGCTGAAAATCCCATGGGTGGAGAATACGAACCCCTGAAAACGTATTTTCCTAACGAAGAGGTATCATTTATAAGAGAAGACATCGCAGAATCCGATGATGGTTGGAAAATATTTTTTGATGGAGCAGCAAATTTCAAAGGAGTTGGCATAGTAGCAGTCCTAGTATCAGAAACCGGTCAGCATTATCCGGTGTCTGCCAAACTCAGGTTCCCGTGCACCAACAACATGGCCGAGTATGAAGCTTGCATCCTAGGGCTCAAAATGGCCATTGACATGAACGTTCAAGAGTTTCTAGTGATTGGAGATTCGGACCTACTTATACATCAATAAAAATGGATAACCAAGAACTCCAAAATACTCCCATATCTGCATTATGTACAAGAATTGAGAACAAGGTTCACAAAGACAGAATTCCAGCATGTTCCCAAATTCCAGAATGAGTTCGCTGATGCATTGGCTACCCTGTCATCTATGATACAACATCCGAACAAGAATTTCATTGATCCTATTCTAGTAAAGATCCATGATCAGCTAGCTTATTATGCCCATGTTGAAGAAGAAGCAGACGGAAAGCCTTGGTTTTATGACATCAAGGAATATTTGGAAAAAGGAGAGTACTTAGAGCTTGCAAACCCTACTCAGAAATGTACACTTCGGAGGTTGTCCAATATTTTCTTTCACAGCGGAGGAATCCTGTATAGGAGGACTCTGGATCTGGGATTATTAAGGTGTGTCGATGCAAATGAAGCATCCAGGCTACTAGAGGAAGTTCACGCTGGGACCTGTGGTCCACATATGAACTGTTTTGTCTTAGCCAAGAAGATACTCCAGGGTGGTTACTTTTGGATGACTATGGAATCGGACTGCATCCAGTATGTCCAGAAATGCCACTGTTGTCAGAAACATGCAGACATGATAAAGGTGCCTCCAAGTGAGCTTAATGCAACAAGCTCACCGTGGCCGTTTGCGCTTGGGGAATGGATGTCATAGGACCAATTGAGCCTGCTGCATCCAAAGGACACATGTTTATCTTAGTAGCAATCGACTATGTCACCAAATGGGTCGAAGCAACATCTTACAAAGCAGTGACTAAGAAAGTCATGGCAGACTTTGTCCGCGACTGCATTGTTTGTCGATTCAAAATTCTAGAGTCAATCATTACTGATAATGGCTCCAAACTCAACATTGACCTGATGAAAGCTATATGTGAAACCTTCAAGATCAAACACAAGAATTCCACAGCCTATAGGCCTCAAATGAATGGAGCTGTAGAAGCCGCCAACAAGAATATCAAGAAGATATTGAGGAAAATGATAGAAAGAGAATGAATGCAATTAGCCATGGTCAACTCTATCAGAGCAGAATGTCTAGAGCCTTCAACAAAAGAGTCAAGCTGAGACAGTTCACACTAGGACAACTGGTGTTGAAGAAATTTTTCCGCATCAGGATGAAGGCAAAGGGAAATTCTCTCCCAACTGGAAGGGTCCATACATGGTTTACCGGGTTTTGATAGGAGGAGCCGTCATACTTGCAGAAATGGACGGAGAAGTCTTGCCAAAACCAATCAACTCAGATGCAGTCAAGCGCTACTATGTGTAATCATTATGCTTCCCTTATATGACGTAATTTGAAATACGCCTGACCTGATTCCCATTTAAGAGAGGATACGTAGGCAGCCTTATGGGTTCGGTCACAATTCAATAAAATTATCATTTCCCCCGCAATTGGAAACTGGTGCAGAATTTTGAGGAACCTCAAAATTCCGAAGTAATTTCAGTCAATCATCGCAAGCAACGGTCAAAAACATCAACCCAGTAAACTGGGGCAGAATTTTGAGGAGGACCCTCAAAATTCCTTAGCAATGTCCTGAACCGCGTCACAATTGTCGGTTCATCTAAAACGTTATTCTTAATTATATACTTATGTCACATTTTTACTAAATCATGCATATTTATTACTGAAATTGCCTTGTTTAGAAACGCTACCCCAATAATACAAACAGTATCACCAGATCAAAGATGAGCAGGTCAAGTAGAGCTAGCGGAGATACGAACTAACCGCCCCCTTTACAAAACTCACGATTTGTCTTTAGATGCTGGCATTTGGATTGCGAAATCATCAAACATACTATACACTCACGAGACGAATATTGTTCGGGAATATAACTCTCAGAACCGTTGCACTTATCCACATTTGCTATCCATACACCAGTGACATTTCGTGTGTCACAACGTCCCCAGCAGTCACGATATTGCAACCTGCTATCAGCTAAGAAAGCTCTATTACCACTTGCTATTTTTTTATTGCATAAGGCTACCATTCTGCCTTCTGAGACTGAACGTTGTCTCCATCTGCATTTCTACATTGCATAAGGCTACCATTCTGCCTTCCGAGATTAAACAATGTCTCCATCTGCATTTCTACATTGCATAAGGCTACCATTCTACCTTCGGAGACTAAATGTTGTCTCCATCTACATTTCTGCATTGCATAAGGCTACCATTCTACCTTCCGAGACTAAACGCTATCTCCATGTGCATTTCTTCATTGCATAAGGCTACCATTCTGCCTTCCGAGATTAAATGCTGTCTCCATCTGCATTTCTGCACTGCATAAGGCTACCATTCTGCCTTCCAAGACTAAATGTTGTCTCCATCTGCATTTTTGCATTGCATAAGGCTACCATTCTGCCTTCTAAGTTTAAGCTCTACCTCCATCTGCATCTTATAGGCTGAAAGATAGCCTCACACTGCATCTGCATGGCTGAAAGATCGCCGCATATTGCATCTCATGGGCTGAAAGATCGCCACATACTGCATCTCATGGGCTGAAAGATTGCCAAATTATTCAAGGGCGTCATCATACGGGGGCACCATTTTCATAGCCCGAGAACACCATGTCATGGCCTGAGGATCCCTTTTAATTTTTCATATCATTATTCAAAGGCATCATGGTTTGGAGGCACCATCCTCATAGCCCGAGAGCATCATTTCATGGCTTGCGAATCCTTTATCATACGCTTCATGGCCTAGGACATCATGGTCTAAGGAAGTCATTCAAACCGTCCGAAGACAACATTCACGGTCCGACGGGAATTTGCATCATGTTCAAATTCATGCACGGTATACACTAACAGTGTTTCTAAATTGCAGGTACACTGGTGAGCAACGACCATCTCGGTAGGAGAGATCCCAGTCTAGTTCCCGCAGCCATATCTTAACCTTTCCCATAAACCTTCCACTCACTCCACCCTAGATATTGCGTCCATTCTCGAAAGTCTCCACCGGCATACTCCGCCGACGAATCCTGAACTACATATGGCCTGATTCCTGTAAAAGAAAGGATATGTAGGCAGCTCAGAAACCAGGGTGCAGCCTAAACCTCTCTAAACCATTTTGCTCGGTCAAAATTGGCCATTATATCTTTACCCGACAACTCTTTCATCCTTGCCGGGTAAAGAGGGGCAGCTGTTGATACCCAAATTTTTCCTATATTTTTATATGCAAAATACCTTTCAAAATAGCATGTGTACACGTATATAAGTATGTCCCAAGGTCCTATTATTTTTTCTTAATTTTTAAACCAATTTATTTCCCTATTTTATTCATAAAGAAAAACCAATAATAATTCCCAAAAATCATCATTTTGGTGATTCATTTATTGGATTCTCATATTTATGCTAAAATATAGCTAAGGTAATTTTTGCATATTTTTACAAATTTATTTAGTATTTTTAAAGCTAAACTGCATACAGTTGCAATATTAGCCTCTTTTAGGATTTAATTGCGCTTATATTCATAAAATGAAGTCCAGTATTGTTTTAATTGATAATTATATGTTATAAATCATTTTAGTACTTTTAATTTATTTCCAGAAATTAATTTACTATTTTTTATAAAATGAAAGGGGAAAATTGGCTATTTAAAAGCTAGCCCAATTACATTTCAATTATAGCCTAAATTCTACCCCAATTTAAACCCAATTACCCCGGCCTAATTCCTATTCATACCCGACCCCTAACCCATTTAACTGACCCAAACCTAGTCCTCTACCTACTCGCTTTAATCCGGGCCATTGATCATTCAAATCAACGGCCAGTATTCACCCTTACCTTATTTAATCCTAAACGACCCCCAAAACCCTATCATTTGATACAATCGGCCGCCTTGAAACCCCCTCCTCTCTCAACTCTCTCTGAAACTCTCATGAACCCTAGTCGCCGCCCTCTCATACCACCCTAATACCTACCTAATCCATGGCCTTCTGTGGTCATTTGAGGCATATACCAGCCTTCCATAGCTTCTATGTTTTTGTTCTCATGGTTTCAAGGCCAGACCTTGAATGAGTCTGGTCCAGTCCTTGTTTGATTTCAGTTCATGGCTCTTTTCCGGTCATCCTTAACCTTTCTCTGGCTAGCGATGGCCGCTCGAGTCAGATCCTTGACTCTCCTGGTTAGATCGGTAAATTTCAGGACCTTTCTTACCTTTTCTGGGTTTTCTAAAATCCTAATCTCTAAGATCTTTTCAATTTCTTTCATATCTACCTTAGATCTGTGCTTACCTTGAACTTTTAAGCATTTTCTTGAAGTTTCTTTAACTTTTCTCTCAAAACGACTCTTTATCTTTTCCGATTAGGGTTCTTCTTTTAAGTTATTTCAAAATCTATTCTCTGATTTTAACGTGTTTCTGATCTTGCTATGTTTTGCTAATGTTGTTCTTCTATCTGAGTTATCATATTTAAAAACCCCTAATTTCTTTTGGCTGTTTGTTAGATGAGTGCTTGTTTGGTTAAGTTTTTGTTCGATTTATTTGTTTATCATCTTTTAAGCTCGACTATTGTTAAAAAAAAACCTATGTCTTGGGTCTGAAACTGTTCGTTTGAATACCTGACTAGATTTGAAGTTCCTTGTTTCAGAATCTCTTTTTATTTATGTTATTCCTCTGATTTTGGGTCTTATTATCTTTAAAACTCGACTATGCTTGAAACCCTAACTTTTCAAAAGGTTTTCTCGTCTGCTACTGTAAGACCTTTGCATGTTTCTGATACTTTGTTTTCTCCATTGTTGACTCAATGTGACTTGACCTACTTGATTACTATGCTTCGAATGTTTGCTTTACTACTAAAACTTATGCCTATTTCTGTATGCTATTTCTTTTGCCGATGGGTTTGGCCTCGCATGTCTGGTGTCTCTACTCACTCTGTTTAAATACTAAAGTGCAGAAGCATGTTACTTCCTTGATAGATCTCGATCTTGTGACTGATTTCAGAACTTTTCTTTTATGAACTCTAATTTCACTCGCCTATTTAAAGTTAATTGATTCTTTTCCTTTATTATGATATTTGCCTTACTGAATCCTTTCCCAAAATAAGCATATTTCTGTACTTAGACTTGATTGCTTACTTAATGCTTTTACTACACCTTTTATGGCAATAATCAATCTACCTACAAACTGATTCGTCTTTCCTTATTTTTTGAATATGTTACCCCTGTTAAACAAGTGATCTCTTGATTAAAGGGGAATCACTTGGTTATTTGATTCTGACTATTGTTGTTTCCATATTTGTATTGAAATTTTTTTTATTACCTTATTTCTCACATGTTTTCAAAACTATAAATACCTGCACCCCTCTTATTTAAAAAAAACGAACACTTGAGTTTAGAACATACACTTCACTCAAAACTCTCTTTTCTCTGTTACTACTTGTGTTGCTGACTTACCTAGCCGGCTGAAAGCCAAGGCTAGGCTGTGGGAAATTTGCTTACTTTCTTTCTGCATTTGCTTCTTTACTGGTATGTTCTAATTAATCTTCAACATCAACAACAACATGTTTCTTTATTATTTCTTGCACTCTTGCATGTTTCCTGTTTGTGTTTAATCAAGTTCCCTTATTAAGCATGCTGTAATCTGCCCCTTTCCCTTCTGAATTAATGTTTTTCCTTATGTATGAATTTTGTCAGTCACTGTCACACCTCCTTTTTGCGCGCCCGGCCCCGAAGGGGTTAAATGCGCGGGTGGAGTTTTTCCAATTTAAGTGACAATATTCGAAATGAGATTATTTATTTAATTCAGAGTCGCCACTTGGGAAAGGTTTAGCTTTTGGTATCCCAAGTCACCGGTTTATCTTGAATCCTAAATCGAGGAAATTTTCGACTTTTCCAAATGAAGTCTGCGAACCAAAAATTCTAAGTAAGGAATTCTGTTGACCCGAGGGAAGGTGTTAGGCACCCTCAAATCCCGTGGTTCTAGCACGGTCGCTTAAATTGTTATAATGGCTAAATATCTGATTTAAATACATGTTGTGACTTATGTGCTTTTATTAAGTTTTAACCGCTTTTATTATTATCATTTATTTTTATAGAATTGCAACGTCGTGAAAATGCATCTCGAACCACGTCACAATCAATGCACCCGTAGTTGTTAACACATTTCGACTCCGTTGAGATTTGAATTTGGGTCACATAAATGCGCACCCGAATTTAAGAATGTAATTTAATTAAGTCGCGCCTAAAAAGTCTAACGCGTTATTATCTTTGGGGAAGGCAGTGGAATTCACTAAACAGTCCATCCCAAATTCTAAGTATTTATTATGATCAATTATTGAGGGCCCCGCAATTTGCCTTTTTATTCGGCGAGGCTCGTCTCATTATTTTAGAAGGGTATCCTACAGTGACTACATTTCTATTATTTTATTTCCAGAGATAGAAGAAAGAAAAATGTATGCTAATATATACTTTGGCCTAAACCCGACTCCTATCAATTTCTGATTAATTACTTATAAAGTGAGAAAACGTCATGCCTTACGAGAATGCTTTGGTCGAATAAAAAGATTACATATGAGATTGATGAAATGCAATACTTAATCCGAACATGTCTTAAGTTGAACTTACTAAACTTATTTGGACTAAGTTAAAGGATATATTGGCAAAGTAAAATGCTTATTTTGACAAGAAATCATGCATGAGATAACGAAATACAACACTTAATTCCGAACATTTCTTGAGTTGAATTTAACTAAACTTATGTGGACTAGTCTTAACTAAAAAAAAGCTAAGTGAAACAAAAACAATATTGTATGAGATCAATTTTCACGGGCTAAAACACAAAAGGGTAAACTCAGTCGAGTATTAGTACATACTTTCGAACCGTTGAATAAAACTGATCAATTTTCACGGGCTTGTTAATGTACTATGAGTATTACAAAAATAACTGAACTTCTTCAACCTTTTTCATTTCATGCTTTCAAACTGATTCAATTACATCCATATGGGACTTGAAATGTGTACCTGGAAATGCTGAAAATGCAAAGGAGGAGAAGAATATGATGTGGAAATCAGCAGCAAAAGAAACAGGATCAGCAATAGCAGCAGGACAGGGCAGCAACAAACAAAGCAAACAGCAGGACAGGCTCAAACACAGAAGCGCAACTATGGCCGATAGAAAGAAGAAGCCAAATGACAACAACACCCAGTGGAGTAGAATCAGAGCTCCAGGCAAAACACACCAGTAGTAAACCAATGAAAGACACTCGACTAATAGACACGACTGGAATTGCTATCTCTTAACCTCCCTCTATCTGTGCAGTCCTATCCTTTTTCAATCCCCTCAGTCTAGGTATCCCTCTCTTTCTGTATCTCTTTGGATGTATTTCAAACTCTCCTACTCAAAAACTCCTCACTGTGTCTGTATATTTTCCAGCTCCTAAGGTTCAATGTCTATTTTTTTTTCAATCTCCTTCTTTTTCTTTTCAATCAGATGTCCTCCTCCTTTTATATGCCTTCCTTAACCCTTTTAACAGCCTGTTTTTTTAGAGTATCCCAGTACCCTCCCATGTGCCTTTAACCTTTTTCAGTTCCATTTTAGTTAATTAGGTATAAAACCCCATCATTCCCTGGCAGGCTTTCTTTTCCTATTTTATTAACTAAAAGCAAGCATGGGCAGTAGAATATATCTGACAGCATATGCTGTCAAACCATTTCTAAATCAAAAGCCCTTTGTACAGGGACCAGGCTGTGCACAATGCACATGCTGTGCACAAGTGCACATGCTATCAACTCAGATTTCAATTACAGATCAAGCCTTAGGTTTCTGAAATCATATTAACAACTATAAGTAACTGAACTTGGTTCTTAATTGATCCAGGCAAATGTTCAACAGAAGCAAATCGATTTATTTTGTTCAGGCAGTTGAAACTAATTGACGACTCATGTCGACTCGACTATATTAGCATTAACATACACAATCGTAGCCAAAAATTAGACATTCAAAGTATAGGGCACATGACTTGAATTGTACTGGCTAAACAAAATTATACTTCGAGGAATCAGTTAATCAATACAAATTTGGAACACAACCAATACACATGCCTTATCAGAATAGGAGGGGTTCAAACAAACACCGTGGTTCAAGCAAAGTGGACAAACAGAAGTTGGTAAAAAATTCAAAAGATACAAATTGAAACAAAACATGAACAGCCATTCAATCACTCACATGGACCAAACAGAAATAAAGAAAGCAAGCAAGACTCACCTCAAGTCTTGAAAAATCAAAAACCTTGACTCGGACTTGGACAGACTTTCTTAAGGGTGAACGGACTTTAATCGAAGTGTTTCTCGGATGAGAAACACTTCGATTAAGGTCCATTAGACCTTAATCTCTTTGGTTTGGACGGACATAGGCCAGTGATGAAGAACTACAAAGTTCCAAACTCAGATCCGGGATTTATACTCCCCTGGTCAGATTCGGACCAAACCAAGTATGGTTTGGTCACGAGGGGGGTCTGGGGAGTGTCTGGTATGAATTTAGGGCAGATTGGTGTAGATTAGGTTCCGACTCGAATCTTCAAATGAAGATTCGAGAAGGTGGGATAGGATTTGAGGTGTGTGGTTGATAGATTTGGGTTCAGGATGTCAAGGGGGTTCTACGGTGTTAGGGGCGAGGTCACCGGCGCCCGTGCCGCCGGCTTCCATGGTGAAGGATACAGGGGCGGCTCTAGGGTTTGATGGGGATTGAGGTTGAAGACGGAGGCTGGGGTTAGGATAGGGGGGGCAGGGTATGTTACAGGTTTATATATGGCTGGAAGGGGTTGATCTTAGCCGTTGGATGAGGCGAGATGGAAGGCTCAGATCTTTCTTTTGATGAGGAAATGGCGTCGTTTCTCATTCAGAGCTTGGGGGTCGGTTTGGATAAGACGGGTCGGGTTAGTTAGTGGGTACGGGGTGTGAGATCTTGGCCGTTGGATCAGTTTGGTTTGAATGGTTGAGATGGATCGGCCTTGAAACGACGTAGTTTTGGTGTTAAACTACGTCGTTTTGTGTCCTGGGGTGGGCTGTTCGGACTGGGGGTTTGGGCTGTTCAATTGGGCTCCAAATTTTGAAATGGACACGGCCCAAACAAATTTTGTCTTCTTTTTCTTTATTTCTAATTTCCTAAATACACAAACTAATTAAATAAAACCAAGCACCACTAATTAACACTTAACATATTTATTTCACGCGGATAAAATGTTAAAGGTAGGCAAAATTAAACACGGCAACAAATCAGGAAAAAAAAAAGAAAAAAAAAAAGAAAAAATGCGTATTTTTTGTAATTTTCAATCTAACAAACGGGTCATGGTTTAAATTACGCATGACACATACATTTTTTAATTCTTTTGGAGCGATTGTCGCGTAAAACAAAAATCACGTGCTCACAGCTGCCCCTCTTTGTTCGTAAACACGAAGAGTTTTCATGCAAAGACAAAGTGAGCGTGTATGAGCGATTTTTGCCTATGGACTACTCCGTATGAAGAATGTTTTTTGAAAAATCTGACCGAATCTTGCTTCAAAGATGTCCTACATATCCTGGGCTAAACAGGAATCAGGTCAATGTAGTTCGGGAAGTTTTGGTAGCTGGGACTACCATGGGATTGCAATGCTTGCTGCTATTGCTGCTGCTGTTGTCACTGCTACGTCACTGACCGCCTTATTACAACCAAACGAAAATTAGAAACTGAACTGACTACTTATATGTATGTCAACTGCTAGTTACAATATTCCTATCTATGATTCTTTTACGACTTGATCTTGGGTCTTAGCTGATTCTGCTTGTAGACTCCGATCTGAATCTTGATGCTTGCGAGTTGCGGCGACTTGTGTAACCTTTGGGATACTGAGTGAGACGCGATTGGCAAGGTTCAATCCCTTAATTAAACGTTGGAGTCAATCCGCTCTCCATTCACTCTGATATCTCGGAATGTCTTCTTTTGTCTTTTCTTCTTTGATTCTGAGTTGAGACTCATCTCGTAGGTCATTTCGATCCGTGTGGCTCGAGGTTAGACCTGCGGGAAAAAACAAACAAACGAACGAAATTTTCTGCCCCAGTTTCACTAGGAAAATTTCGTTAATTATTCACCAGGAAGTTCATAAAATTGATGAAAGAGGATATGCATGCTCAGTTCAGGGTTGGAGCCCTAACACCGGCTAGCTGGGGAAAGGTTCGATTTGGGGTTTAAAACCCTAACGCCGATCAAAGGAAGAACTCAGTTTAGGGTTTAAAACCCTAATGTTGATTTCATGGAAAAGCTCAGTTTAGAGTTTAAAACTCTAATACTGGCTGAAAGGAAAAAGTTCAGTGTTGGGTTTAAAACCCTAATGCTGATTTCATGGAAAAGCTCAGTTTAGAGTTTAAAACTCTAATGCTGGCTGAAGGGAAAAAGTTCAGTTTAGGGTTTAAAACCCTAATGCTGACTAGAAGGAAAATTCAGTTTAGGGTTTAAAACCCTAATGCTGATTGCATGGAAAAGCTCAGTTTAGAGTTTAAAACTCTAATGTTGGCTGAAAGGGAAAAAGTTCAGTTTAGGGTTTAAAACCCTAATGCTGACTAGAAGGAAAATTCAGTTTAGGGTTTAAAACCCTAATGCTGATTGCATGGAAAAGCTCAGTTTAGAGTTTAAAACTCTAATGCTGGCTGAAAGGGAAAAGTTCAGTTTAGGGTTAAAAACCCTAATGCTGACTAAATGGAAAATTCAGTTTAGGGTTTAAAACCCTAATGCTGATTGCATGGAAAAGTTCAGTTCAGAGTTTAAAACTCTAATGCTGGCTGAAAGGAAAAAGTTCAGTTTAGGGTTTAAAACCCTAATGCTGACTAGAAGGAAAATTCAGTTTAGGGTTCAAAACCCTAATGCTGATTGCATGGAAAAGCTCAGTTTAGAGTTAAAAACTCTAATGCTGGCTGAAAGGGAAAAGTTCAGTTTAGGGTTTAAAACCCTAATGCTGATTGCATGGAAAAGCTCAGTTTAGAGTTTAAAACTCTAATGCTGGCTGAAAGGAAAAAGTTCAGTTTAGGGTTTAAAACCCTAATGCTGACTAGAAGGAAAATTCAGTTTAGGGTTTAAAACCCTAATGCTGATTGCATGGAAAAGCTCAGTTTAGAGTTTAAAACTCTAATGCTAGCTGAAAGGGAAAAGTTCAGTTTAGGGTTTAAAACCCTAATGCTGACTAAAAGGAAAATTCAGTTTAGGGTTTAAAACCCTAATGCTGATTTCATGGAAAAAGCTCAGTTTAGAGTTTAAAACTCTAATGCTGGCTGAAAGGGAAAAGTTCAGTTTAGGGTTTAAAACCCTAATGCTGACTAAAAGGAAAATTCAGTTTAGGGTTTAAAACCCTAATGCTGATTGCATGGAAAAGCTCAGTTCAGAGTTTAAAACTCTAATGCTGGCTGAAAGGAAAAAGTTCAGTTTAGGGTTTAAAACCCTAATGCTGACTAGAAGGAAAATTCAGTTTAGGGTTCAAAACCCTAATGCTGATTGCATGGAAAAGCTCAGTTTAGAGTTAAAAATTCTAATGCTGGCTGAAAGGGAAAAGTTCAGTTTAGGGTTTAAAACCCTAATGCTGACTAAAAGGAAAATTCAGTTTAGGGTTTAAAACCCTAATGCTGATTTCATGGAAAAAGCTCAGTTTAGAGTTTAAAACTCTAATGCTGGCTGAAAGGGAAAAGTTCAGTTTAGGGTTTAAAACCCTAATGCTGACTAAAAGGAAAATTCAGTTTAGGGTTTAAAACCCTAATGCTGATTGCATGGAAAAGCTCAGTTTAGAGTTTAAAACTCTAATGCTGGCTGAAAGGGAAAAGTTCAGTTTAGGGTTTAAAACCCTAATGCTGACTAAAAGGAAAATTCAGTTTAGGGTTTAAAACCCTAATGCTGATTGGCTGGGGACAAAGTTAAGCGACCTCTTTTTTTGAATTTTCTTGTTTTAGTAGAAGATAAAAGGGAGTTTCGTGGAAACCTACCTTTCGAGTGAATTCCTTATTGCCAAAATGTTTCTTGTACCCGTGTACCTTCTTCTTTGGGCGACACCTGCTTCTCGCACGGTTGTCTTGGATTAACACCTGTTTCAATTTCTCAGACAAAGAACAATTGTTAGTTCGAAAATGACGGTCGGTTTGGTGACCTTGATCGTTCCCAATTGCTTCGTCGCGTCTTTACTTCTGTTGCGAAATCCCGCCATTGATTCTAATTGAACGGCGAAACCTTTAGACTGCTCAGGCTTGTATTTCCGGATTCTGTGATGATTTGCCTCGTAAGGCCCTTTTTCTTTTTGTCCCGTTTTGATTGAAGGTTCTCAACGGGGATTTTATTGGAGGTGTTCTGTGGGAACTTGTACAAGAGGAAGCTATGTGGGGGAAATATTTACAAAGTGGATTCTTTGTGCGGATACTGTACAATGGGGTATGCTGGGTTTTGGTTTCAAAACGGGTTTCCCAGGGTTTGTTGGGGTAAGCTTGTTGGGGAATATTTACAAAAGAACTCGCTGGGGATGTGCTGATGAAATTCCAACAGGGATACTTTGTGGGAGATTGTACAAAAAGGGAGACTCTGTGGGGTTTTGTACAGGGGGAGACTCTGTGGGGATTTGTCCGAAGGTGGACTTGCTGGGGAAGATTTCAAGATTTCTCTCTTTTTCCTCTACTCCGGGACGTCATGATTCATCATGCTTGGGTAATCATATCAACGAGATGAGGTGCTTTCCTTCATGAGACGGGATTCCGTGCAAACAAACCTGCCACCTGCTCTTTCCGGTGTGTCCTGAATTCGGGGTTAAAATGCAAAAAGGATTCGAAAAGAAACAAAGAAGGGGAAAACAAATCAGAAAAGGAATACCCTTTTCGGGACGAGAAAGACTTATCTGAGGAAGATAACGCTGGCTTTAAATGACATGACATGCTCTTTGGACTGGACGTCCGACCTTCCATGAACTTGCGTTTTCCTGAACCAGAACATATTTGTGATTCCAAAACCGGTGGAACTTTGCCGAGACCTTCTTGGGGTGGCGTCATTCCTTTTCGGCCAACAGCGCCCTTTGCGGGTTTTCGCTGGCTGACCTCTCTCTTTTCTCTTCCTGTCATCGCTTGATAGCACTCTTTGCGAGTTTTTACTAAGCAAGCTCTCTCATTTTGGTTTCTCTACTCCCGTCGCCTCGTGGTGCCCGAAGGTTTTCACCGCCGAGACTCTCTCATTTTATCTCTCTCCATTCAGAGTGTGACGGTCTTCGTTTGTGATGCTTACTGATTCCCCACCATATTTGGTAATTGATTTGAAGGCTCGTGCTTGGTAAAGAGGGGTAGTGATACTAACTTCTCAACTACTCGATGTGCCCCGGTTTTCAATTTCAGGGTGGATGGGATTTTATTGTTGGTGTGACTGAACCTCAGGGAGAGGCTGCCTACTTATCCTTTCGGAATCAAGTCAAACGTAGTTCAGGCCTCAATCAATGTTTGTTTTGTTTTTCTTCTCTTTTTTTTGTTTTGTAAGCGGCTCAAAAGTTGGTAGAGAGAATTGGGTAGTTTTTTTTTTTTTTTTTTTTTTTTTTGGGAGTAGTGGGGAATAAACATCTTCGCCATTTTCAACGTGTCAGGACTATTGGAGTATGATTTAGACGTAGTACCTCTTGACCGCATCTGCATTTACTGCTGTGTCGGGGTCATTTCCTTCGAGATCACCTAAATACAATGCTCCTCTTGGCAATATTTTCCTTACGATGTACGGGCCTTTCCAATTTGGGGCAAACTTTCCTTTTGCTTCTTCATGATGCGGCAGAATACGCCTCAGTACCAGCTGACCTACTTCGAAATTCCGGGGTCGGACTTCCTTGTTGTAAGCACGGGCCATTCTTCGTTGGTATAACTGTCCGTGACAAACTGCAGCCATCCGCTTTTCATCAATCAACGTCAATTGCTCTAACCGAGTCTTAACCCACTCGCTGTCCTCGATTTCTGCTTCGACAATGATTCGAAGCGAAGGAATTTCTACCTCTACCGGTATTACGGCCTCGGTCCCATAAACAAAAAGATAAGGAGTCGCTCCCACCGATGTGCGTACCGTAGTGCGGTACCCCAATAATGCAAAAGGTAACTGCTCATGCCACTGTCGGGAACTTTGTATTGTTTTCCTCAAAATCTTCTTGATGTTTTTATTTGCAGCTTCCACAGCACCATTGGCTTTTGGCCGATAAGGAGTGGAATTCCTGTGTGTTATCTTGAATTGCTCGCACACATCTCCCATCAACTGACTGTTCAAGTTTGCTGCATTATCTGTAATGATAGTCGCAGGAATACCGAAGCGACAGATAAGATTTGAGTGTACAAAATCCACCACAGCTTTCTTGGTGACCGACTTGAGAGTGACAGCCTCTACCCATTTTGTAAAGTAGTCGATGGCAACCAGTATAAACCTGTGTCCATTCGAAGCCTTTGGTTCAATTGGTCCAATGACGTCCATGCCCCAAGCGACAAATGGCCAAGGTGCGGACATGGGATGCAGTTCCGTGGGAGGTGCATGAATCAAATTACCGTGCACCTGACACTGATGACACTTCCGGACAAAGCTAAAGCAATCCTTTTCCATGGTCATCCAGTAATAACCCGCTCTAAGGATCTTCTTCGCTAAGACATACCCGTTCATGTGAGGTCCGCACACACCTGCGTGTACTTCGTGCATGATCTTTCTCGCTTCCTCGATATCGACACATCTTAGGAGATTGAGGTCCGGAGTCCTCTTATATAACAATTCACCGCTCAAAAAGAAACCACTCGCATGTCGCCTAATGGTCCTCTTTTGATCTCCAGTTGCGTGCTCGGGGTATTCTTGTGTCTTCAAGAATTTCTTGATGTCATGGTACCAAGGCTGCGTATTTGATCCCGCCTCGATTACACTGCAGTAACCGTGTCTTTCCTTGATTTGGATTTCCAAAGGATCGACGTGGGCATTGCCCGGGTAGGGTAGCATAGAAGCCAGAGTAGCAAGTGCATCTGCCAGTTCATTGTGACACCTCGGAATATACCTGAACTCTACTGAGGTAAAGCGCTTGCTGAGGTCCTCTACATGTTGTCGGTATGGGATAAGCTTGACATCCCGAGTTTCCCACTCGCCTTGAACTTGCCGGATGATCAGGTCAGAATCTCCCATAATCAGTAAGTCTTTGACATCCTGATCGATTGCCATATGTATGCCCATAATGCAGGCTTCATATTCAGCTGTATTATTTGTGCAGAAGAAACGAAGTCTAGCTGTGGCGGGATAATGCTGACCAGCAGGTGAGATCAAAATTGCCCCAATACCTATACCCTTGGTGTTCACGGCTCCGTCAAAGAACATCTTCCAAACATGAGCTTCCTCCGAGATCACTTCTACGGTGTTTACCTCTTCATCTGGAAAGTAGGTATCTAATGGCTGGTATTCCTCATCGACCGGGTTTTCGGCCAAATGATCTGCTAACGCCTGGGCTTTCATTGCCGTGCGAGTGACATAAACTATGTCGAATTCCGTAAGCAAGATTTGCCATTTAGCCAGTCTCCCAGTAGGCATTGGTTTCTGAAATATATATTTCAAGGGATCCAACCTGCTTATGAGGAATGTAGTGTGGGCTTGGAGATAATGCCTCAGCTTTTGAGCAACCCATGTGAGAGCGCAGCATGTCTTTTCCAACAGAGTGTATTTGGCCTCGTAGCTGGTGAATTTCTTGCTCAGGTAGTAGATCGCCTGCTCCCTTTTCCCGGTTACGTCGTGTTGCCCGAGGACGCAGCCAAAAGAGTTCTCCAAGACTGTCAGATACAAGAAAAGTGGCCTCCCTGGTTCTGGAGGGACCAAGATTGGGGGATTCGAAAGGTACTCTTTGACTTTATCAAAGGCTTCTTGACACTCCGTTGTCCACTTAATCGCCGCATCTTTTCTTAACAACTTGAATATGGGCTCACACGTGCTTGTCAGCTGGGCAATAAATCGACTGATGTAGTTCAGCCTGCCCAAAAGACTCATCACGTCTTTCTTCGTTCTCGGGGGAGGTAGATCTTTGATAGATTTTATCTTAGTCGGGTCTAGCTCGATACCTCTCCTGCTTACGATGAAGCCCAAAAGTTTACCTGACGGAACTCCGAAAGCGCATTTGGCTGGATTTAGCTTCAAGTCATACTTCCTTAGCCTCTCGAAGAATTTCCTCAAGTCTTGGATGTGATTATCCTGCGTCCTGGACTTGACTATTACATCGTCCACGTACACCTCTATTTCTTGATGCATCATGTCATGGAAAATGGCGGTCATGGCCCTCATGTAAGTAGCCCCAACGTTCTTTAGACCAAATGGCATGACCCGATAACAGTAGGTGCCCCAAGGCATGGTGAAAGCGGTTTTCTCGGCGTCCTCTTCATCCATCAGTACCTGATGATACCCAGCATAACAATCTACAAAAGACTGTATCTCGTGTTTGGCACAATTATCAACGAGGATGTGGATGTTGGGCAGCGGGAAATTATCTTTGGGACTTGCTCTGTTCAGATCTCGGTAATCTACACATACCCGAGTTTTCCCGTCCTTTTTCGGTACTGGAACCACATTCGCCAACCATGTTGTATATTGGACTACCCGAATCACTCCTGTTTTCAGTTGCTTGGTGATCTCCTCTTTAATTTTGTCACTGACCTCGGTTTTGAACTTTCGTTGCTTTTGTTGAACCGGAGGACAATCAGGATGAATCGGCAATTTGTGAACCACTAGATCGACACCTAGTCCCGGCATGTCATCATATGACCAAGCAAACACGTCTTTGAATTCGAAAAGAAGTTGAATTATCGCCTCTCTCGTTTTCTTGTCCGTGTGAATGCTTATCTTGGTCTCCCGGATTTCTTCCGGGGTTCCTAAATTTACCGGTTCAGTGTCATTTAGATTCGGCTTAGGTTTATTCTCAAAATATTCCAACTCTCGATTTATCTCCCTAAAAGCCTCTTCCGCATCATATTCTGGTTCTGGGTTCATTAATTCGCAGTTAAATAACTCATTGTGATCTGGGCGTGAAGTCCGCAAGCATGTCATATTTAAAGCCGCATTATTAGGACTGAAAAGGAAGATAAGAGGAAAAGTAATAAAAATCAGAACAAAGAAAGAATAGGAAAGCAATGATGATTTTTTTTGTATATTTTCTTGGAAAATTGGAAGACAACAACGTTTACAACTAGGAACAACAATTGAAAAGAAGAAAACGTTCAAGTCATGTCCCGGAGATAACTTGTGATACAGGAAAGGTGGCAGGACAGGTCTACCCGGACTTCCGTCTAGTTGGGAATGGCGTGATCTCCCAGTTTTGGAGTTTGGCGTTTGGCCCCATGTATATCATCTCAGCAGTGCTCGTGCCTTCGCCTGGTTGAACCATGTGGACCTCGTAGAGCATCTCCCTCATTGCCCCACATATTTCCTCGATTTCCTCAGCTGTGAAGACCTCATCATCTTCTTCTTCAGCGTACCTTGGCCTGACGAAAGTCGCATGTAAATCCGGCAGTGGTTGAGGCAACTTCCAGCCCTCATTTCTCCTTTTCTTTGCCCATTTTTCGTCTGCTGGAGTAGGTTTGAAACCTAGTCCAAAAGGTTTCTTGATGACTGGTAAAGTAATGGGTTCCGTCATTCCCTGAAGGGTTCGTCCAAGCCCCTTCCCTGGCCTAAATCCGTGTCGGATCATCTCTTTGGCCACCATAACCGAAGCGTTAGACAAGAAGGGCTGGGGGCAAGGTACTCCCTCTTCGTGCTGCTCTGCCAATACCACCTCGAAAGCTTGATAGACCGTATGCTCGCTCCCTTCTCTTGGTTCAAGATACGGGATGGATGGGTCCCGATAAATGGCATGTTCGTCTTCCCCATGGACCACGATCTCTTGGTCTTCATACTCGAACTTCACCATCTGGTGAAGAGTAGAAGGCACGGCTCCTGCTGCATGGATCCAAGGCCTGCCAAGGAGGAAATTGTAAGATGTGTCCATGTCGATCACTTGGAAAGTGACTCGAAATTCGACTGGTCCTATGACCAGAAGCAGGTCTATTTCTCCCATGGTGTCTCTCTTGATGCCGTCGAAAGCTCTTACACAGACGTTGTTGGGTCGGATTCTTCCAGTCTCAATTTCCATTCTTTGCAGCGTGGAGAGCGGGCAAATGTCAACACCTGATCCCCCATCCAGCATTACCCGCTTGACATAGTAGTCCTCACATTTGACTGTTAAATGCAATGCCTTGTTGTATGCTGCTCCTTCCGGGGGTAGATCGTTCTTGCTGAAGGAGATTTGGTTGACGGCGAAGAATCTTTCTGTCATCCGCTCTAATTGCTCCACCGAGGTTTCAACCGGCACATATGCCTCATTCAGGGTCTTCAGTAAGATCTTTTGATGCTCAGCCGACCTTGTCAATAATGATAGCATGGACACCTGCTCAGGGTGTTTGCGCAACTGATCTATCACTTCGTAATCCGGCATCTTCATTTGTTGGAAGAACACTTCCGCCTCTTCAACACTCACAGGCTTCTTTGGAGGAAAGCGCCTTTGTGTGGCGTTGTTCAGTTCTTGGGTATTTGAGTACCCTCTAATGAAAGTATTTTCTGGAAGTTCTCCCACGACCTCTTTTCCTTTGTACATCACCAAAGTCTTTTTATAATTCCACGGCACTATGGTCGGGTTGGTCATTGGCTTTTGTGGCACGCGTCCGATAACCACTGGCTCATTTAGCCGAGGTGGTTGAATCGTCCCCCGGACCACATAGGCCCCTTTTGGCATGTACATAGGTTTTGTCTTTTTGATCCCGGATTTCTGCGTCTTCTCAGCTTGACCTCGTGGTACGTAAAGAACTCCGCCCTTTGCTGGTACCACTTTCTTTTCCACCTTCTTTTCAGACTTGCTCTCTGCGACCTTGGCCTCCTCCTCTTTTTCTGATTTTTGGTCTATTTCAGGCCTCTTCCCCGTGTCGACAATGGAAATTATGGCTTTCAAAGCAGGGTCGAACTCTTTGTCTTCACAAATCATGCCGATCAACGGCCCATTATTGTGAGCGGGCAATGGATTGTTTGTTACATTCGGGATCTCCTCGTCCCTTAGCACTATTTTCCCCTGCTCTATCAAATTTTCGACCACTCTTTTCAATGACCAGCAGTCGTTTGTATCATGTCCCTCGGCCCCTGAATGATAGGCGCATCTGACTCCGGCTTTGTAAGAAGGAGATGTCGGGTTTTGCCTTGTTTGAGGGATGGGTTGCAAGAAACCCAATTGGACCAACTTTGGGAACAAAGTTGAGTATGGCTCACCGATGGGCGTGAAAGTCCGCCGTCGAGGTGGCTCTTGGGGGCGGTAGTTATTCTGCGGGGGTTGTGGGTTATAGTGGTTGCGGTAGTGAGGCTGATTTCTGGGAGGTGGAGCTGGGCCTCGGTTGGCTTGTTGTGGTGGATGGTTATAAGGTTGGGCATTCATGACCATATAAGGTTGATGAGCATATGCCGAATTTGAATGGGGGTAATAGTGTTGTGGGGCTCTTCCCGGAAAATGGGGCCTGGGATGATGATACTCCCTTGCTTCAGAGGCTGCCATAGTCGTTTCTTCTTTCTTCTTCCCCTTTGTTGTTCCTCCAGACCCATTTTGGACGGCATGGGAGGTTGCCCTTATGGCTGCTTGACTCAAAATCCTTCCCGTTTTCAAACCGTTCTCCACCATCTCTCCAATCTTGATCGCTTCCGCGAATGGCTTACCCATGGCCGACATCATGTTCTGGAAATAGTCAGACTCTTGAGCCTGGAGAAAGGTAGTGACCATTTCCACTTCATCCATGGGAGGCTTCACTCTCGATGCCTGTTCACGCCACTTAATAGCATACTCTCTAAAGCTTTCCGAAGGCTTCTTCTTCAAATTTGAAAGAGAGTTTCGGTCTGGCGCAATGTCGATGTTATACTGGAATTGTTTTACAAAATCTCTGGCGAGATCATCCCATATATGCCATCGGGACATTTCCTGATCCATATACCATTCCGAAGCTATCCCTACTAAACTTTCCCCAAAGTATGCCATTAGTAGTTCTTCTTTTCCGCCGGCTCCCCGCAATTGGTTGCAGTATTTCTTAAGATGTGCAATGGGGTCACCGTGCCCATCGTACTTCTCAAACTTGGGGGTCTTGAAACCCGTTGGCAGGCATATGTGAGGAAACATGCATAGGTCGGCGTAAGAGACGCTCTTTTGCCCGCTCAATCCTTGCATATTCTTCAGACTTTGCTCAAGGCTTCTCATCCTTTTGGACATATCGTTTTGTTCTACAACTCTGGGGTTCTGATCCTGCCCTGGTACAAGCTCGTACTGAGGCGGTAGAGGATTAGTACTGGTAGCGAACCTATTTGGTTCCATTGAGAACGACGGTGCTTGGAATGTAAAAGAGGATGAGTCAAGGCTTGGCTTGTACGTGGCAGGCTGTGCCGTAGCTGGGCCAGGCGATGCAGTAAAGATGTTCATGCTTGCATCATTGGCCGACATTCGGGGATGAGGCTCAGAAGGTGATTCTGCAGAGAAGGCGGAGGTGGCTGGGTACCCAAATGGGGTAGCAGGGTAATTTATGGGAACACTAGAAGTCCCACTTGACCTGGAGAATAGTTCAGGGAATCCGGGGACGACACTTGGCGGCTCTTTCCCATTGTTCCAGTCATCCAGCATTTCCAACATGCGGAGCCGTAGGATCCTATTTTCCTCCGCAGTTGCGGATTCAGCTGTGAGGACGGCCGAGATTGAGCTCTCTTCAGAGACGGGGACGGTTTGCAATGGAATTTCCGACGACATTTCCACACTTCCTTTTGACCTGGTGAAATAAGTGTGAGTACAGCTTCTGGTCCTAACAATAGGTAGTTGAACACCTTTCCTTGATCTCGTGAAGTATGAGTGCGAAGCCAGCCTTTCACCAAACCAACCGTCTTTTCAAAAAACCCTGGAGGAAAATGCTCAATGACAAACGCACGGTTAATTTTGCAGCAAATAATAGATAGTTAATCTCACGTTGGGCATGATGCACCTATACAGTTAAGTGGATTACTATATGTTTGCTACGAGAGCATGCGTCATTCCGGCATTTTTTCTCTTATTAGTTTTTCCCCCTTTTTTTTTTTCTCTTTTGTTTTTTTTCTCTTATTAGTTTTTTCCCCCTTTTTTTTCTTTTCTTTTCTTTTTCTCTTTTGTTTTCCTTTTATTTTATTTATTATACATATATATATATTTTTTTATTTTTGTAGTAAAAGAAATGTGACCGGATCCGATGAGGATTGCCTACGTATCACGATGCCTACGTGAATCAGATCATTACGTAGTTCGAAAAACACAAATGGACGTAAAAGAAACAACCTCTTCATTGTTGAAATGTTCTATTACAAGCTACATTCTGCAAAAGAAAAAGCAAACTTGGAAAATGAACCTAGACTCAAAATAGACTGAAAATCACCTTGATGAAAAAACAGGCAGAAGATGCTAAAATACAGATTTGACCTATGAATGCATTATGGTTTTAAAAATTGGTTTCCGCGGGGCATCGTTCGGCCTCGCCACGGTCCTAGGCGTGAGATCCCTCTCAAGTTGCTCCAGCTCGTGCATAGTGTGCTTGACATAACCCATTACTGCCGAGAGGACGGTAGCGCTGGACATGTTCTCACATCGTAGGCATCGTCTGGTGATGGCATGGGCAATGGCCTTGATCCTATCTCTGGTTTGCTTCTTCTCTACGAGCAGGCGTTTTGTCTGATCGCTGCATATCTTGAAAACTTGAGCATCTTGTACATGCTGATGCTTCAGTCGTCGTACTTCCAACTTCATCTAGGCTATTGAGTCATACCAGTATCTGCTCTCAATTTGGAAATCCTTGGCCTGATTAGCTGCTTTGATCTCAAGTGCAGCCATCTCTCTCTTTATCTTAGCAACAGTCTTCTCATGGTCGCTTTCCAATTGATTCAGGTACCTGCGATGCTTATCCGTTCTTGTATCCCACTGTGCTTTGAGCTCTGCTATGATGTTTTCAGATTTCTCCAAACCATCTCGCCATTCCCTGATTTCACCTTTTAGCCCTTTTATCAGCTGCTCGTCCGATCGACGCCTTGGTTGTCTATCTGCATCCAACCTTATCTGTTTGATCTGGGCTCTGAGCATTTCATTTTCTTGAATTAACCTGTTCCGCTCTCCCAGATCGGTAGCAACTTGCACGTTGTGTTCATATTTCAAGTTTTCCACTTGTTGCTTTAACCTGCTGATTTCGGTGCAATAGCCTCTTTCTTTTGCTAACCAATCCCACTGCTTTTGTGATGATTCGGTAAAATTCCGGATGTGGGGTCTCTTAGCTGTCCTTTCATGCTCGAGTTCCCTTCTGTACCATGCAAGGTAACCTGGCGCCGTTTCTCCTTTGGCTTGATCCCGCACGCAAGTATCTGATTTCAAATATTGACCCTCATTCCAGATTTGGCGAATCTTTGCTTCTGGGAACTGTCCGTTAGGACTTATCTCAACTGCTTGAGTGCTTAGATCTTCCTCATGAGGTACTGTCTGGCATCTTCCGAACTGTCTTAAAACTCGGCAGGGTGCGTAAGGTTGAATGCTCTTAAGCCCCATCAGCAAGAAATGAGTTTTAGCCGCCGACATATATAAGACCTCATCAACGGGCAACCATCCCAACTTCCATTGTATTTGGCTGGCAGTAAGAGCTTGAAAGAACGAGGTCCAAGCCAGGACTCCTTCGGGCAAACTGATCTCTTTGGCTCTCGTGTAAGATTCTTCTATGCGGGTCTTTTCCGGGGAACCATGGCTCAAAATTTCGGAATGATGGCAAAGGTGCTCGGTCATCCATATCTGCAGGAGCAAGTTACAACCTTCGAAGAAATTTCCCCCAGCTTTACAAGCTGTGAGAGCTCGAAAGATGTCGGATACCACCATAGGCGTGAGAGTACTGTCACTTTGCGTGAGTAAAGTGCTGACGACCCCAGATATCTTCAAATCAATGTTTCCATCTTTCCTGGGAAATACCAGAAGGCCCAGGAACATCATCATGAATGCTACCCGTCTGTGCTCGTCCCACTTCTGCCGAACTCCTTTGCTGCACAGTTTGTTGATTGGATTATTGAATCCCCCCTCATGACCGTACCTATCATATATGAAGCATGGAGTACAGAATCCGGCTGCTAGATCCGGGTTGTGGACTGTTCTGGGTATCTTCAATGAATCTAGGAATCGATGTGCCGTGACGACTCTTGGGGCGACCACGTATTTTTCCCTCAACGGAAGTTCAGTATTCTCGATGTATCCGGCCATTTCTTCCAAAGTTGGGGTGAGCTCAAAGTCAGAGAAATGGAAAACATTGTGCGCCGGGTCCCAATAGGTAACCAAAGCTCTTATGATATCTCCCCGAGGCTGGATTTCCAACAGACCCACAAGACCTTTCAGATATTTCTTAACCTCATTTTGCCCTTCAACACCTAGATCATTCCACCATAGCCGTAACTTGACAGGGATTTTGGTCATTATTGAAAAATGTTCATTTTGCATCGTGCTCATCCTGCACATTTATTAAGGTGATTTTAACAAAAATGACTGACTCAAAATATTTTACAGAGGGGACCAAGCTTTGAACACGGCCTTTAAGCACTTCGGGGACGAAGATTTTGAGGCTGTGTGGGTCTAAAAATGCTAAGCAAAACCCAAAAGTGGCTATTTATGCAAAGTCAGCCTTCCGGCGTCCCTTTCGGGAACATTCGGCTATTCATGTC
This sequence comes from Nicotiana tabacum, assembly GCF_000715075.1. Taxonomy (NCBI): domain Eukaryota; kingdom Viridiplantae; phylum Streptophyta; class Magnoliopsida; order Solanales; family Solanaceae; genus Nicotiana; species Nicotiana tabacum. The sequence goes on from NC_134090.1 coordinate 123,768,101, forward strand.
AAAACAGCGTCACCCTATTCATTTACGACCCTTTTTATGTTTTTTTTTTTTTTTTTTTTTAAAAAAAAAATTAGGAAACTCAATATTGCTAACACGACCCTTCAACGCCTAGGGGACGAAGATTTTAAGGTTGTGTGGGTCAACTGGACTAAACCTTAAAAATGACCCAAAGGTGGCTGTTTATGCAAAGTTAGCCTTCCGGCGTCCCTTTCGGGAACATTCGGCTATTTATGACAAAACAGCATCACCTGACTTATTTATGACTCTTTAAAAATTTGAAACATATTTTTTTTGATTTTGGCTATTTTAGCAAAATGGGGGTTGAACCCGACGAGGATTGCCTACGTATCTCACATCCGGTGAGAATCAAACCGGCGTAGTTCGGGATATCGTAAAATAGCAAAAAATCGAATAAACCTAGAAATCAGGAATGCGTATTTTTACATTTTTTTTTTGAAAAGAGATAAAGATTAAAGAAACTATTTTTTTTTTATTTTTATATTATTATTATTTTTTTTTTAGAAAGATTTGGACTATTAGTCTGAATTCATAAAAGAGGTACTACGAAAGAAACAACTCATTTTTTTGAATTATGAATTTTCGATTTTTTTTTTACTTTTAAAATAAATACCCTTTCTTTTTTTTGATTTTTGAAAGTGATAAAAGAAAATTTTTTGTATATATATATTCTTTTTAACAACTCTCAATAAACAAAACAGTTTTTATTTTTAGAAAAATTCCGGCGAGGTTTTGACACTACTTGGACATTGGTTTTATTTTCCAAAAATAAGTAATTATCTCCCCTGCGCTGCTATTTTCCCTTCTTTTTTTTTAAGAACCGGTCGACATGCGGAACCGAAGTAAATAAATGCATAACACAGATAGGAATGCAGCATGATGGTCTTTCCATTTCAGGTTGCCTGTCCTAGACGGACCCAACCCTGTGTTGAGTCCCCTAAGTCAAATGCAATATGATGCAAATAAGCGTTCCTACTAGGGATTCGGCATGAAGTTTCGTTATACTAGGTTTAAACCTTGGTATTTGCCCTAGACTGTGTACCCGAGCGGACAACTCGAGTCGAGGAGGGGGCTACGTACCGGGGACCCGCGAGATCGTCCGGCTTTGTAACTTGTCCGACCTCTTTCTTATTTCAAGTATTGACACTAACAGAATAGGGAGTCTCGACCAGCGAGCTTCTCCCCGGAGGTAAGAAAAGAAGGGTTTCAGCACAGTTTATATACAGTTCAGATAATATCAAAAGCGGTAAAAGACAACATTTAGCACTTTTATGCAAAACATGTAATAGAGATCAGATAATAAGCCAGATATAACAATTATTCTTAGCTCGAATTCTTGGACCCTGAACTGGTGGTTCTGGGTCACATTCCCCAGCGGAGTCGCCAGAGCTGTCACACCTCCTTTTTGCGCGCCCGCCCCCGAAGGGGTTAAATGCGCGGGTGGAGTTTTTCCAATTTAAGTGACAATATTCGAAATGGGATTATTTATTTAATTCAGAGTCGCCACTTGGGAAAGGTTTAGCTTTTGGTGTCCCAAGTCACCGGTTTATCTTGAATCCCAAATCGAGGAAATTTTCGACTTTTCCAAATGAAGTCTGCGAACCAAAAATTCTAAGTAAGGAATTCTGTTGACCCGAGGGAAGGTGTTAGGCACCCTCGAATCCCGTGGTTCTAGCACGGTCGCTTAAATTGTTATAATGGCTAAATATCTGATTTAAATACATGTTGTGACTTATGTGCTTTTATTAAGTTTTAACCTCTTTTATTATTATCATTTATTTTTATAGAATTGCAACGTCGTGAAAATGCATCTCGAACCACGTCACAATCAATGCACCCGTAGTTGTTAACACATTTCGACTCCGTTGAGATTTGAATTTGGGTCACATAAATGCGCACCCGAATTTAAGAATGTAATTTAATTAAGTCGCGCCTAAAAAGTCTAACGCGTTATTATCTTTGGGGAAGGCAGTGGAATTCACTAAACAGTCCATCCCAAATTCTAAGTATTTATTATGATCAATTATTGAGGGCCCCGCAATTTGCCTTTTTATTCGGCGAGGCTCGTCTCATTATTTTAGAAGGGTATCCTACAGTGACTACATTTCTATTATTTTATTTCCAGAGATAGAAGAAAGAAAAATGTATGCTAATATATACTTTGGCCTAAACCCGACTCCTATCAATTTCTGATTAATTACTTATAAAGTGAGAAAACGTCATGCCTTACGAGAATGCTTTGGTCGAATAAAAAGATTACATATGAGATTGATGAAATGCAATACTTAATCCGAACATGTCTTAAGTTGAACTTACTAAACTTATTTGGACTAAGTTAAAGGATATATTGGCAAAGTAAAATGCTTATTTTGACAAGAAATCATGCATGAGCTAACGAAATACAACACTTAATTCTGAACATTTCTTGAGTTGAATTTAACTAAACTTATGTGGACTAGTCTTAACTAAAAAAAAGCTAAGTGAAACAAAAACAATATTGTATGAGATCGAAACGTACATGCCCAGACTAACCAACAACTAACGAGCTAAAACACAAAAGGGTAAACTCAGTCGAGTATTAGTACATACTTTCGAACCGTTGAATAAAACTGATCAATTTTCACGGGCTTGTTAATGTACTATGAGTATTACAAAAATAACTGAACTTCTTCAACCTTTTTCATTTCATGCTTTCAAACTGATTCAATTACATCCATATGGGACTTGAAATGTGTACCTGGAAATGCTGAAAATGCAAAGGAGGAGAAGAATAAGATGTGGAAATCAGCAGCAAAAGAAACAGGATTAGCAATAGCAGCAGGACAGGGCAGCAACAAACAAAGCAAACAGCAGGACAGGCTCAAACACAGAAGCGCAACTATGGCCGATAGAAAGAAGCAGCCAAATGACAACAACACCCAGTGGAGTAGAATCAGAGCTCCAGGCAAAACACACCAGTAGTAAACCAATGAAAGACACTCGACTAATAGACACGACTGGAATTGCTATCTCTTAACCTCCCTCTATCTGTGCAGTCCTATCCTTTTTCAATCCCCTCAGTCTAGGTATCCCTCTCTTTCTGTATCTCTTTGGATGTATTTCAAACTCTCCTACTCAAAAACTCCTCACTGTGTCTGTATATTTTCCAGCTCCTAAGGTTCAATGTCTATTTTTTTTTCAATCTCCTTCCTTTTTTTCAATCAGATGTCCTCCCCCTTTTATATGCCTTCCTTAACCCTTTTAACAGCCTGTTTTTTTTAGAGTATCCCAGTACCCTCCTATGTGCCTTTAACCTTTTTCAGTTCCATTTTAGTTAATTCGGTATAAAACCCCATCATTCCCTGGCAGGCTTTCCTTTCCTATTTTATTAACTAAAAGCAAGCATGGGCAGTAGAATATATCTGACAGCATATGCTGTCAAACCATTTCTAAATCAAAAGCCCTTTGTACAGGGACCAGGCTGTGCACAATGCACATGCTGTGCACAAGTGCACATGCTATCAACTCAGATTTCTTACAGATCAAGCCTTAGGTTTCTGAAATCATATTAACAACTATAAGTAACTGAACTTGGTTCTTAATTTATTCAGGCAAATGTTCAATAGAAGCAAATCGATTTATTTTGTTCAGGCAGTTGAAACTAATTGACGACTCATGTCGACTCGACTATATTAGCATTAACATACACAATCGTAGCCAAAAATCAGACATTCAAAGTATAGGGCACATGACTTGAATTGTACTGGCTAAACAAAATTATACTTCGAGGAATCAGTTAATCAATACAAATTTGGAACACAACCAATACACATGCCTTATCAGAATAGGAGGGGTTCAAACAAACACCGTGGTTCAAGCAAAGTGGACAAACAGAAGTTGGTAAAAAATTCAAAAGATACAAATTGAAACAAAACATGAACAGCCATTCAATCACTCACATGGACCAAACAGAAATAAAGAAAGCAAGCAAGACTCACCTCAAGTCTTGAAAAATCAAAAACCTTGACTCGGACTTGGACAGACTTTCTTAAGGGTGAACGGACTTTAATCGAAGTGTTTCTCGGATGAGAAACACTTCGATTAAGGTCCATTAGACCTTAATCTCTTTGGTTTGGATGGACATAGGCCAGTGATGAAGAACTACAAAGTTCCAAACTCAGATCCGGGATTTATACTCCCCTGGTCAGATTCGGACAAAACCAAGTATGGTTTGGTCACGAGGGGGGTCTGGGGAGTGTCTGGTATGAATTTAGGGAAGATTGGTGTAGATTAGGTTCCGACTCGAATCTTCAAATGAAGATTCGAGAAGTTGGGATAGGATTCGAGGTGTGTGGTTGATAGATTTGGGTTCAGGATGTCAAGGGGGTTCTACGGTGTTAGGGGCGAGGTCACCGGCGCCCGTGCCGCCGGCTTCCATGGTGAAGGATACAGGGGCGGCTCTAGGGTTTGATGGGGAATGAGGTTGAAGACGGAGGCTGGGGTTAGGATAGGGGGGCAGGGTATGTTACGGGCTTATATATGGCTGGAAGGGGTTGATCTTAGCCGTTGGATGAGGCGAGATGGAAGGCTCAGATCTTTCTTTTGATGAGGAAACGGCGTCGTTTCTCATTCAGAGCTTGGGGGTCGGTTTGGATAAGACGGGTCGGGTTAGTTAGTGGGTACGGGGTGTGAGATCTTGGCCGTTGGATCAGTTTGGTTTGAATGGTTGAGATGGATCGGCCTTGAAACGACGTAGTTTTGGTGTTAAACTACGTCGTTTTGTGTCCTGGGGTGGGCTGTTCGGACTGGGGGTTTGGGCTGTTCAATTGGGCTCCAAATTTTGAAATGGACACGGCCCAAACAAATTTTGTCTTCTTTTTCTTTATTTCTAATTTCCTAAATACACAAACTAATTAAATAAAACCAAGCACCACTAATTAACACTTAACATATTTATTTCACGCGGATAAAATGTTAAAGGTAGGCAAAATTAAACACGGCAACAAATCAGGAAAAAAAAAGAAAAAAAAAGAAAAAATGCATATTTTTTGTAATTTTCCATCTAACAAACGGGTCATGGTTTAAATTACGCATGACACATACATTTTTAATTCTTTTGGAGCGATTGTCGCGTAAAACAAAAATCACGTGCTCACAGTCACTTAATATGACTTATGAATCCCAAACCCCCATATCCCCTATGTGTTTGTGTTCTTTGGTTGGTTTGAGGGCATGTCAGTATTAGACATTGTTGTGCATGACCCAAACCTGACCCTCCCTGGGGTCATATCGTTCATATCCCCTCTATGCGTTGTATTCTCTGGCTGGTTTATGGGCATTCCAACATCATCTATTATTGAGCATGTCCAAAACCTGACCAGCTCCTAGGGTCATATGCTCCCTGTAATGAACTCCCAAAGCCTTGACCACTTTGTATCAAAATGTTGATTCTGTAGTGTTAACTTTCTTACTACTATTTTCAAATTACCCTTGCCCCCTTACTATTCTCAACCCAGTTTTGAACAACTCTCTACTCCTGCACTTCCACTATACTCTTAAATTTAGGTTCTGCCCCTCTTGTGTGAGCCTTGCCTTGGGACCCATGAGCTCCCTCTGAATTGGGACACATAAGGGCTGGCCCTTCCATACTGCACTCATTCCTGTCTGGTTATGCAAACTTGGGTGTAAGCACTGCCCGAGGTCCCTTGAGACCCTTAGGGAACTTTGACACACCCAGGTCTGAGAAAGGCTTTGAAACAAATGGCATTTGAGGTGGTTTATTCCATAACTCAGAGAGGAAGTCAAGAATCGGGCTTCATCTGGTTGTAACTTTTTCTTTTACACTTTTCTGAAGTAATTCGTTATTCAGTTTGTAATAATTTGTAATAAATGTTGGGGTTTGGCTAGTGAAAAGGGTTGGGTAATTATGCATGCTTAAGGGTAGATATCATGCCTATAGGACCTAATATTCTACATGTTTAACTCTGCAATTTAGATATCATGCCTATAAGATCTGTTTTCACTAAAATTCTGCATGTTCTACATCTAGAGAATATGCCTACAGGACCTAAAGTCTGCATGTTTCACTTTGCATTTAGAGAACCTGTATATAAGACTCGTTTAAATTCTACATGCTTAACTCTGCATTTAGAGAACCTATCTATAGGACTCGTTTAAATTTTGCATGCTTAACTCTGCATTTAGAGAACCTGTCTATAGGACTTGTCTTAGATTCTACATTACCACACGTAACACCATGTTCTTAGGATCTAACTGGTTATCATATAGCATCTTGTCCAGTAGTTTAAAATCAGTACCCTTTTATAGAAATCATGCATATAGGAATTGCTAGTAAATTCTTCCTGCTTCATTACACGTTCAACTAGATATCATATTTATAGGAATTAAATCAGCAATAATACATATCATGCCTACAGGATCTGAAACCAGTCTAGTTTAAAATCAGCCTAATTCATACTATTCTCAACTAGTTTTTTAAACAACTCTCCCCCCTTATGTTAATACGGTTTAGAAAGCATGCCTGTAGGATCTCAAATAGTTTATTTTAAAATGGTTGCTGCTTTGCCACATTCTAAATTAGTAATAGATATCATGTTTATAGGATCTCACCCAAACACTTAGGCAAGCCTTAGGTGATAACAACCATAAAATTGAATCCGCCTTTGTTAATTGGTAATTGCTACAACCAGTAGGCAGACATGATTTGGACTTCTTATCTAAGTTATGTAATAAACTGGTCTGTGTCACACCTCCTTTTTCCTATACCCCGAAAGGCGTAAAGGAATTTTTCCAATTAAAGGACAATCGAAACAGGATTATTATTAAAAGATTAAGAGTCACCACTTGGGAGATTTATGGTGTCCCAAGTCACCGGTTGAATCCCGAATCGAGGAAAGGGTTGACTCTGTTCAACAGTTCGCGAACCAGAAATCCGAGTAAGGAATTCTGTTAACCCGGGAGAAGGTGTTAGGTATTCTCGAGTTTCGTAGTTCTAGCACGGTCACTCAACTGTTATATTCGGCTTAATTATCTGATTTTAAACAATTATGAACCTATGTGTAAATTTTAACCTTTTAAACGCTTTTATTTAATTAATTAAAGAAGATTGCAACGTTATTAAAATACGTCTCGAACCACGTCACATAAATGCACCCGTGGCTTTTGACATATTTTAACGTCGTTGAGATTTGGATTTGGGTCACATAAATGCGCACCCGAGTTTAAGGAAATCAATTATTAAGATCACGTGCCTAAAGCAACTACGCGTTGTTAAGTTTGCGAGGGCCATGGAAATTTACTAAACGACACGCCTCGAATTCTAAGTATTTTAAAAGAAGTAATTAAACGAGGGCCATGCAATTTGTCATCTTTGTTTGGCACGGCGCACCTCAAAATATTCTACTTAAAGGTTTCTATACTAATTCATGAGGGCCATAATTATTTCAAATTAACCCATTGCGGCTCACCTCACATTCATCTAAGAGAAATTAATTAATTATGGGAAAAGAAGAAACCCATAAGTCCAACACATGTTCAGAGCTAAAAACCCGACCTAAATCTACCATTAACAACCAAGCAAATGAGGGAGTTGAGCTAATAAAGTTCATTAGGCCCCAAACATGATATTCCGATTTTTAGGCCGATTTCTCCAAATCCAAACCCATGAAACCATGCCTAATGCTGAGCTCGCAAGTTGAATTTACGTAGGTTCATCCCAACATTGAATTAACGTCATCTTTCAACATCATATCTTTCATGCAAGAATGTCTTATGTTTCAAGATAAATTATAGAGAAGACCTAAATTAATCAGTACTCATATATTATATGCATTGGCAAGGAGACTTTACACAATCATTCAACACTAACCATACTCAGCATTCAAAACCATACCCTAATTACCAAAGTGAACAAGGACCTATATTACTCTTTGCCATATGCTAGTTTTAACATTAACAAACTGCTTTACGGAAGATAAAACTAGACATATTTTGCAACCAGCCGCTATTACTCAAACCAATTACATGAACTGTAGAGTTTCCAATCAGAACAATTCAAGTGATTAACTCATATCATCAAATCTAAACACCAACGATAGGTGCGGAACTCAAATCGACTCATAGTAGCATCCATCATAACAGTCCCAATACATGAGTATTTGATAGGGAATCATAGTTAAGCTAGAGTTAAAATAAGAAACCAAAGTTCAAGCATAGCCTTAACATACATGGCTTGATCATAACTGAACGCAAAATTTATTCAAGCAATCAAATTAATTAGGACAAAACACACATGAATAGTTCTTCAGTAATCAACTCATTCACTATCAACCACATGGCTACATCTTTCACATCTCACACGTTCTAAAGTGTTAAAACATACCTGAAAAGTGAAAGGAAATAAGAGAGGTGAGATCAACAGCCAAGCAGTAGCAGAATAACAGAGGAACAGTGCCCAGAATTGATGAAACAGTAACCAAAATACCAAACGTAAACCAACAATTTCCAAAGATAACCAAACTCAATTCATTCCACAATCAGAACCCAAAACCTTGAGTTTTCAGTCATTTCAACCAATCTAATCAGATCAGAAAAACAAAAAACTAAGCAGGACTTTCAATACTTTTCAGAAAGTCCCCAGATTTCCAAGTTATATTTTGACTTATAAAGAAGCTGCCATTTTTATATTTCTGGAATTTTGCTCTCCTTTTTTATCTGATTTTTCAGAATGTTCCTCCCTTAAAGTCTCTACCTTGAAAGGCAAGAAAGACTGACTTTATAGGCATGGTAAGTAGGGCAGCCTTAAGGGATCAATTTTTGCACTAAAAACCTTCTGAATTTTTAATTTTAGCTTGGTCTCCCTCTTTTAAATCTCAGAACTTCAAAATAGTCCCCCTCTCCAGCTTCCTAGAAGCTTCCTAGTTAGTTAGAAAAAGATTCCCTACCCAGGTTTCCCAATTTACCCCTTAATGACCCTGTTATTACCTTGGTTAACTCAGCTATCTTTCAGCTCATGGGTCAAGTTGACCCAACATTTAACCCCAACCTGGACTGACCTCATTCTTTGGGCTTTCAAACCCAACACGAAACCAACCCAATTCAGTATTTACTAACAAACCCCAACTCTGAATGAAATCCATAGAAATAGAAATAATTCGGGCAAAATTTCTACTTATTCCAATTGATGCAACTAAGCACTTAATGAAATTTGAACTAAATTATTACCAAATTCTTAAATTACTTAAAGAAAAGAAAAATTCTTAACAAAAAAAACTAACGTGCATGTAATTAACACTCTAAAATTAGAAAACAAAGATTTTCAAAAGCACGGGAAGAAGCAGAAAACAGAAAAACAAATGAAGAAAAGATTAAACCGAAGAAAGAAAAGAAAGTACCCACGAAAAGGTTCGGGAAATGAAACAGGGAGCCTGGGTCTTCAAATCATCCAAGTTCTGGACGATTTTGAAGTTAATAGTGTGTTCTTAACAAGAACACACGAATAAAATCAATTTAGACCGGAAAAATTCAACGAACACTTGATTTAGGATTTTGGAATTTCTAGGGTTCGTCTTCAAATCCAGATTCGAGAGGATTTAAGGGTGTTCGAGGGAAACTGATATGGGATTTGGGAAGAGGGGTTCGTGGAGGTCCCGGGGTGTAATTTTGGTGAGGATCGGAGCCTGCGCCGCCGGGCAGGGGGTTGGGAATTCTAGGACGGCGGCTAGGGTTTGAGGTTTCGATTTGAAATTCGAATGTTTGAGGTTCGATTTGAGGGAAAAGGGGTGTGGATCTGGGATATGGAGATGGAGGAGGGTATTTGGTGTAAGTTTGGTGGAGGTTTGTGGTGGCGCCACCACCAGCGGTGGAGGATTTGGGGGCGGCTAGCTAGGGTTTCAGAGGAGAGTCCCAGGAGGGATGTTTGAAAGGGACGAAATGAGGGGGGTAGGGTAGAGTTTGGACATATAAATATCCTTACCTCCCCAGTTCTGATCCGTTCGATCAGATCAGTTCAACGGTCGAGATGAAAGGGACTGGAATGGCATCGTTTGGTTAAGTGGGGGTAACCGAACCGGGTCAGGGGTGGATCTGGTTCATGCCAAACCGGTTTCAGGGGGGAATGTTTGGGCCTGGGGTTTGCAGCCCAAGCCATCCTCTTTATTTGTTTTCTTTTCTTTTCTTTCTTTTTTTTCCTTCCTTTTTTTTAATTTTCTTTTAGTTTCCTTTTAAATTAAAATTAAAAATAATCCTAAATTTATCACTAATCAAATTATCCTATTACATTAATTAACTCTAAATAACATTTACCACAAATAATTAACAACCAAATTCAAAGAAAAACTACCAAAATTCGAAATTAAAAATTAAAAGTGCAAAATAAACTATATTTTTGTAATTTTTCCCATTTTTATAAAACAAACTAAATTGCTAATTAATCCTAAAAAGTAAAATTAAATCCTAAATGCAAATGCAACATATTTTTGTATTTTCCGTTAATTAAATAAAATAAATATGCACAGACAAATGCAAACTTTTAACATAAAATGCCACGAAAATCCACAAAATTGCAAACACTGAAAGAAATTATTTTGTGTTGAATTTATGGGAGTAATTCATATAGGGCAAAAATCAGGTGCTCACAGCTGCCCCTCTTTGCCCGGAAACACGAAGAGTTTTCGTGCAAAGATAAGTGAGCGGATACGAGCGATTTTTGCCCGTTTGAATACTCTGTATGAAGCATTTTTGAAAGATTTGACCGCACCCTGCTTCTGAGGTTGCCTACATATCCTTGGCTAAAATGGAATCAGGTCAGTATAGTTCGGGAAGTTTTTGTAGCTGAGACTACCATGAAGCCGTGATTTCACTGTTGCTGCTGCTGCTACTGCTTACTGCATCCCCTTATTACACCATGATAAAAATAAAAAGAACCTAGACTATACTAGATTTGCATTACAAAATCCTATCTATATCTTCCATCTGCTCTTGTGATTCTTGTTGCCTTGCTGACTTGATGAAATCCCTTTGTTGGTGCCTTGAGTTATAATCTGAGATGTTTTCCTCTTCTCCAGGTGGATGCTTGACTGCCAACTACACATTGAGATGTTTTCCTTTATCCGAATGGATACTTGATTGCTGAACTTAAACGTATTCCCTGCTCTCTAGGCGGGCTCCTGACTTCCAACTTGAAATGTATTCCCTGCTTTCCAGGAGGGCTCCTGACTTTTAACTTGAAATGTATTCCCTGCTTTCCAGGCGGGCTCCTGACTTCAACGAAATGACAAAAACAGAGGAAACTTTCTGCCTTAGTTTGGGTATCTTGGGACATATGTAAGTGTAAAACGGATCACATTACCAACTATCAATAAGAACTTAAAAGCTAAAATTTGAATTGTACTCCCTTGTTCTCCAGGCGGGCTCGTGACTGCTAAACTTTAAAGTATTCCCTGCTCTTCAGGCGGGCTCCTGACTTTAATTTGAAATGTATTCTCTGCTGTCCAGGCAGGCTCCTAACTTCAACTTGAAACGTATTCCCTACTCTCCAGGAGGGCTCCTGACTTCAAAATAGACAAAACAAAGAATTTGAAAGATAAAACTTAAATTGTACTCCCTTGTTTTCCAGGCGGGCTCATGACTGCTGTGCTTGAATGTATTCCCTGCTTTCCAGGCGGGCTCCCGACTTCTAACTTGACATGTATTCCCTGCTTTCCAGGCGAGCTCCTGATTGCTGACTTGATTGTATTCCCTACTCTCCAGGCGTGCTCCTGGCTGCTGACTCGAATGTATTCCCTGCTCTCCAGGCGGGCTCCTGATTGCTGACTTGAAATGTATTCCCTTCTCTCCAGGCGGGCTCCTGATTGCTTACTTGAAATGTATTCCCTGCTCTCCAGGCGGGCTCCTGATTGCTGACTTAAAATGTATTCCTTGCTCCCTAGGCGGGCTCCTAATTTCAAAATAGACGAAATAGAGGACTTGAAGGCTAAACTTAAATTGTACTCCCTTGTTCTCCAGGAGGGCTCCTGACTGCTGCGCTTGAAAGTATTCCCTGCTCTCCAGGCGGGCTCCTAACTTCAACAAAATAGACTAAACAAAGAAAATTTTCTGCCCCAGTTTGGTAGCTGGGCACATATGTGAGTGTTAAACTGAATCATATTACCAAATTTTCCTAAAAATTTGAAAGCTAGGTCCCATTACCCAGTGGGGTCCTAACAATTCTTACCTAAACGCCAATTTTAAATCTAAGTTATATCTTTCAAAGGTATGACTTCCGCTAAATCTTGTTATCTAAGAGGGTCTTAAAGCTACTTCCCATTATCCAGGAGGGTCCTGAAACTCAAAATCAAAGTCTTGTCCTAAAAAAACGCTTTTACGACTGAATTATATTACCCTACGACAGAGCTTACGATACATCTTGTGATCTAATGGAAATCTTAAAACTAAGTCCTATTATTCAGGAGGGTCCTGGAAACTCCTAATTGAATCCTATCTCAAACATGCAAACTCATAATCTAACTTATATTCCTTTTGGGATACATTTATGCTAGATCATGCTATTTCTGAACTTTAAACTAGGTCCCATTTTTCAGGAGGGTCCTGAAAATAAAAAATCAAACCTGTTTGGTGACTGCCTTTCTCCACGGAGGGTTTCTCCGGAACAACCAAAATTTCCTGCCACTGTTTCAATCAAAGAAAATTTTTTCAGTGTAAAATAGTAGTTAGCTGATGGCATTCTTGCTGAAGATCTTTCCGCTGCATTGTTTTGTTCTGGCTGGCTTCCCTGAACTGGCCCTGAACCGCTTGACTTTCCGACTGACTTTCAAAAACTCATAACTTGAATGACCCGAGTGTTCTATCCCCGAACCGTTGTTTCACATCTCTGACCCCTTTAACTGAACCTCTGCATCTCCCATGAAATTACCAAATCATTTTGCCGATGGAGCTCTTGCTGGCATTTTATCCCCTTTAACATCATGCTATATTTGGTATGCTCCGGCCGCACTGTGCTTTGCAATCTTGAAGCCGCTAGTGAGCTTTGAAATTCCTTCTTATTTGCTTAAACAGAACTGACATTGGGAACATCTTAGAGAAATAAACCCAAAGAAATGAAATGCTGTGACTTTCAGAGTTAAGGATAAGGAAGTCCAAAACTGGAAGACTATCTGAAGAGAAAAAGAGAAGAGACTTATCTGAGTGGAACAACTAGCACCAATGATCATGACATGTAATTTGGATTAATCAGCCCAATCTGTCCAACCAATCAACTTTAAAATGCCATACTTTGTTGCCCCAGAATTTCCATAACCTGATTTCTTCACCTCTAATCCCGACCTTGTTCATCCTACGGTGCCTTGAAAGGTTTTCACTAACAGACCTCTCTCATTCCTTCATCTGTCAACTCACTTTCGCCTTAAGGTGCCTGTGAGGGTTTTCACCAATAAGACTCTCTCATTTTGCAGCTCTCGTCGCCTTACGATGCCCGTGAGAGTTTTCAACAATAAGACTCTCATTTTTGATTTCTTTTCCCTATTTGGACCAGAGTGTTGCCCCTGATGTGAATCACCGCTACCTGCTTGACTTGGCATTTCCCGAAGACTGATCGGAAGGTCTTTCTTAGGAACGTAATGTGGCTTTTGGATGGTTTAGAAAGGAAGGGTATAAAAAGCTCAAAACAGTTTGATTGGGTTCCAACTTACAACCTTCGGAATTAGATTTCTGATAACAACCACAACTTCTGCCCCGGTTTCTTGTTTGGGGACTTTTGGATTTTTACTTTGATGGGACCGAACCATGAGGCTGCCTACATATCCTTAAAAGGAATCAGGTCGAATGTAGTTCATGACATAGGAATTACTTTGTTGTTGTGATTTTCTCTTTTCTCTTTCTTTTCTTTCTCTTTTTTGCTTTCTTTTTCTCTTTTTGATGTTTTTTTTCTTTTCATTCTTTTCTTTCTCTTTTTTTTTTCTCTTTTCATTCTTTCTTTCTTTTTTCTTTTCTTTCTATTTTTCTCTTCTTCCTTTACTTATCTTTTACGCTTGTGTTCCTGATATTTGTTGCTGATTCCGAAAGAGGGGTATGAAAGAAAACAAATAATGCTCAAAAGGGGTGACAAGGGATAAAGTGTTTGGATAGCAGAACAAAATGCCTTCGTCATCTCAATATTCGAAACGTGCCAATTACAAACAAGTACAATCAAAGAAAGAAATCATACATAGTATCTCTTGACTGCGTCAGAATTGATAGCCGTATCTACACATTTGCCTTCTACATCTGTTAAATACAATACACCATTGGACAACACTCTAGTCACAATGAACGGCCCCTGCCAATTTGGGGTGAATTTTCCTTTTGCTTCAACCTGATGAGGAAGAATGCGTTTCAATACTAACTGCCCCACTTCAAACTTTCGTGGACGCACCTTCTTGTTGTATGCTCTTGCCACTCTCTGTTGATATAACTGGCCATGACACACTACTGCCAGTCTCTTCTCATTGATCAAACTCAATTGTCCCAAGCGGGTTTTGACTCACTCCTCATCATCGATCTCAACCTCCGCAACAATTCGAAGGGATGGAATTTCCACTTCTGTGGGTATTACCTTTAGTGCCATACACCAACAAATAAGGAGTCGCCCCTACTGAAGTACAGACAGTAGTGCGGTAACCCAGCAATGCAAACGGCAACTTTTCATGCCATTGCCTAGAACCTTCCACCATTTTCCGAAGTATTTTCTTTATGTTCTTGTTGGCCGCCTCAACTGCTCCATTTGCCTTAGGGCGGTATGGGGTAGAATTGCGTTGTGTTATCTTGAACTGCTGACATACCTCTTTCATTAGATGACTATTGAGATTAGCCCCATTGTCTGTAATGATCACCTTCGATATCCCAAACCAGCAAATGATATTTGAATGCACAAAATCAACCACCACCTTCTTGGTTATAGACTTGAATGTTTTAGCCTCTACCCACTTGGTGAAATAATCGATGGCCACCAGAATAAACCGATGCTCGTTGGACGCTGCTGGCTTGATTGGTCCAATGACATCCATTCCCAAAGCAACAAAAGGCCATGGTGCAGACATTGTATGTAATTCAGATGGAGGAGAATGAATCAAATCTCTATGCACTTGGCAATGATGAATTTTACGCACGAAACTGATACAGTCTCGCTCCATAGTGAGCCAATAATAACCCGCCCAGAGAATCTTCTTTGTCAGCACATACCCACTCATGTGCGGTCCACAGACTCCAGAATGTACTTCGGTCATGATAGCCACGGCCTTTCTGGCATCTACACATCTTAATAACCCGATATCTAGCGTTCTTTTGTACAAAAACTCCTCTACTAAAGAAAAATCCACTTGCCAAGCGACGAATTGTTCTCTTTTGATCACCTATGGCTTGTACCGGATATACTCCCCTTCAGATGTATTCCTTGATGTCGTGAAACCAAGGCACCCCATCAAGCTCTTCCTCCACGAAGTTACAATAAGCATGCTGATCACGGACCTGAATATGCAACGGGTCTACATAAGCCTTATCTGGATGATGTAACATTGACGCCAGAGTAGCAAAAGCATCGGCAATCTCATTATGGATCCTCAGAATATGCCTGAACTCTATTGATTGAAACCGTTGACAAAGATCATCCAAACATTGCCGGTACGGTATGAGTTTTAAATCTCGTGTTTCCCATTCTCCCTGAATCTGGTGTACCACAAGGTCCGAGTCACCCAAGACCAAGACTTCCTGGACACCCATATCCACAACCATCCTCAAACCCAAAATGCATGCCTCGTATTCTGCCATGTTGTTAGTACAGTAGAACCGAAGCTGTGTTGTAACAGGGTAATGATGCCCTATTTCAGAAACAAGTACCGCTCCTATTCCAACACTTTTCATGTTAGCAGCATCATCAAAGAAAAGCTTCCATCCTGGCCTTTCAATCTGTTCCAACTCATCAATGTGTATTACCTCTTCATCAGGGAAGTAAGTCTTCAAGGGTTCATATTCTTCATCCATAGGATTCTCAGTCAAATGGTCGGCTAATGCTTGTGCTTTCATTACGGTCCGAGTCACGTAGACAATGCCAAATTCTGTGAGCAAGATGAGCCACTTTGTGAGCCTTCCCGTGGGCATAGGCTTCTGGAAGATATACTTCAAAGGATCCAAACGAGAGATGAGGTAAGTAGTATAAGATGACAAATAATGTTTCAACTTCTGGGCTACCCAAGTTAAGGCGCAACACGTCCTCTCAAGATGAGTGTACTTAACCTCTAAGATGTGAATTTCTTACTGAAATAATATATGGCCTGCTCCTTCCTGCCGGTGATGTCATGCTGCCCCAACACACATCCAAAGGAATTGTCCAAGACTGTCAAATACAGAATCAAAGGTCTTCCTGGTTCTGGCAGGACCAACACCGGTGGGTTTGCCAAGTACCCCTTTATCTTATCAAATGCTTCCTGACATTCATCTATCCACTTGACCGCAACATCTTTCTTTAACAGTTTGAAAATAGGCTCACAAATTGTCGTGAGCTAAGCAATAAACCGGCTCATGTAATTCAATCTTCCCAACAAACTCATCACCTCAGTCTTGTTCTTTGGAGGTGGCAATTCCTGGATGGCTTTGATTTTTTACGGGTCTAATTCAATACCTCGTCGGCTGACTATGAATCCCAACAACTTTCCAGACGGAACACCGAATGCGCATTTTGCAGTATTGAGCTTGAGATTGTACCTGCGAAGCCTTTGGAAGAACTTTCTCAGATCTCTGACATGGTCAGACTGCTTTCTAGACTTTACAATCATATCATCCACATAAACCTCGATCTCCCTGTGTATCATGTCATGGAATATGGTCGTCATTGCCCTCATGTAGGTTGCCCCGACATTTTTCAAACCAAATGGCATGACCTGATAGCAGTATGTTCCCTATGGCATGATGAATACTGTCTTTTCTTCGTCTTCTTCATCCATTAATATCTGGTGGTAGCCCGCATAACAATCCACAAAAGAACCAATCTCATGTTTGGCACAATTATCGATCAATATATGGATGTTCGGCAATGGGAAGTTATCCTTGGGACTTGCCTTGTTGAGGTCTCGATAATCAACACACACCCTAGTCTTGCCATCCTTCTTCGGCATAGGCACTACATTGGCTAACCAAGTGGGATACCGAGTGACCTGAATGACCTTGGCCTCAAACTGTTTGTTGACCTCTTCCTTAATTTTCACACTCATATCAGTTTTAAATTTCCTCAGCTTCTGCTTGACAGGGGGAATGCCGGATTAGTGGGAAATTTGTGAACCACCAAGCCGGTTCTTAGACCTGGCATGTCATCATAGGACCATACAAAAACATTTTTATATTCGAACAGTGCTGTAATTATCTCCTCTCTGAGTTGTGGTTCGAGATGGACACTTATTTTAGTTTCCCGGACATTATCCTGGTCCCTTAAATAGATTGCTTCTGTATCATTCAGGTTAGGCTTGGGTTTTTCTTCAAAATGGCTTAATTCTTTACTAATCTCTTAAAAGGCTTCATCCTCGTCATACTCCGATTCAACATCACACTCTATTTCTTGAATTACTATTTCAGGATTAGATTGGCTTTTAAGACTGAGCCGGAGATTCCGCATGCATGTCATATCATTGAAGCCAGCATAAAAAGAACTTTACAAGGAAGAAAGGAAAACAAAAATAAAACTATCAGGCAAAGAGGAAAAGAGAAATTGCATTTCGTTGAAATTAAAGATAACGGGGTTTATACATCCAAACGGACGGAACATAGCATCTGAATTACAACCCTGGAATAATCCAGATAAATTGAAAGAAAATCAAAGAAAACTACTAAAACTCCCTCCTAATGGGGAGAGGAGTAGCTTCCCAATTGCTAATCTTCACACTGGGCCCAACAAATTGCACATCCGCCTTGCTAGAACCCTCTCCAGCTTCCAATACGTTCACATAGGCAAATATTCTCTCGAACCTTTCCATCAAATCTCCATCCACATCAACCACCGAACTGGGGACCGACGTCACTGGGCGCTTGCTGGTACCAGGCCTGGCAAATGAACGGGAAAGATGCGGGACTGGCTTTGGAAGGGCCCATGCTCTCTGTTTCATTTTTTTGGATCTTCTCACGTCTGCGACTGTGGGCTTGAACCCCAGACCAAATGTATCCAAGTTTTTAGGAAGAGAAACCGGCTGAGAGATGCAGCCAAACCTTTGCCCGGCAAAAAACCATTTTTCATCATTTCAACAGCTACCATGACTGATGCAGCAGCTACCCTTGGAGTTGGCACGCACTTCCCTTCAGGAATTTTCTCTACCGATACCGTGTCAAAAACTTAATAAACCCATGGCCCCTTTTCATCTTCAAACTCTATGAACGGAACAATGGCATCGCTGGGAACATACAAATTATCTTCGCCATGCACAACAATTTCCCGTCGATCCCATTCAAACTTGACCATTTGATGCAGAGTTGATGGGACCGCTCTGGCAACATGAATCCAGGGTCGTCCTAATAGCATATTGTAAGAAACAACCACATCGAGTACCTGGAATTCCATAGTAAATTCAACTGGCCCTATTTTAAGCTCGAGCACTATGTCCCCAATTGAATCTTTCCCTCCACCGTCGAATCCCCGAACGCAGATACTGTTCTTGTGAATTCTTTCATCATCCACCTTCAACTTGTTCAGAGTGGAAAGAGGGCAAATATTTGCACTGGAACCGTTGTCAACAAGTACCCGAGTAACCACAGAATCTTCATATTTCACCGTCAAATAGAGGGGTCTATTCTGCTCGATACCCTCCATGGGCAACTCATCATCAGAAAAAGTGACTATGTTTACCTCAATATCTTGCAAGCTATCTTTTCCAAGTGGTTTACTGAGATTTTGTCAGGAATGTGGGCTTCGTTCAAGATCTTCATCAAAGCCCGACGGCGCTCGTCTGAATGGATCAATAATGATAAGAGCGAGATCTGAGTCGGTGTCTTCCTTAACTGCTCCACAATGGAATAGTCATGTACTTTCATCTTTCTCAAACATTCTTCTGCTTCTTCCTCGGTCACCGCTTTCATCACCAATACTGGGTTATCATTCGAGGTCTTAGCTTTTCTCAACTCTTCGGGGGCAAAGCATCTCCCCGATCGAGTCAAACCATGGGTCTCACACACTTCTTATTTAACCTCTTTCCTCTTGTAAGTCACTATCACTCGTTCATAATTCCATGGGACTGCCTTGCTGTTGATTATCGGTAATTGAGTTACCGGTTTGATAACGACAGGATCTGTGCGGGCGCCCTTCACAATTACCACAGGCTTGTTCGTCACTCCTGGCACAACCACTTTTGCTCTCTCATGTTTTTCTGCAACGTCACTTGAGGACCCCTTCTTGACCTCCACGGATGGTTCGTTATTTGCCCCGTTCAACTTGATCACAGACTTCTCACTTGTTGACATTTCAAATGGCTTGGCTTCTCTAGCCCGAATCATCATGATGGTTTGTGAGGGGTTCTTAGGCTCCCCTCCCTTATGCACTATCTCAATCATATTAGTCTCATGATGGGCCGGCAACGGGTTCTGGTTGATGTTGAGTGCCTCTGGGGCTTGGACCTCAATCCGATTAGTATCAATGAGCTCTTGAATAGCTGTTTTCAACTTCCAGCATTTATCTGTGTCGTGACCTGGGGTCCCTGAACAATACTCACAACTCACCAAGCGGCCAAGATTTCTGGGAGGGGGATTCGGCAGTTTAGCATCGATCGGATTCAACATACCCATCTGTCTCAGTCGGTGGAATAGACTAGCATATGATTCTCCCAATGGAGTGAAAGTATTCTGCTTCTGCAACCTCTCATTCTTAAAGGCTTTATTTGGCTGAAAACCTGTTCTAAGGGGATTTCTGTAGGCTCTTAGGGGTGGATGGGCATTTTGTGGAGCTAGGTATGGACTTGGTGGAGTCGGCGCATGCTATTATGCGTGAGCGGGAGGTTGGGTATAGGTTTATATGTGATGGACGGAAACATGGGGATCAGGTGGTGGGTAGCAGTGTTGTGGTGGACTATATGGAGTGTGGGGGTACGTTTTGTGGTAGGGTCGAGGCGAGTTGTAGTAACATGGAAGGTTCTTGGATCCAACCCAAGCTCCCGACTCAATTGTAGCAACATCCTCTTTCTTCTTCTTCCCGAGTACACCTCCAGTACCGTTTTGAATGACCTGGGTGGTTGCTTTGATTGCTGAATAACTCATGATCTTGTTGGACTTGAGTCCCTCCTCAACCATGCCTCCCATTTTTACAACTTCATTAAAGGACTTGCCCACTGCTGACACCAAATGACCAAAATAAGTGGGTTCCAAAGCCCGCAAGAAATAATCAACCATCTCACTTTCTTTCATCGGAGGGTCAACCCTCGCTGCTTGCTCTCTCCAACGGAATCCATATTCCCTGAAGCTTTCACCGGGTTTCTTCTCAATATTTGTTAACGATAGACGGTCTGGGATAATTTCGAGATTGTACTGTAAATAGCAGGCAAAGGCTTGGGCCAAATCGTCGCATGTGTACCACCTGCTGTGATCTTGTTTGGTATACCATTCTAATGCCGATCCACTCAAACTTTGGCTGAAATATGCCATCAGCAATTCATCTCTTCCACCTGCTCCTCTCATCTTGCTACAAAATCCTCTTAAGTGTGCTACTGGGTCACCATGTCCGTCGTACAGATCAAACTTGGGCATTTTGAACCCTGCTGGCAACTGAACATCTGGGAACAGACATAAATCTTTTTAGGCCACACTTACTTGACCTCCCAACCCCCTCATATCTCTGAACGATTATTCTAAGTTTTTGACCTTTCTGATCATCTCTTAATGCTCGGGATTTTTGGGTCGCTTCTCGGTCTCTACCGGGAGATCAAAATGAGGGGTGCAAGAATATGGTTCTGGAACTTTGAAGGTGGGTTTAGGGGGATAGTACTGGTTGTCGTGAGTTTTGAACAGAGGTTCACTGGAAGATCGTTGTAATGTAGCAGGTAGAGGTGCCACAAAAATAGGTGTAATTGGTGGGGGAGTGTATGGGACTTGTTTGGGTGGTGGAGTTTGACAAGTATGGGAAGTGGCGCCATAGCATTGTTGGTAGAGGGGAAAGGCTGGAGATGAGTTCACAGTGGGGGGATCCGGAGGTTGGGCTGAAGGTGGGATATAAGCAGGGTTGGCGGGATAAACCGATGATGGATGCCCTTTTGCCCAGGCTTGGTACATTTTAACCATCTGCTGTTTTAACTTATACAACTCTTCCTTCATTGCATTAACATCTAGTTCTTCCACCTCTTTTGACGGGTCAACAATACTTGTCTCCGGTTTTTGGTTGGCCATATTCAGCCTGTCTTTTGATCGGGTGTTGTATGAGTGAGTTGCCAGAATGCCAATCAACTAACCACCTGCCTGAACTCAATACATCAATAACAACCTTGTTAGTGGTTAGGGCTTTAACAAATTGGTAATCGCACATTTGGGGAATGGATGCACCTAAGCAGTTAACCGTCTCTATTATGTATTTGATCGGTTGCATGCGTCATCCCGGCCTTTTCTTACTTTCAATTGCAAACATCCCCCTTTTTATTTCTTTTTATTTTCCTTCTTTTCACTCTTGTCTCTGTTCTCTCTTTGTTTTTATTCCCTCTTGATTTCTTATTTTGTCTCTTTTCTTTCTTGTTTTTCCGCTCTTTTTCTTTTGTTTACTCTCTTGTTTTTCCTCTTATTTTCTTCCTCTCTTTTTCATTTGGTTACGGTCGAATTCTATGGATATTGCCTACGTATCATGACCCCACAAGAATCAGACCAAGCGTAGTTCTTGGAGATAAAAAATAATAAAACATTTTTTTGGAGTTTTCAATTTTTTTCATAATAAGACTCGGAAATACAAACAACCCACATAGTCTAATAAAAGAAATATAGACTCCAAGCCAAACTGGCAGACTTTAACGGAAAGAAAATACAGACTCAAGAAATCACGAATGCATCAATGCCACAATCGCCCCCGGGACCCGCGTGGCATCATTCGGCCTCGCCGTGGGACGAATCGCTAAATCCCCTTGGAGGTGGTAGAGATCTTCCATTATCCGGCAAACAAAAATCATCACAGTAGCGAAGAACATAGATCTAGTCATATCCTCACAGCTACTGCACTTCATCGCGATATAGTTGGCGACCCTTTTGACTCGCTCTCTTATGACATTCTTCTCTTGCAACAAACGCCCAATCTGTTCGGTTCTGGCTTCCAAAGTTTGTTCGGCTACCCAGTTATGATCTTGGAGTTGTTGCAAGTCTCTTTCTAGCCATGCCATTGTCGTATAACACTGTTCCCTTTCATCCTTGAAGTTTTTCGCCTGTCTCATTGTTTTATTCTCCGTGGTGATGACCCTTTTCTTTAGTCCTGCGACCTCATTATCGTACTTTTCTTTCAATTGCTTAACCAGGTGCGCTCGTTCATCTGCGTTTTTAGCCAATTGCTTTCGAGCCATCGCTAGTTCACTTTCTGCTTTGTTCAAATCGAAATTGTAGTCATTCACTTTCTGCCTCAGGTTATTTATGAGCTTTTCATATTTGGCACTTCGGGCGGGGTTTTCTGCTGCTATTTTCATTTTCTGAATTTGGGCTCGAAGGGCCTCATTTTCTTTGGCTAGCCTTTTCTTTTCTCCTTCATCCGCCGCGACTTGCAAGCCACTCTCGAATTGAAGCTCTCTGACTTGGTTTTCCAAATTTCCTATTGAGGCCCTATACTCATTCTCCTTAGCCAACCAAGCCCACTGTTCTTGCGACACCTCAACGAATTCCTGAATGTGAGGCTTTTTGGCTGGTCTTTCTGGTTCGGCCCTTGCAGTGTTCTTCTTTCTATACCAGGCAAGATAGGTGGGTGAGACTTCGCCTCTAGATAGGTCACGCACTCAAGTGTTCACCGTCAAATACTGGCATTCATTCCAAATAGAACGAACTTTTTCTTCATGAAATTGGCCGTCGGAACTAACCTCGACCGCATAAACGCTAAGATCTTCATCTGGGTGCATCACCTGACACCTTCCCAAATGTCTCATCACCCGGTAATGAGCGTAGGGCTGAATACCTCGCAGACCCATTAAGAGGAAGTAAGGACCAGTGGCGGGCATATACAAAATCTCTTCAACAGGAAGCCAACCCAATGTCCATTCTATTTGTCCTGCAGTAATGGAACGGAGGCGGGATACCCAATCTCCAAACCCCTATGTCAGCTTGAACCCCGAAGTCCTTGTGTCAAACTCTTCAATGCAACTTTTCTCTGTGGACCCGTAACTTATATACTGAGGGTGATGACACAGGTGCTCGATCATCCACATCTATAATAGAAAATTGCAGCCCTCGATGAAATCTGCCCCAACTTTACAAGCTGTGAGAGCTCAGTATATCTCAGACACTATCATAGGGGCAAGAATGCTTTTGGCGTTGGTAATCAGGACCTTGACGACTCCGGCCACCCACAAATCGATATTCCCATCTTTTTGGGGGAACACCACAAGGCCTAAGAAAGCTACCATGAAGGTGAAACTGGCGTAGTTCGAACAAATAAAATGAACTATTTTCGAAAATAAAACTCCTTTCTCATTTTTCAATTCGTTTTCTCTTTTTTTTTTCTTCAAAAATTCGGCAGAGTTTCTGCTTTATTTGGACACTGATTTTTCTTTAAACAGGTGATTCACTACCTTAACCCTCTACACTACTATTTCTTTCCCAAATTCTCTCATTTCATTCCAAAGCCGTTCAATATGCAAATCCGAAGCAAATAAATGCGCAAGTAGCAAGTAAGATGCATCAAGATAGTCTTTTTATTTCGGGTGCACCTATCCTAGACAGACCCAACCCCTGTATTGAATTTCCAAAGTCAAAATGCACATGATGCAAACAAACGTTCCTACTAGGGATCCGACATGAGGTATTGTTATACTAGGTTTAAAATCTGGGTTTATTGTTCTAGACCTGGCTTACCCGAGCGGACAAGTCGAGCCGAGGAGGGGCTGCGTATTGGTAACGAAAAGATCATCCGGCTTTGCAACTTGTCCTAACCTCGTTCTATTTGGGATATGACACTAACAGAATGAAGTCACGACCAGCGTGCACTCGTCGGGAGAGAGAAGAGAGGGGTTTCGTAGCAGTTTATATACAATTCAGATAATATGAAAACTGTAAAAAGCAACAATTAGCACATTAGGCCCAAACATGTAATAAAACCAGATAATTAACAAAGCCAAATATAACAATTATTTTAAACTCGAACTCTTGAACCCTTAACCAGAGATTTTGGGTTCGATCCCCAGCAGAGTCGCCAGAGCTATCACACCTCCTTTTTCCTACACCCCGAAGGGCGTAAAGGAGTTTTTCCAATTAAAGGACAATCGAAACGGGATTATTATTAAAAGATTCAGAGTCGTCACTTGGGAGATTTATGGTGTCCCAAGTCACCGGTTGAATCCCGAATCGGGGAAAGGGTTGACTCTGTTCAACAGTCCGTGAACCAGAAATCCGAGTAAGGAATTCTGTTAACTCGGGAGAAGGTGTTAGGCATTCCCGAGTTCCGTGGTTCTAGCAAGGTCGCTCAACTGTTATATTCGGCTTAATTATCTGGTTTTAAACAATTATGAACCTATGTGCAAATTTTAACCTTTTAACCGCTTTTATTTAATTAATTAAAGAAGATTGCAACGTTATTAAAATACCTCTCGAACCACGTCACATAAATGCACCCGTGGCTTTTGAAATATTTTAACATCGTTGAGATTTGGATTTGGGTCACATAAATGCGCACCCGAGTTTAAGGAAATCAATACGCATTGTTAAGTTTGCGAGGGCCATGGAAATTTACTAAACGGCACGCCTCAAATTCTAAGTATTTTAAAAGAAGTAACTAAACGAGGGCCATGCAATTTGTCATCTTTGTTTGGCACGACGCACCTCAAAATATTCTACTTAAAGGTCTCTATACTAATTCATGAGGGCCATAATTATTTCGAATTAACCCATTGCGGCTCACCTCACATTCATCTAAGAGAAATTAATTAATTATGGGAAAAGAAGAAACCCAGAAGTCCAACACATGTATAGAGCTAAAAACCCGACCTAAATCTGCCATTTAACAACCAAGCAAATGAGGGAGTTGAGCTAATAAAATTCATTAGGCCCCAAACGTGCTATTCCGATTTTTAGGCCGATTTCTCCAAATCCAAACCCATGAAACCATGCCTAATGCTGGGCTCACAAGTTGAATTTACGCAGGTGCATCCCAACATTGAATTAACGCCAGCTTTCAACATCATATCTTTCATGCAAGAATGACTTATATTTCAAGATAAATTATAGAGAAGACCTAAATTAATCAGTACGCATATATTATATGCATTGGCAAAGAGACTTTACACAATAATTCAACACTAACCATACTCAGCATTCAAAACCATACCCTAATTACCAAAGTGAACAAGGACCTATATTACTCTTTGCCATATGCTAGTTTTAACATTAACAAACTGCTTTACGGAAGATAAAACTAGACATATTTTGCAACCAGCCGCTATTACTCAAACCAATTACATGAACTGTAGAGTTTCCAATCAGAACAATTCTAGTGATTAACTCATATCATCAAATCTAAACACTAATGATAGGTGTGGAACTCAAATCGACTCATAGTAGCATCCATCATAACAGTCCCAATACATGAGTATTTGATAGGGAATCTTAGTTAAGCTAGTTAAAATAAGAAACCAAAGTTCAAGCATAGCCTTAACATACATGGCTTGATCATAACTGAACGCAAAATTTATTCAAGCAATCAAATTAATTTGGAAAAAACACACATGAATAGTTCTTTAGTAATCAACTCATTCACTATCAACCACAGGGCTACATCTTTCACATCTCATACATTCTAAAGTGTTAAAACATACCTGGAAAATGGAAGGAAATAAGAGAGGTGAGATCAACAGCCAAGCAGCAACAGAATAACAGAGGAACAGTGCCCAAAATTGATGAAACAGTAACCAAAATACCAAATGTAAACCAACAATTTCCAAAGATAACCAAACTTAATTCATTCCACAATCAAAACCCAAAACCTTGAGTTTTCAGCCATTTCAACCAAGCTAATCAGATCAGAAAAGCAAAAAACTAACCAGGACTTTCAATACTTTTCAGATATTCCCCAGATTTCCAAGTTATATTTTGACTTATAAAGAAGCTGTCGTTTTTATATTTCTGGAATTTTTGCTCTCCTTTTTTCTCTGATTTTTCAGAATGTTCCTCCCTTAAAGTCTCTTCCTTGAAAGGTAAGAAAGACTGACTTTATAGGCAAGGCAAGTAGGGCAGCCTTAAGGGATCAATTTTTGCACTTAAAACCTTCTGAAATTTTCATTTTAGCTTAGGTCTCCCTCTTTTAAATCTCAGAACTTCAAAATAGTCCCCCTCTCCAGCTTCCTAGAAGCTTCCTAGTTAGTTAGAAAAAGATTCCCTACCCAAGTTTCCCAATTTACCCCTTAATGACCCTGTTATTACCTTGGTTAACTCTGCTACCTTTCAGCTCATGGGTCAAGTTGACCCAACATTTAACCCCAACCTGGACTGACCTCTTTCTTTGGGCTTTCAAACCCAACACGAAACCAACCCAATTCAGTATTTACTAACAAACCCCAACTCTGAATGAAATCCAGAGAAACAGAAACAATTCGTGCAAAATTTCTACTTATTCCAATTGATGCAACTAAGCACTTAATGAAATTTGAACTAAATTATTAACAAATTCTGAAACTACTTAAAGTAAAGAAAAGTTCTTAACAAAAAAAAACTATCGTACATGTAATTAACACTCTGAAACTAGAAAACTAAGATTTTCAAAAGCACGGGAAGAAGCAGAAAACAGAAAAACAAATGAAGAAAAGATTAAACCCAAGAAAGAAAAGAAAGTACCCAGAAAAGGTTCGGGAAATGAAATAGGGAGCCTGGGTCTTCAAATCATCCGAGTTCTGGCCTATTTTGAAGTTAAGTGTGTGTTCTTAACAAGAACACACGAATAAAATCAATTTAGATCGGAAAAAATCAACAAACACTCGATTTAGGATTTTGGAATTTCTAGGGTTCGTCTTCAAATCCAGATTCGAGAGGATTCAAGGGTGTTCGAGGGAAACTGATATAGTATTTGGGAAGAGGGGTTCGTGGAGGTCCCGGGGTGTAATTTTGGTGAGGATCGGAGCCGGCGCCGCCGGGTAGGGGGTTGGGAATTCTAGGACGGCGGCTAGGGTTTGAGGTTTCAATTTGAAATTCGAATGGTTGAGGTTCGATTTGAGGGAAAAGGGGTGCGGATCTGTGATGTGGAGATGGAGGAGGGTATTTGGTGTAAGTTTGGTGGCGATTTGCGGTGGCGCCGCCACTGGCGGTGGAGGATTTGGGGGCGGCTAGCTAGGGTTTTAAAGGAGAGTCCCAGGGGGGTAGGGCAGCGTTTGGACATATAAATATCTTTACCTCCCCTGTTCCAATCCGTTCGATCAGATCAGTTCAACGGTCGAGATGAAGGGGACTGGAACGCCGTCGTTTGGTTAAGTGGGGGGAACCGAACCAGGTCAGGGGTGGAGCTGGGTCATGCCAAACGGGTTTCAGGGGGGCGGGGAAATGTTTGGGCCTAGGGTTTGCAGCCCAAGCCAGCCTCTTTATTTGTTTTTTTTCCTACCTTCTTTTTTTTCAATTTTTTTTTAGTTTCCTTTTAAATCAAAATTAAAAATAATCCTATATTAATCACTAATTTAATTATCCTATTACATTAATTAACTCTAAATAACATTTACCACAAATAATTAACAACCAAATTCAAAGAAAAACTAGCAAAATTCGAAATTAAAAATTAAAAGTGCAAAATAAACTATATTTTTGTAATTTTTCCCATTCTTATAAAACAAACTAATTTTCTAATTAATCTTAAAATGTAGAATTAAATCCTAAATGCAAATGAAACATATTTTTGTATTTTCTGTTAATTAAATAAAATAAATATGCACAGACAAATGCAAACTTTTAACATAAAATTCCACGAAAATCCACAAAATTGCAAACACTGAAAGAAATTACTTTGTGTTGAATTTATGAGAGTAATTCATATAGAGCAAAATTCACGTGCTCACAGTCTACTTCAACAATTCAAACTCCCCTCGCCTTTAGTATTTTTAAATTCAGACCCTAAATGTATGTTTAAGTCATGCTATTTATGTGTTTTGCTTGAGGAGGTATACATGAGCCTTTTATTTGTTTACATGCTTCTCCTAATGTGCAGTACTATGTGTTTTTTTATGTCGCCTTGGATTTTTCACCTTTTGAAACCTAAAGTCAGCCTAATATCCCTCCTCTTTAGGAATAGTAGTCCTAAATTCCTCCGGGACTGATAGGAAAGGGCGGGTAACAACATGTAATAGAGGTCGAGACCAATCCACGCTTTAATACCTTCATGAGGTGGGAAGGGTAGATATGGATATGATGATCGGTGTGCTAATACCACGTGTATCCCCTCTTCTGAGGATTGTCATACCAGGTATCACATTGATGTGATCCATATTATAAATAAACCTAAGACCCTCCTCCCCTTTTTTCCTCTTTTATATTTTCTAGTATTTGTAGAACTGTAACTCTTTCTTTCGAAATCCGCATTCTAACTATTTTCAAACTCTTATGTGTTTAAATCCCCTACTATTTGTGCCTATACCTGTTTGTTTGCTAAATTGCACAAATTCACAAAAAACTATCTGGCCGGGAACCACACTAGTGGATCCTGAGGGTGCGTAACACCTTCCCCTAAGGATAATTTCAAGCCTTTACCTAATCTCTAGTTATCAAACAAACTTAGAAGTGATTTGTTTCAATATATATATTACGAAAAAACTAATTTTATTAATTTCAAGAAGTATACAGTTGTAAAATCATTTGCTGGAAAAAGCAATACTAAAAATGAAACTTAAATTTCAAGAAAGTGACTAGTGGAATTGATGCTACCGGTAATTTTCTTATTGGTTCTCTAGTCGAATCGTCCCGTTTTGACTGTTTAAACCAAGTGTAGTGGATATGACTGCTTTTCTCTTAATTAAAGGTCTCGAATTCGAGCCCTGGGTATAGAAAAATCCTTGGTAAGGAGCGCTTCTCCCCGAATGGAGTCCTACACAGCGTGAATTCGGATATAGTCGGGCTCCAATTTGGGTATTGGACACTGGGTGGGAAACCAATAAAAAATATAATAGGACTAGGTTTTCTTAACACCTAAAATTTGGTCAGCATGTACTATATATATATATATATATATATATATATATATATATATATAATTTACGCCTTGGGAGGTGTGATCCTTTAAATAATATTGTTGCTTTAATAATGAGACTTCCACACATGTACATGGAACTCTATATACATGAAACATTGAGAAGCTTCGTAGTTGCTATCTTCCATCGTTAGCGCATATGTATACGTTTCAATTCTCTCTCTTTCTCTCTCTCTCGTTTTGTGTAATTGTACCCCATTTTCTGTTTTGATGCTACACAAATATGTGTTTATGGTTTTATGACTTACGTGGTTTATTGGTTTCATTCCAGGAAGATTTTGGGTTGATGTAGATCCTTTGGTTGTTGACTTAGAAGCTTAGTTAGAAATATTGACCAAACTTTGACTATTGTAAAAATGACCCCGAAATGGTATTTTGATGGCTCCGGTAGTTTCGTATTATGATTTTGAAATTCGGCATATGCCCGGAATCCAATTCAGTAGTTCATAGGTTGTTTTGTTGAAAATTAGCAATTCGAAGTTTAGAAGTTTGACCGTAAGTTGACTTTTGGGTATCGGGTTCTAAATTGGATTTTGGGACTTGGAATAGGTCCATTATACTATTTAGAACTGGTCTGCAAAATTTGATATCATTTTGAGTTGATTTGATACGATTCAGACGCTTAGTTGTTATTCTAGAAGTTCAGAACTTTACTTTGAAGTTCATGCGTTTTGGTAGTTCCAGATGTTATTTTTTATGTTTTGATCGAGCGAACGAGTTCGAATGATATTTTCAAACTTGTGTGGATGTTTGGTTTGGAGCCCCGAGGGCTCAGATGAGTTTTGGACGTGTCGTAGAATGGTCTGGACTGAAGTAGGAACTACTAGTGTGCTGATACCTTAGTTGTCAAAATTACGAGCCCCAACATCACAATTGTGATCCTAGCAGGGGGTCTCAGGTGTCGCAATTGCGATACCTGGGTCGTAAATGCGAATAGTGTCAGGAAATTAGGTAGTTCGTATTTGCGACAAATGTGTTGCATTTGCGATGAGGACAGGATATGCAAATGCAAAGCTGATCACGCCCAACTATGCCGCCTAATAGGTCTAGCGGTCGTTGCAAATATAATCCGGTTTACAAGTTCGGAATTGAATCCCGCAGGGAATTAGCCTATTAATTACAATTATTTGATTCGCACGAATTCAACTAATCAACCTTCAGAAATATGAAAAAATGATTTAAATATTTACTAACTAAGAGTAAAGCAATTAAAATGCAGTAATCTATAACTAACAGAGGAAATATTGTGGACGAGATTTGGAAAAGTCTACGGTTATGATTTTCCCTATTGTCGGAATCTCCCCCACCACGTTTCTTACAAATTCGCCTAAGTATTCTCTACCGATCGTGAGTACTTTGGGAATGGTAGCTCTCTCTCTCGAGTAACTAGCATAATTTACTAGACGTATTATCTCAAACTACGCTAGTTGGAACGAATTCACCGCTTACTACAATTATTCCAGGGTTTTGTCATCTCTATTACTGTGTTTAAACCCTTTGTATTGATCTCTCAAATACTTTAGGAGTGGTTTGTTCAACAACTACCTAAATGTATACTCTCTCTTGGGCAATATATGCACTAAATAGGCACAATTAATTGAGAGCTTTTCAATTAACAACAATGAAAATATAGTTGAACAAGTCGAGAAAAAATCAAAGGCAAATCTATATTAAATGTAGTAGAAAATCATCCTCCAGTCAGTTTCATCAAACCTTAGAATAGACAATTAGCTACTCATAAATGTAACAACAATCGTCGTGATGTTTAAACACATTAAACTACAAACTACAAAGAAAAACTCACTGATCGGTCAGCGCCTTCATCTTCGAAGGCCTCATATGTAGTTGTCCACTCTTCATCCTCTGCTCCCTCCTCAACATCATCATCATTATCCTCTTCGAACTGCTTTGGCTCGACCTCAAACTGCTCTAACGTGTTGACATCCTTATCCTCTGGGAGTCGTTGGCCATCGCTAAGCCCAACCAGCTGTTGAGCATAAGCATTGAGCGGGAAACACTCCTCCAAGATGGCCCACTCCTCCGTAATAGGCCGACTGTTGATACCCAATATTTTCCTATAAAAGTCTAAAATGCATATATATATATATATATATATATATATATATATATATATATATATCTTCAAAATCATACATTAGCATCAATTGGTATTTTTCCATATTTTTATATTTTTTAAATTAATTTATCTCAGTATTTTATCCATACAAATAATTACAAATTGCATCACAAATATTTTAAAATATTTCTTGATTTAATATTACTATTTACGGTCCTATTGAGTCTAAATTATTTCATAAATATCCAAATTGACACCTTTTGGCTATAATTGCAATAACCTTGCAATTATAACCCATGCATATATCACTGCAATATTTTACCAGAAATTGGTCCATTATATTTTTAAAATATAGAATAATTATTCTAAAGCACCTTTGTGCATAAAAATTATTATTTTTTATTTATTGATTAATTATTTTATAAAATAATTTTTTATTCAAATACTTGGGTATTCAACAAATAGCCTTTTTATTCCTTTATTTTTTCGGACCTAGCCTACTAAGTCAGCCCAATTTCAACCCCCCAATCCCAATTCAATTAAACCAGGCCCAAAAACCACCCAGCCCAATGCTAGAGACACCTACCCGACCCAAAATCCCAACAAATCGTGGTCGTTGATCCTTTAGATCAACGGTCCACATTAAGACTTTCCTTTTTTATTCCTAATGACCCCTAACCTTAAATTATTTCCTCCATACAGCCGCCCCTGAAACCCTCTCCTCTCTGGTTCTCTCTGAGACTAAGCCCTAACCCTAATCGCCGCTACCCAAAACCAGTTCTAATATCTTTGATTCCTACTCGATCTATGGATTCCCATGGCTGTACGAGGCCTCTACTTGTCTCCTATTACCCCTGGTTGCTCGATTGTGTTGTTTTGTGGAAGGACCTCGAAGAGATTTGGTCGTGATCTCGTTTAAAACTTTTCAAGAGTCTGTCTATGGCCTGTGAGTGATTTCTATCAAAGTTTCACGACTCAAATCTTTGATTCAAATGCCAGATTCTCTTTTACCATTTCTCTTTTCTTCAAAACTTAGCATTCAGACTTGAATCCGTCCAGATCCTTGTAGATCTGTACCAATTTGAGTTCGTCATTGTTTTTTCCTTAAGGCTCCTTTATTTCTTTACTGATTAATCAATTTTTGAACATTTTGTTATATAAGGGTTTATTTTTCTTGTTGTTTGTTGGTCGAACCTATGGGTATCTGACGTATTTTCAAACTTCCATGGCTATTCTTTTAGGTTTTTTACTTCTCTACTACTAACCGATTTTTAAACACTACGCTACTTCATGTTTCGATTTCTATGATTTCTGTTGTTCGAATCTCTGTGGGTTGACGTGCTTTCAAGTTTTCCATGGTTGTTTTCCTTCTTTAAGTGTTTTCAAATTAGTTTTTTTTAGAATTATTTTCCGTCTAATTTCTCTGTGTTCATAAAAGTTTTACTTAGCCTATTTTGTTTATGCGAATTGATATGTTC
The DNA here is from genome assembly GCF_000715075.1 of Nicotiana tabacum. NCBI lineage: Eukaryota > Viridiplantae > Streptophyta > Magnoliopsida > Solanales > Solanaceae > Nicotiana > Nicotiana tabacum. The sequence goes on from NC_134090.1 coordinate 123,801,054, forward strand.
TTTCCAGAATTGTTGAGTGATTTGCTCGGTTAAAAAATTCGTTTGCATGATTCTTGATTATTTCCATGTTTATGACCTTAATTAGTCGTTCTTGCCTTATATGATTGTTGTATATTTACTGATTCTTTCCTTAATTAAACCCTTGATTATTTTATTTTGAAGTTCTTTATTTGGTTTGATTTGAACTCCCTTCCTTAATAAGGCCTCCGCTTCTTTACTTCTTTACTCTGTCTGATTTGAACCTCTTGCCTTAACTAGTTCTTGTTATTACCGTTGGCTAATTGCCCTTAATTAAGGGGAAGAGTATGCTGAACCTCTTTGTGTGATTGATTTTGAGATCCCTTAATTGCTGATTATTGATTACTTTACCTTATTTGCTCTACTCTTGAACTACTATATAAACTCTCTTATTTAACTTCTTAAAGACACGAACATTAGTTCATCACTACTCTTACACTCTAAAAGCTCTCTATTCTTTCTGCTACTTATGATTTTCGTTAGTCTTGCCAGTTGTAAGCAAAGGCTGGAAATTGCACAACACATATCTTACATCTTGTGTTCTCTTTCCCTAATTGGTATGCCTCTGATTAAATTTTAGAACCTAAACCTTATGAGTTTCATTATTGCCTTAGTCCATCAGTCCTGAGTTAATTCCTGCTCCTGTTTACTATCTATCTAGCATGCCTAATATACCTTGTTCAATATGTGATTAGCATGTCTCAACTTACTTGCTTGTTTACTGTTTATCTAACATGCCTAATATTGTCTGGTTCCATATATGATTAGTTTGTCTAAATTATGCTGGCATGTCTATTGTTTACCTATCATGTTTAAATATTATTTTGATCAGCATGCCTACACTATGTCTACTTGTTGATATTTGCCTAGCCTGTCCATTTAAGTTCTTGCCCATTCTGTTTTGCTCATGCTAAATCATCTAGTCCCTTAGGTAACTCTAGTTGTGTTGTTGGTTCTATCCAGTGTTCATGTGTTTTCAATGTGGCTTTACTGTGATCCTTGTTCTATGTCTCAATGACCTACCTTATAGCTAACCTACTAGTTCTGAAGAACCCCTTGAGAATTCTATGCACCCTATTGTTTATGTGCTCCACTATACACTAAGGTGTATTCTATGTGTCCCCAACCCCTCTCTCCTTGTTTGGAACCTGCTTGCCAAGTGTTTCTGAATATGGTTGTTCTATGATTTGTGTTTGACTTAAAAGTGTTTTTTCATACTTTTCTCAAGCTGTTTTACCTCCAAATTAGTACTGTTTTTTTAGAAAATCTATTCATCTCTAAGAATCCTCTCTATACTGTTTACCAAAACTTTTTCAAATCATGTCAAGCACTCTTACTTATTCTTGGGTTATTAAGTCCTGCCCCTCTATTATGTGTACTGCTTAGAGAGGTCCCTGAGAACTCTCTGAACTCTGGTATATTAGGGCTAGCTCTTCCATCATGCACATAATTAGTCTTTATTTGAGAAAGTCTGGGTGTGAGTACTGCCCAGGATCCTTGAGGTCCTTATGGAACTCTGACACACCCGGACACAAATGTGGCAATGAATCTTGGGCATTTGAAACTAGTGAAGGAGTGGTACACTAGGATTTGCTTTGGGCCTACTTCAAGCTCCCTATAGCTTAATTTATAATCTATCTATGTAATTTCTATTCAATCATTGGTCTGTAATAATTAAATGTAAACAGATATTGGAGTTACTAGTCAAAAGGGAGGGTAGTTATATGGTACTGTGGGCAAAGCTGGGTAGATAACATGGCTATAGGGTTTATTTTGGTCGAAATGTATTTGTTAGATAACATGCTTATAGGGTTTGCTTTGATTGAAATAAGTTCTGCCTACTTTGCTTTACATGATTAGACACCATGTCTATAGGGACTAAAATAGCTAAGGTTCAACTTTCGTTGCAGCATATATTCAAAGCCATCTTTTTAGAAATCATGCATGTAGGTTTAGTTCGTTGTCACACTTGCTCAGTCAGTATGCGTGTCTAATAAGAACTAATAGCAGTTTCACTCATTAAAGATAGAATTCATGTCCATAGAGTAATTATCATATTAAAACTGGAACTTCATACAATGTCTTGTTAAACATCAACGGAAAACATACCTATAGGATAAAGAACTTCAAAATGTTTCCCAAAATTGTGACTGCATATACATAGTTAGGCAAGCCTTAGGACGTGAAATCACTTTGAAGCCGGTTCTGTTTATGTGTGAAATTATCAAGGATTATTAGGCTGTAAAACCACTAGGCAAGCTGGTTAGGACCCTACTACTTACCTTAAAACAAACACTGCATATTCTGTTTTGTGATGTTCATCTAGATATCATGTTCCTAGGCTTTCTGTACTTATTTAAAATCAGTTGTTTGAGAAATGTTGCTTATCTGCTTATGTACATGTGGAGGTAAACATGAGTGTATACGGTAAACTTAGGGGATCTAATTTCGCCGTCATTATGATGCCCCGCGAATATGCTTCTCAAGGTTCGAGACCGATGTCTAGGTTCGCTATCGAGGACCGTTAGGGCCCGACCTTGGGGAAGTGCAGACCAACGACTATATTAGAGATGAGGGGGGTTCCCAAGGCACTTAGCCAAGACTGACAGAGCCTAGAAGACTATTCTAAACCCAACTCAGGGCGTCAAGACATCATGTCGATCTGTCCCATCCCTACTCCTTTATCATTACTGTATTTTGTACTATGTTGGGATTTCCCTCCTATATAAAGGGGATCCCAATCATTTTATGGCACACTGTTGCTTCAGCTACTCCACACACAATATACAAGACCATTCTCTTTGCTCTCTAGCACATTCTCTCAATATTATTGTTTCCATTTATTGTCTTCACACTTGTTCTTCATTTATTGCTTATCATTGGCCATAAAGAGCCTCCATTGATTTTATTATAACTGTTAGTCACATAGATACTGCCTTTCAATAGCTCATAATCGAGTTCCGAGATCGATCTCGAGGCCCCGAATAACCAATCAATCAGTTTGATTATAGCTCTCTTCTTAAATTTATTTCATCTCTAAATCTCATATACTTAGCATCAACTGCTTAACAAACTTGCATAAAAATAGATCATGTATTTTTTGAGTCCCATCAAAAAATTTAATTGTTATTACTATTTCCACGGTAAATAGTTTGGCGCCAACTATGGGGCTAAAAATAATAGTGATTATTTTCTTGCTGGTTTTGTCACACAACGCAAGTTATCTTTCACACCTGTTCTTGTCCAAGATCTTCAAATTTCAGGTTGAAATGCCTAACTCTTCATATAGAGATGAAAACAACTACTTGGAAGACCGGGGAGAAAGTGTTGTGGATGTTCCAGCCTGGGCACCAAAAGAGATCCCTCAGCTCGTCATTCATATGATTATTGGAGGGACCGACATTCCCTATGGGCCCATGATCAAGAAGACAAAAATATCTGCCTTAATAGAAAGGCCAATCCGAGACCGCGTGGCCGAAGACACCCTCGTGTTTAGCGAAGATCTCGAGACCTTGACAGAACCACACAACGACACGATAGTAATCTCATTTCTTTTAAAAAGTGTCCGAGTTAAACGTATGCTCGTGGATCCAGGCATCTTGGCCAACGTGATCAAGTCAGGGATAGCAAAGCAGCTTGGCTTACTCGACCAGATCATACCCGCCTCCGGGGTCCTCCACGGCTTCAACATGACCAGCGAAGTATCAAAAGGAGAAATCACCCTCCCAGTCGACATGTCTGGCACGGTTCAGAACACTAAGTTTCAAGTCATCAATGGAGACATATGGTATAATGCATTGCTTGGCAGGCCGTGGATACACAACATGAGGGAAGTACCGTCAACCCTGCACCAGATGATTAAAACTACTACAAAGGACGACATAATGACCATATATGGAGAACAACGTGCAGCGAAAGAAATGTTCGCGATTTACCAGGAGGAGTTGACCCCTGTACTCCCGACCTCGGACGTGTATGGGAACATACAGACCCCCGAGGATTACGAAGAAGATTTCCTCGCTACTCGAACATTCGTTGCCTTCGAAGAGTTGGATGTAACGAAATCGACGATCGAAGATCTGGAGCAAGCTGTTTTGATCGAGCACCTCCCCGATCGTAAGGTATATCTAGGAAAGAGATTAACCCCCTAACTCAAGAAAAATTTTATTCAATCTTTTTATCGATAATATCGACTGTTTCACATGGTCCCACTTAGACATGATAAGTATCCCGCCGGAAATAACCTCCCACCGACTGAGTGTCGACCCTAAGTTTAAACCGGTGAAGCAAAAAAGAAGACCCAGTCCGAGATAAAATACGCATTCATCAAGGATGAGGTAATGAAACTCCTTAAAATAGGGTAGGGAGGTAAAGTACCCCGAGTGGATGGCTAATGTAGTAGTGGTACCTAAAAAGGGAAATAAGTTAAGAATGAGCGTAGACTATAAAGATTTAAATAAGGCGTGTCCCAAGGATTCGTTCCCATTTCCTAACATCGATCATTTGATCGATGCTACGGCCCGCCACGAGACCCTCACCTTTCTCGATGCCTATTCGGGGTAAAATCAAATTCAGATGAATGCCGAAGACATGGAGAAGACCTCGTTCATCACAAAGTATGGTACCTACTGTTACAATGTAATGCCTTTCAGACTGAAAAACGCAGGGGCTACATGCCAGCGTCTAGTTAAAAAATGTTTTAGAGTCAAATAAGCAAATCTATTAAAGTTTATATTGACGAAATGCTAGTTAAGTCCCTGCATGTAGAGGACCATTTAACTCATTTGCAGGAAATATTCGACATCCTCAAAAGTTACAACATGAAGCTCAACCCCGAGAAATGTGCCTTCAGAATAGGTTCGAGCAAATTCTTATGCTTTATGGTATCAAACAGGGGATCGAGATTAACCCCGATAAAATCAAGGCCATCGAAGAAATCATGGTGGTAAACAATGTAAAGGCCATGCAATGGCTAACAGGTCGGATAGCGGCTCTGGACAGATTCATATCTAGATCATCCGATAGGAGCCATCATTTCTTCTCCTTACTCAAAAGAAAGAACAACTTTGAATGGACTCCAAAGTGCCAACGTGCCTTAGAAGAGCTAAAGCGATATTTGACTAGCCCACCTCTGTTTCACACACCAAAGGTGGATGAAACGCTATATCTATACCTAGCCATATCCAAGATAGCGGTAAGCGGCATTCTAGTTCGAGAAGAGCAAGTAATGCAATTCTCTATTTATTACGTAAGCCGAACCCTAGGGGATGCTGAAACTAGGTATCCATACCTCGAAAAATTGGCTCTTGCGTTAATAAGTGCATCGCGAAAATTGGAACCCTATTTTCAATGCCATCATATTTGTGTTCTAACGACATACCCCCTCCGGAGCATATTGCACAAACCCGAATTATCGGGTCGATTGGCCAAATGGGCTATCAAACTTGGGGGGTATGATATCGAGTATCAACCTCGAACAACCATCAAGTCCTAGATTCTGGCAGACTCTGTGGCTGATTTCTCACTCTCCCTCGTGCCCAAGGTAGAAAAGGAACTTTTACTGAAATCAGGCACGTCTTCTGGGGTATCGACCCTGTTCACTAATGGCACCACAAACGTGAAAGGTTCCGGACTAGGTATAATGCTAAAGCCACCTACGGGCGGCATAATCAGGCAATCCATAAAAACTGCAAAATTGACTAACAACGAGGCTGAGTAAGAGGCTATGATTTCAAGTTTAGAATTGGCCCAAAGCTTGGGAGTCGAGATCATTGAAGCAAAATGCGATTCACTCCTGGTAGTAAGCTAGGTGAATGGGAGCTACGAGGTCCGAGAAGACAGGATGCAGAGATATTTGGAAAAACTCCTAGTCACATTACGTCGCTTCAAAGAATGGACTTTAGTCCATGTACCTCGAGAGAAGAATAGCAAGGTCGATGCCCTCGCAAACCAGGGATCATTTGTCGAAGAAGACGCCCTACTCCCCGGGCCTGTCGTTCAGCTATCTAAATCAGTAATCGAGGATGGTCATGCAGAGATTAATTCCACCAGTCTAACATGGGACTGGAGAAATAAATATATTGATTATTTGAAAGATGGAAAATTGCCCGAGGATCCAAAGGAATCAAGGGCCTTGCGAACCAAAGCAACCCGATTGTCGCTCGATGAAAACAAGACTTTGTACAGAAGAACTTTTGATGGCCCCCTAGCAGTATGGCTGGGGTAAGGGGATATAGATTATGTACTCCGAGAAATTCACGAAGGCATCTGCGGAAATCATTCCGGTGCCGATGCTTTAATTCGAAAGGTAATCAGAGCAAGCTACTATAGGGAGAACATGGAAAAGGACACCAAAGAATTCGTCCGGAAGTGCGATAAATGCCAGAGATTCGCGCCGATGATTCACCAAACCGGTGAACAGCTGCACTCGGTCTTATCGCCATGGCCGTTCATAAACTGGGGGATGGACATCGTTGGACCCTTGCCAACGGCACCAGGTAAGGCTAGATTTATATTATTTATGACTGACTATTTCTCCAAATGGGTGGAAGCGCAAGCCTTCGAAAAGATAATAGAAAAAGAAGTCATCAGCTTCATCTGGGACCACATCATGTGCCGATTCGGGATTCCTTCCGTGATAAAATGTGATAAAGGGAAGCAATTCATTGGGAGGAAGGTAACACAATTCCTTGAGGATCACATAATCAAGAGAAACCTATCGACGCCCTACCACCCGTGTGCGAACGGCCAGGCCGAGTCCACAAACAAAACCATTATCCAAAACTTAAAAAAGAAACTGGAAAGCGCCAAAGAAAAGTGGAGAGAAATATTTCCGGAGGTACTGTGGGTATACCGAACAACTTCAAAATCGAGCACAGGGGAAACACCTTTCTCTCTAGTATACGGTAGCGAGGCTTTGATACTAGTGGAGGTCGGGTTGCCGAGCGCCAGATTCCGGCATGCCACTGAGAGCTCGAACAACGAGGCCATGACAATGGCCCTCAAACTGCTGGATGAAAGATGGGAAGCCTCGATGGTCCGAATGGCCACCCAAAAGCAAAGGATCGAAAGATATTATAATAGGAGAACAAACCTCCGATATTTTAGAGTTGGGTACTTGGTTCTAAGGAAAGTCACCCTTAACACCCGAAACCCCAATGAAGGAAAGATGGGCCAAAATTGGGAAGGACCGTACCGCATCATCGGAGTAGTCGGCAAAGGGTCTTACAAGCTCGGCACAATAGAGGGCGAACAACTTCCAAGCAACTGGAACATATCAATGCTAAAACGATATTATTTCTAGGGCATCCGATCTAAAATTTCGAGAACATCCTCGAGCACCCGTTGCACTTTTTTCCTTCGGTCGGATTTTATCCCTATGAGGGTTTTACCGGCAAGGTTTTTAACGAGGCAACGGCCATACGGCGCCTGAAAGAGACTCAACAAGTGCTCAAGATTTCTTTTACAATCCACCTCGAATACTGGTGGTTTAGTGTGTCCCCTCCATTTTTGAAGAATCATTTTTTTTTAACATTCCAATGCTAATGAACTTGAGGTCTATGATTTATGAAATATTGTATATGCCCATGATTCATGATTCCTCTCATGTGTACTTGACATCTTCGATTGAATGGGTTGTAATTGAAATTGATATTGATGTGAAATGTGGGGGTAAGGAGCTCGAATTATGAAATGTGGCCTAGTGCCAAGTATGATGTGATAATTGTGGCCCCAAGTGCCGATGAACTGATATATGTGAAGTAAAGATTGAAATGAGATGATATATCGGGCCATGATTGGACGCCATGCCGCACACATGGTGGTATTGTGCTGATATTGAAATCGAAAAGTGAGAATGAAATTGTGACTGAGGTACATGTCTCAAATGAAGCAACCTAGCCGATTGGGTTGTGATCGGACTCCGCGCAAGAAGGCGGTGGTATTGTGAATGATGGTGTAACAGTATGAAATGTCCCAACCTAAAGGTATGGATATTATGTGAAAGCTATGTGATTCCTTTTATTTGATGATGTGGTGTTTGTTTAAAGCTTTTGTTTAATCCTTGTGATTTTTTTGTTCTTGTATGGTTTTTCTTTCTAACGAGATGGTGTTTAGTTATACATACTAGTGCTATTCGACGACACTAAAGTCCCTTTTACCGGGGACGCTATGTCTTTAAATGGATGTAGGTGGTTCCATAGCAGGCCGTGTTGGTTGCAACTAGTGATGAATCTTCCTTTTAGATGACTTGGTGAGCCCTACTTCATTTTGGGGTCCGGTATCGTTGTTTATCATGTACTTTGTATTTTGAGGTATAGCCAGAGCCTTGTTGCTGACATTTCCATATTACTCTTCAGTTGTATTTAGAGGCTTCGTAGAGAGGTTGTGGGTGGTGTTTGATATTGGAAATTAAATTAGAAGTATTGATATTTGACAAATATATTTTTCATCATCATAACTATAAAAAAAATTGTAATGTTTTGGATATTATGGTTGAAACTGCTAATGTAAATAAAATGGAAGTTGTTAATGAAATATTTACAAAGTAAGATTACTGGAGTTCATCTCCTCTTTATTCATGAACTAGTTTGGGTAGAATGAAACCTAATAGGGTTGCTTAGTCTGGTTTACTCGATTGAGCGCAGGTCGCGCTCTTCAGATTTTGGGGCGTGACACGGAGTAGATTTAGGCTTGGATTGGTGAAATTGGAATTTTGGCATTTTTCGGTTGATAGGTGAGATTTGGATATAGGGGTCTGAATGGAATTTTCGGAGTTGCAGTAGGTCTGTTAGGTCAATTGGGATGTGTGTGCAAAATTTCAGGTCATTCGGACGTGATTTGGTAGACTTTTTGATCAAAAGCGAAATTCGGAAGATTTTTCGAACTTTAGGTTTGAATCCGATGTTATTTGGTTGATTCGATGTTGTTTTTTGAGATGTTTTCAAGATTGGTATAAGTTTCGATAGTGGTATATGACTTATTCGTACTTTTGGTTGAGGTCCCGGGGGCCTCGGGGTGATTTCGGATGGTTGACGAGAGATTTTGGAGTTGAGTTTGGCAGTTGAAGTTTATTCTTGCTGTCATAACCGCATCTGAGGCTTGGGGACCGCAGAAGCAAAAGGTTAGCCGCAGATGCAAAAATTAGCTTGAGGGGTTGAAGCGCATGTGTGGATGGGTGGTCGCACTTGCGAGACCGCAGATGCGAAATGTGAAGCACAGATGCGAAAGTTGGATTTTAAGTGGAATCCGCAGATGCGGTTGTATACATCGAAATCAGAGGGTCCTATTTCTCGTCATTAAGGCATTTCAGAAGATCATCTCTAAGCCTCAAGGCTACAAGGTTGTGGCCGAGTTTCTTCCCTCGTGGTTCGTCGACGTCCAACCTAGGGATAACGTTGGACATGACCACAACAGATATGGGGAGTTCCCAAGGAGTACAACCAGGGCCGATAAAATCTATCATGCTAGTCTGAACCTGCAGCATGACATTAGCTAGTTGTCCCATCCTACTTCTTTGTCATTAATGTATTTTGTATTATGTTGGGATTCCCCTCCTATATAAAGGAGGTCTATGACACTTTGTTTTGCTATGTTGCTTCAGTTGCTTCACATGAAATATACAAGAACATTCCATTTTCTCTCTAACACATTCTTTAGATATTATTGCTTCATTTATTATCTTCATATTTGTTCATCATGTATTGCTTATCATTGGCCATAAAAAGCACCTGTTAATTTTGCTATAACTGTTAGTCACATTTCAATTGCCTTCGGTAGCTCGTAGTCAAGCTTCGGGATCGACCTCGAGGCCACGAATTTACAAGCTCGAGGCCCTGATAATTGGCCTAACGGTTTGATTATCGCACATCCTTAACTCTCATTTCTTTTCTAAGTCTCACATGCATAGCATAAACTGCTTAGCAAACTAGCATAAAAATAGATCACGTATTTTTCCCATAAACAAATTTAATTGTTATTACCATTTTCACAGTAAATAGTTTGGTGCCCACCGTGGGGCTAAAAATATTAGTGATTATTTTCTTGTTGGTTTAGCTACACAACGCAATTTATATTTCACATTTTTTCTTGTCCAAGATCTTCAATTTCAGGTAAAAATGTCTAACTCGGTGAATGGAGGTGAAAACAACAATCTTGAGGACCACGGAGAAAGCGGTGTGGATGTTTCAGGTATTGGTGTGCCACCACAAAACCCTAGGAATATGCCAGAACTAACCCTCATGGTCGCGGTCTCACGCGACGCCCAACGGGTCGATATAAGCTCGCATACTGATAGGAGCGTGCGTTAGGGAGATCCACATGAAGCTCAGAAAACCCTAACCAGGGAAGAGCGTGAGGTTAGACTTCATGTTATTTTGAAATGTTACAAGCACAACAACTAGCTATTGCCTAGCTACAAAGTCACCATAAAACTCCCAGCACGATAGCACCGGGGACAGCTCCCTTAGCCGAACAGGGACTGGAGAGATCGAGCAATAACGGGTCGATGACCGACCCTATCATTGTGAAAATGCTCGAGGACCTCACCAAAAGGATCGAATCGGGCGAGAAAATGATAGAAGCCAACAACAAAAAGGTTGAAACCTACAACTCCAGGGTTGACAAAATTTTGGGCACACCCCCCGCCCTGAAAGGTATGGATTCGAAGAAGTTCATACAAAGGTCGTTCCCCGAGGAAGCGGACCCAAAACCCATTCCAAAAAAGTTCAGAATGCCAGAAATCCCAAAGTACGACGGGACCTCAGAACCTATTGAACACATTACTGCCTACACTTAGGCAGTTAAGGGCAACTATATAAAGGACGACGAGATCGAGTCTGTCTGGTCGAATATTCCGTCGTGACCTGGTCGTACGTCCACAACCGACACCAGTCAAAAATCAGGGTCGAGGACGACCACCTGGGATCCCACTCGGTCTCAGTATATCCAAGCAGGCTCTTGGCGAAGGAGCCAAAGCCAAACAAAGAAATATATCAACCATACATCGAAGATAGAAGGAAAGCCCCGAGGCACAACCCACATCGCAATGATCGAAGGATAGACCGAGGACAGGATTCGCGAGAACTCATTAACAGAGCAAGATTTGATAGGAACGCAGGGCCAACAGGGGCACCACACTTATTAGAATAAAACTTCAATGTCGATGTATCGGACTTCATGTTCACCATCAGAAAAATCAGAGACGCCAGGTGGCCTAGGCATGTACAATCAGATCTTTCACAAAGGAATCATAACTTAGTGTGCGACTTTCACAACACGCACGACCACAGGACCAAGGAATGCTACCAACTCCGAGAAGAGGTAGCTCGACTACTTAACAAAGGACACCTCTGGGAATTCCTCTGCAACCGAGCCGAAAATCAGTTCCGAGAAAGAGAGACGGCCAAGAAGAACAAAACAAATGAGCCACAACATATCATCCACATGATCTTGGGAGGCGTCAATGCCCCGTAGGAACCCGTGATGAGAAGGATAAAAATATTCATCACCAGAGAAAAGCGAACCCGGGGATATATCCCCGAGGATACCCTCACATTCAGCGAAGAGGACATCGAGACCTTGTCTCAACTTCATAATGACGCACTGATAATCTCTTTCCTCATAAATTCTTTACAAATAAAACGTGTACTCGTGGATCCAGGTGGCTTGGCCAACATTATCAGGTCGAGGGTGATAGAGCAGCTCGGACTGCTTGACAAAATTGTGCCCGCCACTAGAGTCCTCAACGGATTCAACATGGCAAGTGAAATAACGAAAGGAGAAATCACCCTCCCAGTCACTATGGTCGGCATAACCCAAATTGCCAAATTCCATGTCATCGAAGGAGACATGAGGTACAACTCCTTGTTTGGACGATAGTGGATACACTACATGAGAGCAGTACCATCCACTCTACACCAAATGATGAAACTCCCGACAAAAGATGGGATTAAAACCATCTACGGGGAACAACATGCGGCAAGGGAAATGTTCGTGGTGCACGACGTGGCACCGGCACCAATACCTCCATCCGCAAAAAAGCCAAAGGGTAATCAAACTACACCTTCGATTAAGCCCTATTAAACAAAGTAAAGGACCGTACCATGTCCTCATCTCGAGTAAGTAGGACATATCGGTCCTCAAAACATCACTGGCACATCCCACACAAAGCTAAAACTATCCCCTTTTCATTGCGTATTTCATACTAACCCTTATGCAGGCGCCCGACCAAAGTAGTCAAAGCGCTAAACCAGCTCGAAGACCTTAAGGTTTTAAAGCATTTGTTGCACTCTTTTCCTTCGACCGAGCTTTTATCCCGAATAGGGTTTTACCGGCAAGGTTTTTAACGAGGCAACACTTATATGATACTTAAGGAAGATCCAACAAGTGTTCAAGGCTTTTTTTGCAATCGACCTCGAACACTAGGGGGAATCTTCCCGGAAGGTCATACACTCGGAAAAGCTAAGAAACGCCAAATGGGGCCCCACTAGGAAAACGATGTACCGGGCCAAACTATCGAACAAATCGTGTTCGTATAGCCGGACCCCGACAGCAAAAACATGTACACTTGTACCAAATATTTGAAGAATATCTTTTATCAAAGCATCTCACACTCCAGGAGAAGCTTGGCACCTCCGCAAAAACGACTTCTCCGCTAAAAACGTCCCGAACACTCGGGGACTGGCGTCAACAATGAGACACATGAACGACCTCCGGGTTGGTACTCCAATCTCATAAGACCTCAATGAGGAATCATTAAAATCATGAAACGTCTCCAAGGCCGAAATTGCCCCGAATACTCGGGGACTAGCGTCAAAATCTCAAAAATAGCACGACCTCAGGGTCGGGATCTCCAAAATTGTATGCCCTTGATGAATCAATACAAAATTTACAAGTAACGACTTTCGAGCCACGGTATCCTTGATGACTCGGGGACTATCTCCAATCGCTATTCATTAAAAAATCCGAGGCCTCAGACCCCAAGCGGGTAGACTCAGTGTCGTAAACCTACATAAGGCAGCAACTATATCTATAAGACCTCAAGCAAGGCATGAACTACACTTCTACCAAGTGACAATATCTGTAAGACCATACTTTTACCAAGTATCCAAAATTATAAGACCTCAAAGGCATGTAAAACTTGTAAGACCTTACTAAAGGCACAAACCCGATATCAAAGTTTCGGCTATATATCAAACTTGTAAGACCCCTAAAAAGGCATACCCTTGATATAGATGTCGAAACTACCTATCACTCAGGACTCAAAGGCTCCGGCCTAACACAAATGACTCCGGTCACAAGGCTGTACCAGCCAAACTAACGCGACTTAGGGACGCTCGACCGTCGCTACAAAATTACAGGCCTTCAATTACTTCAAATCTACTTCGGAAAGAACCAGTTAAACAGGCTACCCTCGATACAGCAAAAAAGTTCCACCATGTCAGCTTCTAAACATCGGCTTTGAGATACTCAGCCTCTGAACCAAACCTCCTGAGGTGCTCGATCATCGCCATATAAGGACTCACAATCGAGGTTTTTTACTAAGTCGTCGAAGAGTCAGACAAATACTATTTCAAAAATGCTTATCGAGGGAAAAATAAAGCCAACATAAATTGTCGCATCGACCAAACACGTAAGATTCATTGTCGCCAGCCTAAGGAGCCTCATGGCCACACACATAAAAGGTTGTTTCGACCCAAGGCATAAGAGCCACTGTCGCCAGCCCACACAAATATGAAAACTTGAGGGTCGAATGAGCTCGAGTCGTAACCTGATTCGGAGACTGAATCTAAAAGAAGTTGTCGCCAGCCCACACTAAAAGGTCACATCGACCAAAAGCGTAAGAGTAGTTGTCGCCAGCCCACACAAAAAGGTCATATCGACGAAAGTGTAAGAGCCATTGTCGCCAGACTACACTAAAAGGCCGCATCAGCCCAAGGCGAAAGAGCCATCGTCGCCAGACCACATACATTAAAAGGTCACATTGACCAAAAACGTAAAAGTCACTATCGCCAGTCTAAATTTCAGCCACTCGAACGTCAAATAAGCTCGAGTCAATGCCCGACTCGGGGACTGAGCCCAAAATAGTTGGCCTAAATATGCCTAAGAGAAAAAGTACGTAAGAGCCTACGGGTCAGCCAGATGAGCCCCAGGGCCATATCACGACTATAAGGAGTCCTACCAACTCAAAGACCAATTCACCTGACCAAATTCAAGAAAGAAAGAGATGCAAAAAAAATAAAGCCACAAGGTTTTCGTTTTATACACATATGTGAAAAATGTGATCTTCATCTACAAACATGCTATGGAAATGCTACATATAGATGGCGGAATCTATGCCCCCAGGGGCTATGGCCTACCTGCCTCATCTTCGCTTTCTTCTGCATCAGGCAAAAGCAACCGAGCATCACGCTCATTTTCCCTCGCTCGCGCCAACTCTTTCGAGAGGGCAAATCCCCTAGCATGGATTTCCTTAAGGGTCATTCTTCGGGATTTGCAGCGAGCGTATTCTTCAACCCTCTCTTAATGGTTGAGGAACCTTCTCAGCTCATCTTGAGCACTAGCAGCATCCTTTGAGTAGATTGCCATCTCCTGGTTAGCCTTAGTTCGGCTCATTGCGGCCTCAGCCCGGGCATCAATGATTTCAGCCCTAACCTTTGAAAGCTCGAACTCGAGCTTCTTAATCATTAATGTCTGAACCAAAGCGTTGTCGTGAGCTAAGTAGAGTTAAGCCTAAAAAGCAGGAACTTTAGCCAAAGCATCCTTTCCCTCTAAAGCCAGAGCCTCCGCCGGAGCTTTCAGCTTATCATGCTTACCCCTGGCCCAGCCAACTTCATCTCGAAGAGGGCGGAATGCATGCTCACCTAGGATAGAAAACTACCTGCTCCTTCAGGTGGTTCTCGTAATTCAAGCTCCGGCCCACCTCATACTGCAAGTGTACCAACTCGACTTCCTTTTCATCACAAAGGAGCCTAGGGGATGTCTCCTCATCCAGAGGTTTCCGTATCCAGGATTCACAACGAAGCAGCCCGGACTTAAACTTGTCGAATGGCTACAGAAGAAAACCCAATAAAGAAGGGAAGGCACGAAGCTCAAAAGACCTATGACGAAACTCACCACAAAGTGAAGCCGTTGGGCTTCCTCAAAGGACAAGCGCACACCTACCAATCCAGTTCATTTAGCCCTAATAGAGCTGACTCCAGTCGAAGCACGATCGCTCAGTATATGCGACCCCGGATTTCTAGTATCTCCCAAAGTATTGTCGATGGAAAAGTAAGGCGACAACAACATTGAAACCCTCTTTCCAGAACCAAGAATCACGGACGTGGCAAGATCGGACAATGTGTCCGCTCCAAAGCCCCGGTCCTGTTTTTCCTTGCTTTGAGTGCCATCGCCCTGTAAAAGCATCTCTCGCTTGTTGTTGTTGTTCTTTAGCCTGGGGGCTGGAAATCCTTCTCCTTCACCAGAAGAGCGCGGCATAGCCTTGGAAGGCTCTCTGATGCCTACAACAACGAGTTTAATACGCATAAAGGGAAAATGCCTTTTCAAATGAAAGAAGGGAGAGGAAAGAATAGTACAGCACTCACCGTGATGTTTTGCTTCCCATCTGCCCTGACACAAAGCTCGCCACTTGCGCTCATCACAGGTAAAGTGGGTTTCCAATTTTCGGATCCAATCCGGCAAATTAGGAACGTCGCCCGACGCCCATGAAACCGCTGCAGAAAAAGAAAAAAGGGCACGGTTACGAAACAAGTTTTCATCACATGTAAAACTGATAAGGTACGAAATGCACCACTTACGTGTATAGTTCCATTCCTCAGGGAATGACATAAGCTCCATGGGGATAATGTCAACGGTTCGCATTCAAATGAAGCAACTCATCCACTCCCGGTCTCCATCTTCCTCATTATTACCAATGATGGGCGTGGTCGATCAACATCGCAAGGTTAGTAGACCTCGATGGTGAAAGGGCCGGTACAGCCGGATAAGATGACTGAGAGTAAATTCAAGCCCCGCCTTCACCGTAAAAAATCTCATCATCAATACTGTTCACCAAAATAACGGATGGATATGCGTTATGGTAACCCGATACTCAAAGCAGAAGTCGAGAACAACCTTATCAAGGGGGCCCATTGTGAAAAGGTATGTATACACATTCAAGAATCCATCGGCACAATCCGTGATGCCCTCGCCCGGGGAAAACGTCTGTAACACTACCTTTTCCCCCCATCCACTGTCCTTTCTCACTAACCCAAGATTCTCTTCTCCTATTGAAGAAATAATCTTCGAGGCATAATTTTGTTGATCTTGAATACTGGAGGCAGAGCTCTCCCCTCTCTGCCGAGCGGGCCCCAATGCAGCAGTCATGGATATGGTAAAATTGGAGAACTAAAGCGGGAATCTGTGCAAGTATATTAGTACTAAAATAATGAAAGGTTTGACGCGGAAAGAGAAGGGCAACTATTTATAATGGTGGGATCTCCAAAAGAGCAGAGACAATCCTAATTATACATCGAATAAACGGAAATGATCCACTTGCATCGAAGCCAATTAGAAACACTAATCGATGTTATCATCGCCAGTCCTGAGGTGGTACTCGACCTTGAGGACCTCCATCAGAAAAGGGTTAGGCCCCAGGAAGCCCATAACACCTTCGCTATTCCCGAGGTGGTACCAAACCTCGAGGATCTCCATCTAAAAGAAGTTAGGCCCCAGGGAACCATTGGCATCATCACAAACCCTAAGATGGTACTGATCACGAGGACCTCCTTCAAAAAATAAGTTAGGATCCAGGAAGCCTTTAACAGCATTGCAAGGCGATACCCGATTTCGTAAGCTCCTCTCAAGAAAAAGAATAAGCGCTACAAGCTCCGTCCATAAGGTTTCAATATCAGGATATCATCTAAAACCGAGCAATCCCTCATCTGGGGCCTATCTACAAGGCCTTAAGGTTACATACATTAATTTCAAGACAAGTTCCCAAATGCCCCGAGTCAACCCTCACTCGAGGACTGCTCTCGAAGGTCCAAAGGCTAAGTCTCAGTTTAGGGGTTCGAAACCCTACTTCCATTCGACTCAAAGTAAGGATCCCGATGAACCGAGTTTAACGGATCAATCCAGGTTTGGCCCGAGGGACGGCAAAGGATTCCATGAGAAGCCATTTTTATCAACCGAAAGTCATAAAGAATACTCGCTTCTGGGTTTGATATAGGCACTAACCGATAGAGTCGTTCATTCAGAATCTCCGTAAACATAAATAAAAGGGAGTATAGCAAGAATTGAAGACAAAATTGAAGAAACATCTTTGTATTCATAAACATTCAATTACAAAAGCCCACAAGGGGTCCTTACACATGATTACAAAAGTCCACGAGGGGTCCTTACACAGAAACAAAGAAACAAACGGGTACACATGTAGTGAAAGCCTAAAACCTAGTCTACTCTCGAAGGTTCATCTCCGGTAGCAGCATCTCCAAGCACCACCTCCTCGAACATGAATCCTCGACGATGATACCTTCAACGGCCACCTCCTCAAGGTTCCCATCTCGATCTCGCGGAATAATATCTCCGAGTGAGAAGATGAAGAAGAGGAAAAGGGGAAGGCAAAGAAGAGGAAGGTGATGCACAAGAGGCAAAAAAAAGAGACATAGACTGCCAAAGCCAAAAATTGAAGATTCGGCGGGCATCAACCCTACTTGCATGGCCGCTTCGAGTCCACATTCCAAGACATCGTTCCGTGCAAGTTCAGGGCCGGATGTGCCACTTTATCCTTTGGTAAAAAACCCGAGGGATGAAGTGCCACACCAGGCTAGGGTAGAAGAGTGAGCAGTAGTGTATAGTTCGAACACTCTCCCGAGCAGCGGTGTAGAGTCCAAACGTCCTTCTAAATCGAAAGAAGTCGACCCCCTATATCATCACCTCGAGCCAATAACGACAGCAGTAACAGTCGTATCAACAACAACAACAGCGACAAGATAGTATGATCTCATTCGGCAAGGGGAAGCTTTAGGTAGAAGGCCATTATGCAGCCGATGAAAAAGTTGTCATGCAACCTTAAGGCCATGAACCCCAAACATGGTGGTTAACAATGATGGAAAATAGTGAGGAGAAAAGGATGGATAGATATTAAAAGGCACTTGGGTAAGAAGATAGCATCGAAAGGCCCTCATTAATAGGGAAGATAGTATGGCCAGCAATGCCATCAATACCTTTAAAAGACGAATTGACAGGCACAATCAATGCATTATTGAAAACCGAATCGACGGCGGTACTATCGCTTTGGAGAATGGGAATTGACACTGCATTGAATGATGCCAAAAAGACAAGTCCATGAGACGTCTCAGCTATCACAAAGGCTTACGTCATGAGTTGACGTCATCAGTATGATGTCATCATAGGAAGCCCGAAGAATCGGATGTCAAGGTCCTTTCTTATCGCTCCTCTCCAAGAAACGCGGGGACTATCTATATACGGCGAAATCGAAGGGTCCCATTTCTCGTCATTAAGGCATTTCAGAAGATCATCTCGAAGCCTCGAGGCTATAAGGCTATGGCCGAGTTTCCTCCCTCGTGGTTCATCGACGCCCAACCTAGGGATAATGTTGGCCGCAACCACAACAAATATGGGGAGTTCCCAAGGACTGCAGCAAGGGCCGATAAAATCTGTCAGGCTTGTCTGAGGCTAGTCTGAACCTGCACCATGACATTAGCTACCTGTCCCATCCCTACTTCTTTGTTATTAATGTATTTTGTACTATGTTGGGATTCCTCTCCTATATAAAGGTGGTCTATGACACTTTGTTTTCCTCTGTTGCTTCAGTTTCTTCACATGAAATATATAAGAACATTCCATTTGCTCTCTAACACATTCTTTAGATACTATTGCTTCATTTATTATCTTCATATTTGTTCATCATTTATTGCTTATCATTGGCCATAAAGAGCCTCCGTTAATTTTACTATAACTGTTAGTCACATTTTAATTGCCTTTGGTAGCTCGTACTCAAGCTCTGAGATCGACTTCAAGGCCCCGAATCGACAAGCTCAAGGCCCCGATAATTGGCCTAACGGTTTGATTATCACCCATCCTTAACTCTCATTTCATTTCTAAGTCTCACATACATAGCATCAACTTCTTAACAAACTAGCATAAAAATAGATCACTTATTTTTTGAGTCCGACAAACAAATTTAATTGTTATTACTATTTTAACGGCAAACAACTGTGCTTGGGCCGCATATACGGTACCGCAGGTGCGGTGTAGGGATCGCAGGTGTTAAAAGCCTGGGTCAGAAAGTATAAAAGATTGCATTCGCGATTTTTGGCCATTTTTCTCAATATTTCATTTGTGGTGAAGCTTTTGGGAGCAATTTCAAGGGAGATTTTCAGAGGGATTCATTGAGGTAAGGTCCTTGGTTCCTAAGGTCGTTATTATGATTATTTTTATTATTGTTAGCATTAAATTTAGGAGAAAATATGTGGTAAATTGGGGGTTAGGGCTTGGTTAATTGGAGAGCTTTGAGTGGTGATTTAAGGGACGATTTAAGGTCTGATTTGGTACTTTTGGTATGACTGAACTCGTGGCAGGATAAGGATTCAGTTGATGTAAAATTTGTCAAATTCCAAGACTTGGGCCCGGGGGTCGGGTTTGGTCAATTCGGATTTTGTGTTGTAATTTGGTTAATTTGGTATGGGTTTCACTTCTTTAGCATATATTGATGGTTATGAACTGACATTGGTTAGATTCAAGGAATTTGGGGGCCGATTCGAGAGGGAAAGGCATCACGGGCTAGAGTTTTGTCATGGCTTGAGGTAAGTAGCGCTTCCAACCTTGGTTCTGCTGGTTCGAAACCCCGAATGATATGTTCTATTATTATTATGAAGGTGACGCTATGCCAAGTGATAGGCGTGTGGGCGTGCACCATGAGAAATGCGGCCTGGATCATTCCATGGCACCGCTTAGCTACACTTTTATGTTGATATATAAGTTGTAATCATGTGATTAAGTTGATAAGTTGCAAATCATGTTAGTTATCATGTTAAGGCTTCACGCCAACACCGTTGAGACCCGAGAGGTCGTTTCTTGCTATCATGTCATTAGATTCATGTATATTCTATACTCAGTCCTGTTCATGCATATTATATCATTCCTCAGTATCGATTATTGCTATCTGACATATCATATCATTGTTCGGGCTTGTATTATGACATCTTAGCCTATGTGTGTGAGACTGGAGAGTATTGACTGAGTGAGGCCAAGAGCCGAATATTTATTGACCGTATAGGATCGGGTTGCACGCCGCAACAATGATATTGAACATGCCTTCGCTGCCATTGATATAGCTCTTGGGCTCAAAGAAGCCCCTCCGGAGTCTTTACACCCCCAGTGAGCACAGTAGATGATAATATTGAGGGATGGATCTTCCCTGGACATGGATCTTGTTTGAAGTACTATACCGGGAGATGGATCTTCTCTAAGAGGCTGGATCGGCTTGTGCCCTTGGTACTAAATGATTGTGGTCAGTGATATATATTTCGAGATGGATATTCCCTGTGCCAGATGGCCATATACAGTACCGGGTGGTTGAGCACTTTAGAGTGGAGGTCAAGTGACGGGCGTGTGGGCGTGCACCATGAGAAATGCGTCCTGGATCATTCCATGTCACCGCTTAGCTACCCTTTTATGTTGATATATGTGTTATAATCATGTGATTAAGTTGATAAGCTGCAAATCATTATAGTTATCATGTTAAGGCTTCACCCCAACATCGTTGAGACCCGAGAGGTTGTTTCTTGCTATCATGTCATTAGATTCATGTATATTCTATACTCAGTCCTGTTCATGCATATTATATCATGCCTCAGTCTCGATTATTGCTATCTGACATATCATGTCATTGTTCGGGCTTGTATTATGACATCTTAGCCCATGTGTGTAAGACTATAGAGTATTGACCGAGTGAGGCCGAGAACCGAATATTTATTGACAGTATGGGATCGGGTTGCACGCCGCAACAATGATATTGGACATCCCCTCGCTGCCATTGATATAGCTATTAGAGTCAAAGAAGCCCATCCGGAGTCTTTACACCCCTAGTGGGCGCAGTAGATGATTATATTGAGGGATGGATCTTCCCTGGACATGGATCTTGTCTGAAGTACTATACCGAGAGATGGATCTTCTCTAAGAGGCTGGATCGTCCTGTGTCCTTGGTACTAAATGACTGCGGTCAGTAATATATATTCCAGGATGGATCTTCCCTGGGCCGGATGGCCATATACAGTACCGAGTGGTTGAGCACTTGTGAATAGAGTTCGTGGAACATTGATCACGCTAGTTGTGCATTGGTACCTATATAAAATCTCTAAGTTTTGAAATCTTCACTGATCAGCTGCATCTATTACTGTTGAGTTTTATTTGAACTGTAAGCATGTCTACATTTCTGTTCTATTAATTGCTAATTGCCTATTAAGGTTTAGTTTGTCACTACTTGTCAGTCCACAGGTTGGACTTGTTAGTTACTGAGTTGGCGTACTCAAGTTACCCCTGTACCTTGTATGAAGATCCAAGTGTATCTGGTCACGGTAGCGGTTGTTGATCTTCCTTATGCAGACTTCGATCAGAGATTGTGAGGAAGCTGATTGACGACCGCAATTTCGTCTTCTCCTTCCATATCTTCCTCTAGCTTTATTTATTGTATGTATTCAGACTATTCCAGATTTGTATTTCAGACATGTTGAATTAGTCTGCTCATGACTGGTGACACCCGAGGTCGGGGTTGTATTTCTTTCCGCTGTTTTGATACTTCTAGCTTTTATTATTTGATTTCACTTTGAAAATTGATGTTTTTTAAAGTTAATAATTTGGGTAAAAATGGAAAATTGGAATAAGTGGTTGGCCTAGTTCCACGATAGGCGTCATCACGACAGGGCCAGATTTTTGGTCGTAACAGGCACCTAGTATCGCATGGGCCTGCGCGAACTACTTTGTAACTCATTCATTTTCTTTATAACTATCATGGGCCAACATGGCCACAACTCGTAATGCACAACTATAAATGGGAAAATGTTATATTAATGAACCATCGTTCATAAAACACGAATACATGTGGGCCGTCAAGGCCTCTGACATACTATATAAAATGAACCTCTATCTAAAAAGCATCTAAGATTATTCGACATTAAATGGGATAGGGTACCGGCCAACCCATAAGTCAGTAGCAAAACTCTGACACGATGACTCATAGATTCGGTTGCACTCCGAATGAGGTGGAGTCTTACTGATCCTTCGCTAAATGCTAACCTCATCTACTATGAGGGCTCATCAAGTCGATTACTTATACCTGTAGGAATAAATGCAGCATCCACAACAAAAGTACGTCAGTACGAATAACGTACCGAGTATGTAAGGCATGTAAATCAATATATAGAGGATATGAAAGAAATATGGAGCACATGACTGAACCTGTAAGTCTAGATAACTTTGTATATCATTTAATACTTATAGTATCATGCATATGTGTATAAATGTCGTGTCGTGCATATGTACATGTTTCATAACATCAATAGGCCTCTAAAGGCATCCCATCATATCATCTTGGCCACTGTGGGCACAATTATCAACGTATACCAGCTGATAAGGTGGTTGTGCGTATATAACGCCATAACCTTTTTCCATATCCCATATACATATAATATACATATATATGCGTATATTACGCCATCTGGTCACGGATCAGTATCAATAAATGCAATGCATGAGAAGCATGTCAATAAAATCTATCGGAATATCATAAGACCATTATGCCTTTGATAAATATCATGAAGTAAACTTTTTCAACTTACGTATTTTTCTGAGACCCATGAACAGATGATTGTCGCACCCCTTTTCTCCCTCTGCGGAGAGAAGTCTGGGTTTCGACACTCATTGGTGTAATGACTCGTTTCCTTTTGGGAAGTGGGTATTTGAAGGCTCGGCACCTAACGGATTATGGTGCATTAGGGCACCTAGAGCGATTAATTCTTGGGTTGGTTTGCATTACTAGAGATTAGTGTAAGGACTCGAAATAACCTCAAGGGGAAGGTGTTAGGGACCCCTCTTGGTCCACAATTGTGGGTCCCGACCGACCTTATATTTACAAATTATTTCATACAAATAGTTGAATCAAGTAAGTTGTAAAGCTCATTGAACAACTCAAGTAGTGAAATTAAGTCTTGAACAAATTATACAAAACAAAGTTTTAAATAAGGAGAGGATTTGGGGTAAGAAGGGGTCCTAAGTTGTTTATCCTATAGGATCACCCCACGCAATGTCTGGTAAACACTCCTCAATAAGGGGCTACACGTGACATTAATGCGTAGTCATCATATCCCATGTCTACCCTTCTCATCCCCTTATTGGTCATGCAAAGCGAGTGTTTGGTCATTGATTCCTATTTCGTGATGCCATCCGTCCCTTCTTAATAGTCCCGGAGGGAGTTAGGACCTCTACTTATAGGTAGTTCTAGATGTACCCCTAAGGTTTTAAAGGCAAAACTCTAAGGTGACAGTCAAAAAGCATCTAGGACTTTCAAATAACGAGAGTAAGTAAAAGGTTCATAGTTTCCTCTGCAAACAAGCATGCATGCAGCACACCTCAACCACAAGTAAGGTCTTTAGTAATCAAAGTCCTAAAGTAGGATTTTTAAGTGATTATGCAGAAATAAACCACTTTCAGAAGTCATAACCTATTAGTTGCCTAGGGCCTCTTCTTTAAAAGTTTATTAGGATCAGAAACGTTAACAAAATATTTTCAGGGAAATGCAAGTTTTGAAAATGCCCTAAGGCTTTCCTATATGCAGAATACTGATATTTATGTTGATGCAGAAACAAATAGGTTTTTCGAAATAGACCCTTGTAATACCTATAGGCAGGATATCTAATAAGATTAAAGCAGTGCTAAAAGAACCATTTTCAAGAAATATTATCGCTTACTAAGACCAGCTTTAAGAAGTGAACTAGGTGAGATGAAATCGACTTATTAGGCTAATTAGATTTTCAGACGTAATTGCGAATAGAATCCCTATAGTCATGGTATCTAGGCATATTACTGATTTTAGTCAATTTTCAGTAACATGTTAAAGACTTACTGAATCGGAATTATGTCCTATAGGCATGGTATCTATACTTGAATTGATTTAAAACGTGATGGCTTGGAACCTAGAAACATAGTTTCTAACATGACAAATGCAGGATTTATGAACATGGTTTCTATCTGATGCAAATGACCTTAAAAGTGGAAACCTATAGGCATGATGTCTATTATGCAAATGAAATCAGATTCAACAAGAGTCATACCCTATGAACATGTTTTCTATTGAATAAAACAGGCAGATTTGAAGTAAAATCCTAAGAGCATGATTTCTACCCATATTACCCCACAAATTATACATCTACCCACCCCTTTTACTAAATTACCCTGAATATCTATTTACAAAATATTACATGTCAACAAATGAATTACAGAAGGGAAATAGAAAATCAAGAAGCTATTCTATAGAGAGCCTGCAATTAGGCCCAAGTTTACCAAAGCCTCCAATGGCCTTTCAAACTTCATTCCCATAGAAAAATAAGAGTCTAGGTGCATCAAAGTTCCCTAAGGGTCTCAAGGACCCCGGGCAATGCTTACACCTAGACTTAATAGCCAAGCATTGAACCAGTGCAGTGTGGAAAGGCCAACCTCAGTATGCCAGAGTTCAGAGGGTTCTCACGAGGACTCCAAGGCAGTACATATACTAGAGGGGGCAGAACTTATTAACTAAGAGTAAAGTGAAAGTGTAGGACACATATTGAAAGAAATTTATTAAGGACTAGACTTAAAAGTCTGTTTTGAAAGAAATTAGTAAAGCATCATAGATTGCTTGAAAAGATATTGGAGTAGTAAACAAGCTTAAAACACCTTAGGAAAAGATCACACACAGCTAGTTTTCTGAATTCAATAGTCACACAAGGGTTAAGGGGCTTGGGGATACATAAATATTTGGCTACATAACCCAGCAAAGGTCTTAAAACTGGTTTGAAACATGCTCAGAGATAGTCGACACTGGCATAGTCACAAACCAGTCAATGAGAACACAAACACATAGAAGGGGTGATAAGGATTTGGGGATTCATAAGGTGGTAAGCAGACAAGAGGTAAAAGAAACTGTCAAGACATATTTTTAAACACACATAAGGGAATGCATTAATCTAAATGGAAAGGGAGACATAATAGCATGCTAGTGATGTAACTCAACTACAAGTTTCACAACAGAACCACAAGTAGAAGAAGACTAGAAATAAGAGAAACAGAAGCAACAAGAGAAGCATGTTATTGTTATGACTTTAAATCAAAACTAGGACATACCAGTGAAGATAGAAGTTAGCAGAATGAAAGAACCAAAGAGCACAGAATGATAAGCCTTGGCTTGCAGTTGGCTAATAGTAGCAAATAGCACAAGAGAGAGGGAGAGCAGAGATTTTCTAAAAAGAGAGGTAGTTTTTGAAAACGAAGTTTCTGTCCCTTGTTTGTAAAAACTTAAAGAATTTATAGTTGAAAGTAGGTAGTAGAATAAGGTAAAAATCATAGTAGTACAGTAATTTGAGAACTCGGAATCAATCAATTAGAGAATCAAGGAAGTACTTCCTTAAGTTAAGGGAATTAAGATCAAACGAAAAGATTCAGTACCATATAAGGCAGGAAGAAGAATCGGTACATGATTAAATAAGGAAAGGAGCCAGGTTCAGTTGACATAAAGTAGCCAATTAGGACCAAATTCAGGAAAAAAAAACAATTAAGGAAAGGCTAAGTAAATAAAGTACCATAGTAAATAAGATAACAGAATCAGTTAATTCAAACAGACGAGTATAATTCTAGGGCTTCGAAGGAAAATCTTTCAATTACCAAAAGTTAAGGAAAATCAGAATCAATCATGGGGAGTCATGATTCTGCATATTTCAACATATAAATAGTGACGAATGAACAGAAATAGCAAACAAACAAGGTCAATTATATAGGCAGAAAGAAACAAGAGATGAGCAAACACAGTCATATAGAGGTGATATAAGTAGGCTAAAGATTCAGTATAACATATTCCAAGAATAGTGACCATGAGAGATTAAAAAAACCAAGGCAAAGAAAATCATGCTAATACACAGAGCCAAGGTAAAGAAAATCATGCTAACACACGGAACCAAAGTGAAGAAAATCATGCTAACCATAAAAGCAGAGTAAAGAAAATAATGCTAACACGCAGAAATAAGTAAAGAAATTTATGCTAACACACAGAACAAGTAGAGAAAAATCTTTAAAAATTAGGGCTTTTCACAGAGTTGAGTTTAAAAAGCAGTAGGAACATAGAATCGGTCAAAATAAACAGGGAAAATAGGTTTAATCATAAAGAAATTGGTCGAAACAGGTTTAAAAGAACTCCTAGAAACCATAGTTTTCAAAGAAAGTAAAAGCGGTTTAGAGTAAAAGATCTTTCATAAGAAAGCTCGTGAATGAGCAAATCATAGAAGGAATCAGGCTTAAAGCATGAAAATAACATAGATCTGAGAGATACAAAAGAGAGTTAGAGTTTTAAAAGGAAAACTAAGTAGAAATCAAAAGAACCTATTGCAACTTCACAAATCGTTACACACATAGTGTGATTTTGCCCAAAATCAGAGTAGAGAAGCCTCAAAAAGCAGAATTAGAAACTCTAGGTCCAAATCAACATGGAACATGACCCTTGAGGGCCTTAGAGATGATGAGTAAGGTGGTGGAGTGACCATTGGAGGCTTGGGGTTTGAGAGACAGTCGCCTGAGATGACCGGAGAAGGAGGTGACTGGAGGAGTCTTGGGTTAGGTTTGAGAGAAGAGTGGAGATGAGAGAGCATCTGAAGGCGACGGATTGGAAAAATGATTAGGGTTAGGGGGGTTGGTTAGAATTAAAAAATGAATGGGATTATTTAGACTATTGATTTGGGAGACCAACGGTCAAGATTAGAATGGGTAGGTGCGGGTTTGGGTAAGGATTAATAGGGTAAGGTCGGGTTTTTAATTATAAAATTGGGCTGGGATTGGGGTCCGATTTGGCTATAATTGAAATCCAAATTTGGCTGTTATTTAAATAGTCAAGTTTTCCCTATTTTACTTTATAAAAATAATCGGTAATTTCTGGAAAATAATTTAAGGTGCTAAAATGATTTAAAATACATAATTGGAATTTCAAAAATATGAGGATCAATTTCATGCGTATAAAATATAATTATATCTTAAAATGGGCTAACATTGCAATTATATACAATTTATCTTAAAAAATACTAAATGTAATTTTACAAATATATAAAAAATTACATTAACTATATTTTGGCATAAATATAGAAATCAAATAAATGAATTATCAATACAATAATTTAGGAAATAATTATTGGGGATTTTATGGATAAAAAGGTAGAAAACAAATCAATTTAAACTCTTAAAATTATGAAAAAAATAATGAAGCCTTGTGCATGCATATATATATATGCATATATATGTTATTTTTAAGGCTTTGTATGCACATTTAAAATATATAGGGAACAATTGGGTATCCACAGTTGCCCCTCTTTATCCGGGAAGGATGAAAGAGTTTTCGGGTAAAGAAATGATGGCCAATTTTGACCGGATGGGATGTTTTCAAAGATAGAGGCCGAGCTCCAATTTTCGAGTTACCTACATATCCCTGGTTTTACAGGAATTAGGCCATGTGTAGTTTTGGATTCACCTGCGGAGTATGCCGATGAAATTGTTGTAAAACAGATACGAGATGTGGAAGCGGATACGATTGGGACGGTCAAAGGGAACTGGAGCGAGATGGCTCCTACTAGGATAGTGGTTTCTCATTGGTTACATGCAGATAAAAGATGCTACAAACGTGTTTGTGAAAAATTAAACATGATGCAAATTCCCTTTGGACAATGAAGGTTGTCTTCGGACGGTTAAAGATGACATCCTTGGACCATGACGTCCTGGGCCATGAATTGTATAATGAGGGGTTAGCATGCCACGAAATGATGTTCTCGAGCCATGAAAATGGTGCCTCCGAACCATGATGCCTTTGAATAATGATATGCAAATTTGAGAGATCCTCAGGCCATGGCATGGTGTCTTTAGGCTATGAGGATGGTGCCTTTAGACTATGACGTCTTTTGACAGATTGGCGATATTTCAGCCCATGAGATGCAATAATATGATGTAACAAGACAAGGTTTAGTCTTGCGAAATGGAGGGCAGAGCTTAACCTCATGCAAGATGCGGGACAGGACTTAGTCCTATGCAAATGGAAGGCAGAGCTTAGCCTTATGCAAATATGGAGGCAGGGCTTAGCCTCATGCAAAATACGGGACAGGGCTTAGTCCCATGCAAATGGAAGGCAGTGCTTAGCTTTATGCAAATGGATGTAGGGCTTAGCCTCATGCAAATATGGAGGCTGGGCTTAGCCTCATGCAAGATTCGGGATAGGGCTTAGTCCCATGCAAATATGGAGTCAAGGATTAGACTCATTCAAATGTGGAGTCAGTGCTTAGACCCATGCTAATATGGAGTCAAGGATTATACTCATGCAAATGTGGAGTCAAGGCTTAGACTCATGCAAATGTGGAGTTAAGGATTAGACTCATGCAAATATGGAGTCAAGGATTAGACTCATGCAAGATTTTGGAGACAGAGCTTGGTCTCATGCAAATATGGAGTCAAGGATTAGACTCATGTAAATGTGGAGTCAGAGATTAGACCCATGCAAATATGGAGTCAAGGATTAGACTCATACAAATGTGGAGTCAGAGATTAGACTCATGCAAATATGGAGTCAAGGATTAGTCTCATACAAAGAGAAAATAGCAGATAAGGGTAGAGTATCTTAGCTAGGATAGGTTCAGTGTCAAATGGCCGGATGGATGGTGAATCTACTATTTGTACTAAATCTATCATCAAATGTGCCTGCGTTCAAAAAAATCATAAATTTCATGAGGGGAGGTTGGTTTTTGCTTCATCTCCCGACCTTGCTTCACTCTGCTCTGGAAGCCCCTTTCTAGTTCCCCTAGGTAGCATCTGACTGTTATCAAAATTTTCGAAAAATATGCATTCATTGATCTAAAATGGAATTATTTTGGAAGTGTATTGATATATTAAGTAACTTTTGATGAACTAGCGACTGTGACACTTTCCAAAGGCATTGTAGCTTTCTTATGCTGGAATTTTGAGGGTCCTCCTCAAAATTCTGCCCTAGTTTGGTAGATGATTTCTAACCATTTGCGGATGGCGGACCTTGCTGAATCTTCTTTGGAATTTTTAGAATCCTTCTCAAAATTCTGCCCCAGTTCTTGACTGACGACAGACTTCCTGGCATGTGATGGCGTTGGGTGGAGTTGCTCTGGAATTTTGAGGACCCTCCTCAAAATTCTGCCCCAGTTCTTGACTGATTACTGGCTTCCTGACATATGATGGCGCTGGCTGGACTTGCTCCGGAATTTTAAGGACCCTCCTCAAAATTCTGCCCCAGTTTCTGATTTTGGGGGAAATGAAAATTTTATTATAATATGACCGAACCCATAAGGCTGCCTATGTATCCCCTCTTAAACAGGAATCAGGACAAGCGTAGTTCAATTGTGCTCAAACCGGTCATAGCGCATACGACCATGCGAAGATATCCTCATATTCCGTTCGAAAACAGATGTACTCTTCCTTTTCTGTTGGTGACAAGTGAATACCGATGCGGGTCTCTTTGAAGGTCTTGGCATCTCCCAAATTTATTGCTTCTATTTCGTCCAAGTTGGATTTAGGCTTGTTCTCAAAATTCTCAACTTCCCTTACAATTTCCTCGGGTATCTCATCTTCTTCCTCTGAGTCACTATTCTCATGTTGCGTCGCCTCATTACATGTCACAGTCACTGGTTCATCAGGAAAAGTAATAATAACACAGTAGAAAGGAAAAGTATAAAAAATAGTAATGAATAATGATAAAGGGTAAATGCATTTGATTAAAACTGAGAAAATTATTCGAACAAAGCTTGGATCGGTAGATCGAGCATTTATTTTGAAACAAAGAAATCTTAAAACAAGATTGCTGGAAATTTAAAAATGCCTAGAATGGCTATAAATTCTGCCAAGCTACCGAGGGACTCAGCGGGCTCGGGATGGTGTGCTGGTCCAGTTTCTAATAACAGCTCCCTTTGTCACAATCTGAATGGAGAGGCCTTCTTCCACCTCCTCAATTATGGCACTACAGTCCATATCCTTATCTTCCAAGAACAAATCCTTTAGCCCAGCTATTTCGTCTTCCTCTGCTTTTGTGTTCTTAGAGGAGGAGGAGGTGGAGGGCCTTTGGATCTGGTATGATATGCTGATGAGGCCAAGTATGCACGAACCAACCTATGGGAATGGGAATAACAGTAATAAAAGTAAACAAAACAAAAGGTAACAAGTTAGTGGGGTTCCTGAAATGTTTGCAGTATTTAAACACATAGTGTGAAATATAAACTCGTATCCTAATTTGGGAGCCTCGTTGCTCCCGAGGTAGGCCTAGTGACAAGTAGATTTAGAGAACTTCAAATGCCAATAAATGCTTCATTTCATAATATAAAAGTAGATGAATCCAAAAATGACACTAACATAATAATAAGACAAGTCACTAATGGCACTTGACCTTATTACATTTTAAGGAAAGCAAGTAAATCTAATCAATTTGGTCCTAGAAGGACCTTCCCCAGATTCGATCTTCTGGACTCCATCAAACAGATCTCCCAGCTAGCGCAGTCCCAGCATCAAGTAGGATTGGGCTAGATGTCCTCCCTTGGCTCCTTCAGCATTCTGACAGTTTTCAATCCTTTTTATGACTTTGCCCTCTAACTCTACTATTCCTCGCTCCAGGTATTCCAGTTTTCTATTGGAAGTGACTGCCATCTCTTTCCATTCCTCGATCAACCTAACGTTTCTCTCATGTATCTCTCGATGCTCATTCTCAGAGTCGTGGACTATCTTACGTAGCCTATTGTATTTGACTTGGGCTTCAGCTTCCTCGTTTATAATTCTGTTCCCTTGACCAGTCCTTGGTGTCACTGTTCCTTTCAGATTGTCCTCCAACCATACAGGGTAGAGAGGCTCGCACCCCGTATGATATCTGTCTGTCTCAACAGTGCTTTTCTCCATAATAATTTTGCAGTGCCACATATGCTGAGCTTGGCACTTGTAAGGCATGTTGTTGTCTTGGAAATATGCCCTGAAGTGGCTCATCTTGATGACCCTTGGTACAACCTGCTTTCTGCCTACTTGCCTCATAACCCGCATAGAGACATATGTATATATCCCTCTCAACCCGATCAACACCAAATGTGGAGCATCCTTGGACCTGATAATGTACTCATCCATTGGAAACCATTCAACCATCCACTGCACATGTTCCTTGTTCAAATTGTCAAAGAATTCTACCCATTCGCTGGTATTTTCTAGCTGAGCAAATCTGTCCGGAATGTAGGTCATCTGCTTAGGGTGATGGAAAGCAATGTGGTCGATCCAAGCCCTTCGCGGAAATTCTTGGCGATAGCAACCCTTTTGGAGATGCTCCAACAACCATAATTGCAGCAATAAATTGCAGCCCTCGAAATGTTGGACCCCTCTTTGACAGCGCTCCAGGGCCCTATAGATATCAACAATGATCATGGGGATTATGGTATATGTCTGTCAACTAATCCCCTCTATTAGAGTTTTGGCGACCATGGCCAACCTGGTGTGGATTCTTCCTTTTTTCATTGGGAACACTATCATCCCCAGAAAGCACAAGATGAACACGAACACTCTGCGATGGATGTGACCCAGTGAAGTGAGGGTGATCTCATCATGATAAGTGCAGAAAGACTTGTTGTGGCCATACCACTTGTAGAGATTTTCGAAAGGTATGTAGGAGTCCTTCAGGAACCTAAGTCGACATTCTTTTTCAGCCCCATCTTTTTCAAAAATCCCCTGCCTATACGGTTTTCTGGTTCCAAAAGCCTGGGACTGTCCCAAGTCAACCCTGTAAGTCCTCTTATTTCCTCCAGGAGTAGTGTCATTTCTATGTTGCAAAACAGAACACGACTCTTTCAGCATCCTAGAATAGGGTGGCAGCCTCGATCAGTTTCTTGTTTGGTTCAATATGTAGCAGGGAAGGCAGGTTACCCAGGTACTTTTTCACATACTTCTTGTCAGTTGAGGAAAGATCTTTCCACCAATTTAGCAACAATGGAGGGATATTGCTAACCATGCCAAATCTAGGGACTTCGTGCCTCATTTTTCTGCAAAACAAAAGGGTTAGGCCTTACCCCTACCGGACTCAACTATTTATACATTTATGATCAGCATATCGGCATTTAATCCTCCAAATTAATGCACATAACGTGATAGTGTTCGTTGGGATTATGGAAAACTCGATGGACTTTGGATAAGGCTTATCTTAAAGGATCATTATGTGGACAACATAATTAATCCAACTAAGTTTGACCATGATGCATGCACAATTTAAATAGAGTAAGGTTTCTATGGGGTTTTAGACTGGTACCCTTAAGCGGACAACTTGAGGGGAAAGGCACGAAATCGTCGACTGCAACATTGATCGACTGGTTTTACTGCAAATAAGCCTTTCTGAAAGGGTAATAAATAGGAAGAGCGCAATCACTCATTAAAGCGTTGCTATAGAATTTGAGACGCACAAGTGGAATATGATATGGAGCATGATTTATGCAGCAGTTAATAACATGTAGGAAAGTATTTTCACATAGGAAAAAATCCAGCATTTAAATAATTGAAAAGATAGTTACAAGACAAGGAAAACAAAGAGACAAGTCAGTTTTCAGGGGTAAAGAATCATAAATGCTTAAAAATAGACAGTTAAATTCAGATAAGGGAGTAGGGTACGAGATAAGCATGCTTGGACTAATTTGTAAAGACAAGTTTGATATGGTAAGAGCCTAAAGGTATCCTCAGCAGAGTCGCCATGCTGTTGCGCCCCTTTTTCCCTCCGCGGGGAGGAACTCCGGGTTTCGACACTCATGGGGGGTAATGACTCGTTTCCTTTTGGGAATTGGGTATTTGAAGAGTCACCACCTAACGGATTATGGTGCGTTAGGGCACCTAGATCGATTAACTCTTGGGTTGGTTTGCGTTACCAGAGATTAGGGTAAGGGCTTGAAATAACCTCGAGAGGAAGGTGTTAGGCACCCTTCTTGGTCCACAACTATATGTCCCGATCAAACTTATATTTATAAATTAGTCAATACAAATAGTTGATTCAAGTAAGTTGTACAGCTCATTGAACAAGTAGTGAAATAAAGGTTTGAACAAATTATACAAAATTAAGTTTTAAATAAGGAGAGGATTTGGGGTAAAAAGGGGTCCTAGGTTGTTTATCCTATAGGATCACCCCATAAAGGTTTGAACACTCCTCAATGAGGGGCTACACGTGACATTAATGCGTAGTCATCATATCCCATGTCTACCCTTCCCATCCCCTTATTGGTCATGCAAAGCGAGTGTTTGGTCATTGATTCCTATTGCGTGCTACTGCCCGTCCCTTCTTAATAATATCAGAGGGAGTTAGGACCTATACCTATAAGTAGTTGTAGACGTACCCCTACGGTTTTAAAGGCAAAACTCTAAGGCGACAGTCAAAAAGCATCTAGGACTTTAACATAACGAGATAAAGTAAAAGGCTCATAGTTTCCTCCACAAACAAGCACGCATGCAGCACGACTCAACCACAAGTAAGGTCTTTGGTAATCAAAGTCCTAAAGAAGGATTTCTTAGTGATTATGCATTAATAGACCACTTTCAGAAGTCATAACCTACTAGTTGCCCAAGGCCTCTTCTTTAAAAGATTATTAGGATCATAAATGTTGAGAGAACAGTTTCAGGGAAATGCAAGTTTTGAAAATGCCCTAGGACTTGCCTATGTGCAGAATACTAATATTTATGTTGATGCAAAAACGAATAGGTTTTTCAAAATAGACCCTTGTAATACCTATAGGTAGGATATCTAATGAGATTAAAGCAATGCTGAAACATGAAAGAACCATTTTCAGGAAATGTTATCGCTTAATAAGACCAGTTTTAAGAAGTGAACTAGTTGAGTGAAATCGAATTATTAGGGTAATTAGATTTTTAGACGTAATTGTGAATACAAATCCCTATAAGCATGGTATCTAGGCGTATTACTGGTTTTAGTCAATTTGCAGTAACATGTGAAAGACTTACTGAATCGGAATTATGCCCTATAGGCATGGTATCTATACTTGAATTGATTTAAAACGTGATGGCTTGGAACCTAGAAACATAGTTTCTAACATGACAAATGCAGGATTTATGAACATGGTTTCTATCTAATGCAAACGACCTTAAAAGTGAAAACTTATAGGCATGATGTCTATTATGCAAATAAAATCAGATTCAACAAGAGTCATACCCTATGAACATGTTTTCTATTGAATAAAGCAGGCAGATTTAAAAGTAAAATCCTAAGAGCAGGATTTCTACCCATAATACCCCACAAAGTATACATCTACCCACCTTTTTTACTAAATTACCCCAAATATCTGTTTACAAAATATTACAGGACAACAAATGAATTAAATAAGGGAAATAGAAAATCAAGAAGTTATCCTATAGAGAGCCTGCAATCAGGCCCAAGTTTCCCAAAGCCTCCAATGGCCTTTCAAACCTCATTCCCATAGACAAATGAAATTCTAGGTTCATCAAAGTTCCCTAAGGGTCTCAAGGACCCCGGACAATGCTTACACCAAGACTTAATAGCCAAGCATTGAACCAGTGCAGTGTGGAAAGGCCACCCACAGTATGCTAGAGTTCAGAGGGTTCTCAAGAGGATCCCAAGGCAGTACACATACTAGAGGGGGCAGAACTTATTAACTAAGAGTAAAGTAAAAGTGTAGGACACATATTGAAAGAAGTTTATTAAGGACTGGACTTAAAAGTCTGTTTTGACAGCAATTAGTAAAGCATCACAGATTGCTTGAAAAGTGGTTGGAGTAGTAAACAAGCTTAAAAAACCTTAGGAAAAGATCACACACAACTAGTTTTCAGAATTCAATAGTCACACAAGGGTCAGGGGGTTTGGGGATACATAAACATTTGGCTGCATAACCCAGCAAGGGTCTTAAGACTAGTTTGAAACATGCTCAGAGATAGTTGACACTGGCATAGTCACAAACCAGTCAAGGAGAACACAAACACATAGAAGGGGTGATAAGGATTTGGGGATTCATAAGGTGGTAAGCACACAAGAGGTAAAAGACAACTGACAAGGCATGTTTTTAAACACACATAAGGGAATGAATTTAACTAAAGGGAAAGGAAGACATAATATCATGCTAGTAATGTAACTCAACTACAAGTTTCACAACAGAACCACAAGTAGAAGCAGACTAGAAATAAGAGAAACTAAAGCAACAAGAGAAGCGTGTTGTTGTTGACGCTTTAAATCAAAACTAGGACATACCAGTGAATATAGAAGTGAGCAGAATGAAAGAACCAAAGAGCACGGAATGATTAGCCTTGGCTTGCACCAGGCTAATAGTAGCAAATAGCACAAGGGAGAGGGAGAGCAGAGATTTTCTAGTAAGAGAGGTAGTTTTTGAAAACCATGTGTTCCATCCCTTGTTTGTGAGAACTTAAAGAATTTATAGTTGAGAGTAGATAGTAGAATAAGGTAAAAAATCATAGTAGTACAATAATTTAAGAACCCAGAATCAATCAATTAGATAATCAAGGAAGTACTTCATTAAGTTAAGGGAATTAAGATCAAACGGAAAGATTCAGTACCATATAAGGCAGGAAGAAGAATCAGTGCATGATTAAATAAGGAAAGGAGCCAGTTTTAGTAGGCATAGAGTAGCCAATTAGGACCAAATTCTTAAAAAACCCATTTAAGAAAGGGCTAAGTAAATAAAGTACCATAGTAAATAAGGTAACGAAATTAGTTAATTCAAACAGACCAATAGAATTCTAGGGCTTCGAAGGAAAATCTTTCAATTACAAAAAGTCAAGAAAAATCAGAATCAATCATGGGGAGTCATGATTCTGCATATTTCAACATATAAATAGAGATGAATGAACAGAAGTAGCAAACAAACAAGGTCAATTATATAGGCAGAAAGAAATAAGAGATGAGCAAACATAGTCATATATAGGTGACATAAGTAGGCTAAAGATTCACCAGAACATATTCGAAGCATAGTGACCACGGGAGATTAACAAGACCAAGGCAAAGAAAATCATGCTAATACACAGAGCCAAGGCAAATAAAATCATGCTAACACACAGAAACAAGTAAAGAAAAATCTTTAAAAATTAGGGCTTTTAATAGAGTCAAGTTTAAAAAGCAGTAGGAACATAGAATCAGTCAAAATAAACAAGGAAAAAAGGTTTAATCATAAGGAAACTAGTCGAAACAGGTATAGAAAGAACTCCGAGAAACCCTAGTTTTCAAATAAAGTAAAACGGTTTAGAGTAGAAGATCTTTCAAAATTAAAGCTCGTGAATGAGCAAATCATAGAAGGAATCAGGCTTAAAGAATTAAAATAACATAAATCTAAGAGATCCAGAAGAGAGTTAGGATTTCAAAAGGAAACCTAAGAAGAAATCGAAAGAACCTATTGCAACTTCACTAATCGTAACACACATGGTGTGATTTTGCCCAAAATCACACCAGAGAAGCCTCGAATAGCAGAATCAGAAACCCTAGGTCCAAATCGACATGGCCCAGGACCCTTGAGGGCCTTAGAGATGATGAGCAAGGTGGTGGAGTGACCATTGGAGGCTTGGGGTTTGAGATATAGTCGCCTAAGATGATCGAAGAATGAGGTCAGTGGAGGAGTCTAGGGTTAGGTTTGAGATACTAGTGGAGATGAGAGAGCATCTGAAGGCGGCCGATTGGGTAAGGTTGATTCCGAGTTTGGGTAAGGTTTAATAAGGTATGGGTCGGGGTTTTAATTATAAAATTGGGCTGGGGGGTACGATTCGTCTATAATAGAAAGCCAAATTTGGCTGTTATTTAAATAGCTAGATTTTCCTATTTTACTTTACAAAAATAATAGGTAATTTCTGGAAAATAATTTAAGGTGCTAAAATGATTTAAAACACATAATTGGAATTTTAAAAATATGATGATCAATTTCATGCATATAAAATATAATTATATCTTAAAATGGGTAACATTGCAATTATATGCAATTTAGCTTAAAAAATACAAAATGTAATTGTAAAAAGATATAAAAAATTACATTAGCCATATTTTAGCATAAACATAGGAATCCAATAAATGAATTATCAAACCAATAGTTTTGGAAATAATTATTGGGGATTTTATGGATAGAAAGGGAGAAAACATATCAATTTAAACCCTTTAAATTATGAAAAAAATGATGAAAGCCTTGTGCATGCTTATATATGCATATATATGCTATTTTGAAGGCTTTGTATGTACATTTAAAATATATAGGGAAAAATTGGTTATCAACAATGATAGAATAATATGACACATGGGGAATCAAGAACATAAGCATCTCTAATATTTCTATGAATAGAGTCATTTATGGAAGTTGTGCATTTTCTCGTTTCGTTCATGTCGTATAGATCATGCCAAAAGAAAGAAGAGATAGCCTTAACATACCCGAACCGATTCTCTTGACAATCTCTCTAACACACGTTAATTGCGATAAAACATGGAACAAGTCGTAAGAAAAGCTCAACGCAATCACGTTTCTCAAAGAAAATCTTGACCGGAACCTTTCCATCCCCAAAATGATGTTACTTATGTGATTCGGATAAGAAACTCATCATGCAGTTTTTTTGATATATCTACATATGCAAGAGGTCTATATTCTTTCATTCAAGTGTCCGCCAATTTTTTCTATTATTCTTAATCTGACAAATCTCACACTTCAATGGAACTCTCCAAATTACTTTATCATAAAACTCTCCAAGTTCCTTGGCTCTTTATCAAGGATGGCTTCAGCAGAGGCACTCAGAACAAGTTGTATAACCAATCTAATCAATCTTCTTTAGGTAATAAATAATTACCAAATATATAGGCTTTGTATATCATGAGAACCTCAAAGTCGTAATGATTATTTTTTGATAGATTGAAATTGCACATTTTAATATGCCTACCACTATCCCTAGAAATGTCATAATGCAAGTTAACAAAAATTGTGAAGTACTGATTTCTTATAAAACCTCACGTTGCCATTCAAATTCACATGATGTTTCTCTTTGAATTTGAGATGTCTCTTTAAAATTTGAGAAGTCACTTTTGAAAGATAGCTCACGCTGCCTGATACATTTCCTTGAATGATTTAGAAAGGTTTTTTAAATTGTGGTGAATGTGGGTCCCAATTATGTGGTGGCTTAACCAAAAAAACTCTCTTAAATTGCCACCTA
This sequence comes from Nicotiana tabacum, assembly GCF_000715075.1. NCBI lineage: Eukaryota > Viridiplantae > Streptophyta > Magnoliopsida > Solanales > Solanaceae > Nicotiana > Nicotiana tabacum. The sequence continues at coordinate 123,839,532 of NC_134090.1, forward strand.
AAATCCTTAATGTGACACATATACTAAATGACTAATGAGTCATTGTCCAAGAATTAGCTTGCTGCCATGTGGGGTAGGGTGGAAAATTTTAAATCTTTATCCACTTATTAGGTGATTAGGTAATGTCTTGTTACCCGGTAATTAACAAATTACCCGCATAATTAAGAATTGTCTCAAACTACTTAAAATTGTACTTATTTTTAATACACTTTATACACCGTACTATTACGGTCATGTGGTACCATATAAAATTGATACATACACTACTATTTTTTACAACATCCATGTAAAAATACATTTATTTTCTCAACTTATAATTTTCCTAATCTCATTAATTTCTTAACACCTTTAAAATCTTCCATATCTGAACAATTTCCTCAGGAGTGGTAAGTAGATTTTGGACTAACGAAATTTAGAGTTTCGAATCGACTGATGTTGAAGAATGGTCGGACAAATTATGATTAGTGAAATATAATTCAAACACAACTCAATTAATTTTCCTAAAATGTTTAGGTGGAGTTGAACTGTATAACGTTTAATATCAATATCTAGCTAGAACGTTTAATATCAATATCTAGCTAGAACAGGTTATTTTTGAAAGTGAGAATAGGTTGTGGCATGTCTAACACATGTTGTCATTGGTATGGATTATGAATGTTCTTGTGGTAAATTTATCTATTACTAGAAAATTTATCTATTATGACACAAAATACAAAATAAATTTTGAGTAAGTGTTAAACAAATATACCATTTAGTAGTCACGCTAATCTATTTTTTTCTTGTGAAAAATAATTTCTATCTTTACCATAAAGAAAATCTCATAAACTTTCTTATATTATGTGTATAAGTAGTAATATTAATAACTATATGAAATCATATTTTTCAAACCATTTTTTTTCAAGCTATTATACAAAAATAGTCCACTCAAAATACCATATCAAACGCATATAACGGTGTCAATGTTGTTAAACTTACGGGGTGTAACATCCTTCCCCCTTTAGAACATTGGTCCTCGAATGCTAACTCTTGGAGATTTGCAAAATATTCACTAGGGTCTCCTTTGTAAATTAAACTTAAACCCCAAACTATATCTGAAGTCTTGACTATTCACAAGCTTTTGTACTTGAATATCTCATAACTTCTTTACCTTTACATTACTTTTCAATACCGCATTGTATCTTCTGTTTCTTTCATAACTTCCCTTCCACATTACGCCTTAGAGATCTACTGTAATACCTACACCTCCGGTGCATACAAAATTTCGCAACAACTTTATACTGACTTTTTACGACTCAGCTCTATGGCACGATCTAGAAACAAAAGAAGGATAACATTTCCTAAATTCCCTATAGTCTCTCAATTATAAATGTGGCGCGCCACACACCCATAAGTGAGACTCTACTAGGTACAACTTTGTAGACTTCCTAGTACACGACCCGCTCTGATACCACATTGCACGCTCTAACCTTAGGAGGCATGGCTGGCACCCGATGCCACATGGGCCCGAGCAAACTACTCTATAACTCATTCATTTTATTTATAAATATCACGGGTCAACATGGTCACAACTCATAATGCACAACTGTAAGTGAGCAAATGTTATATCAATGAACCATTATTCATAAAACATGAATAAATGTGGGCCGTCAAGGCCTCTAACATACTATACAAAATGAACCTCCGTCTACAAAGCCTCTAAGATTATTCGACATTAAATGGGACAGGGTACCGGCCCACCCATAAGTCTGTAGCAAAACTCTAACACGATGACTCATAGACTCGGCTGCACTCCGAATAAGGTGGAGTCTTACCGATCCTTCGTTGAATGTTAACCTCGTCTACTATAAGAGCTCGTCAAGTCGATTACTTATACTTGTAGGAATGAATGCAGCATCCACAACAAAAGTACGTCAGTAAGAATAATGTACAAAGTATGTAAGGCATGTAAATCAATATATAAAGGATATGAAAGAACATGGAGTACATGATTTATCCGATAAGTCTAGATAACTTTGTATATCATTTAATACTTATAGTGTCATGCATATGTGTATGAATGTCGTGTCGTGCATATGTACATGTTTCATAACATCAATAGGCCTCTAAAGGCATCCCATCATATCATCTTGGCCACTGTGGGCACAATTATCAACGTATACCAGTTGATCAGGTGGTGGTGTGTATATAATGCCGTAACCTTTTCCCATATCCTATATACATAAACTATATGTGTATATAATGCCATCTGGTCATGGGTCAATGTACATGTATAAATAAATGAAATACATAATATAAATGAATGCAATGAATGAGATGTATGTCAATAAAATCTATCAGAATATCATAAGACTATTATGCCTTTGATTAATATCATAAAGTAAACTTTTTCAACTTACGTATTTTTCTGAGACCCATGAACAGATGATAAAATAATATGACATATGGGGAATCAAGAACATAAACATCTTTAATATTTCTATGAATAGAGTCATTTATGGAAGTTGTACATTTTCTCGTTTCGTTCATGTCGTATAAATCATGCCAAAAGAAAGAAGGGATAGCCTTAACATACCCGAACCGATTCTCTTGACAATCTCTCTAACGCACGTCAATTGCGATAAAATATGGAACAAGTCGTGTGAAAAGCTCAACGCAATCACTTTTCTCAAAGAAAATCTTGGCCGGAACCTTTCCATCCCCAAAATGATGTTACTTATGTGATTCGAATAAGAAACTCATCATGCAGTTGTTTTTGATATATGTACAGATGCAAGAGGTCTATATTCTTTCATTCAAGTGTCCACCAATTTCTTCTATTATTCTTAATCTGACAAATCTCACACTTCAATGGAACTCTCCAAATCACTTCATCATAAAATTCTCCAAGTTCCTTGGCTCTTTTATCACGGATGGATTCAGCAGAGATACTCAGAGCAAGTTGTATAACCAATCTAATCAATCTTCCTTGGGTAATAGTATAAAATCTATAGAACAATCAAGAATTTTTTTTCTTTTCGAAGCAATAAATAATTATCAAATATAGAGCCTTTGTATATCATGAGAAACTCAAAGTCGCAATGATTTTTTTTGATAGATTGAAACTGCACATTTTAATATGCCAAACACTATCCCTACAAATGTTATAATGCAAGTTAAAAAAAATTGTGAAGTACTGATTTCTTATAAAAACCTCACGTTGCCATTCAAGTTCACAAGATGTTTCTCTTTGACTTTGAGATGTCTCTTTAAATTTTGAGAAGTCACTTTTGAAAGATAGCTCACGTTGCCTGATACATTTCCTTGAATGATTTAGAAAGGCTTTATAAATTGTGGTGAATGTGGGCCCCAATTATGTGGTGACTTTGCCAAAAAAAAACTCTCTTAAATTGCCACCTAAAATGCTTAATGTGACATATATACTATATGACTAATGCGTCATTGTCCAAGAGTTGGCTTGCTGCCATGTGAGGGTGGGGTGGGAAATTTTAAATATTTATCCACTTATTAGGTGATTAGGTAATATCACGTTATCAGGTAATTAACCAATTACCTGCATAATTAAGAATTATCTCAAACTACTTAAAATTTTACTTATTTTTAATATATTTTATACACCGTACTATTACAGTCATGTGGCACCATATAAAATTAATACATACACTACTATTTCATTAAAACATTCATGTAAAAATACATATATTTTCTCAACTTATATTTTTCCTAATCTCATTAATTTCTTAACAGTTTTGAAATCTTCCATATCTGAACAATTTCCTTAGGAGTGGTAAGTAGATTTTGGACTAACGAAATTTAGAGTTTTGAATCGACTGATATTAAAGAATGGTCGGACAAATTATGATTAGTGAAATACAATTCAAACACAACTCAATTAATTTTCCCCAAAATATTTAGGTGGAGTTAAACTGTATAACGTTTAATATGAATATCTAGCTAGGACAGGTTATTTTTGGTAGTGAGAATAGGCTATAGCTTGTATAACACATGTTAACATTGGTATGGATTATGAAAGTTCTTGTGGTAAGAAATTTATCTATTACTAGAAAATTTATCTATTAATACACAAAATACAAAATAAATTTTGAGTAAGTGTTAAACAAATATACCATTTAGTAGTCACGCTAATCTATTATTTTCTTGTGAAAAATAATTTCTATCTTTACAATAAAGAAAATCGCATAAACTTTCTTATATTATGTGTATAAGTAGTAATATTAGTAACTATATGAAATCATATTTTTCAAACCATTTTTTTCTAGCTAATTTACAAAAATATTTCACTCAAAATACCATATCAAACACATATAACGGTGTCAATATTGTTAAACTTACGAGATGTAACATTCTCGTACCTATAATCAATTCAAAAAGAAAGCTAGTGACTCGGAAGGAAAAGAACAAAAAACACACAAAACCCTTGATATATAGCTAAATCCATTTAACTCCCCGGAAACGGCGCCAAAAATTGATGTCGCCAAAACTCACACTAAGAATACAGGTAGTGAGGCGGTTGAAGCAATAATAAATCCACAAGCGAGTCGTGGTCGAATCCTCAGGGTGTTAGAATTGGGATTAGGTATATATTTAGTGCAACTGTATGACGTGCCTCAAATTACACTTCCACATTCTTATTTGTTGTTTTTACTTCTACTTTAAGCTATTGTTGCAAATATGAAACTAGGAGACTATTTTTGGTTTGGTTGTTTTTCAAATGATAAAAGATCTAGGGTCGTGACTTCCACCTAGGTGGTTACATAACGGGTTGTAAACTCTAGGGCAAGTTTGATTAGTCGGGGTTGTAATATAGCAATCACACGCAATTACCCAATCTATACCACTCGGTAGTTTGAGTCATTTTTTCCAATTTGGCTTTCTCAAGTCCAAATGGGTATTGCACAAAATAAGTTATATATGCTCAAGTCGGGTCTTACTATCTCTATATTTGACCCTTTAATTGGGGCTATCAATTTCTTGAGTTCACCCCAATTTCCTGTTAGCCAAGTTTTCCTAGACTTAGTCTCTCTTTCTCAAGTAGAGACTAAGTCAAATAGGCATGAATCAATGTTTGCAACCATAAATTCTTGAATTCAAGCATGATCAAGGCTAAATATCACTAACTCAATCACAAACAAGCCCTAAATCAAATACCCATTAAGTACACACACTAGGGTTGCGCCACAACCCTAGCTATAAATTTAACTAATCATGAAAAATGAAGAAACTAAAGAAAAGATTAAGATAGAATGCATAATAATTGATTAGGGAAAGAATATCTAATGTTTAGAAGTTAATCCAGTACAAAATTACTCAAAACAATAAAGAAAATGGCTCAGGTACACTCCCAAAAACTAAACTTAACCTAAATATGACAAAAAGTTCTATTTATACTAGGCTAAAAATATCTAACAAAATAACCCTGCAGAGCTTGTGAGGTCGCACAATACTGTGTATGATCCGCACAATGGGCTTGGCTTGACATGCTCTAATTTTGCGGTCACACAATTCTGGGTTGCCGCCGCACTCCTTCTTCTTGAGCAGACCGCATAATTATGAGTGCGGCCGCACAATTTTAGTGCGGTCCGCACTCCTTGAATTTGGAATTGAACCCAGCTTTCCGATTCTTCTCTTCTGCGGACCGCATAATTGTGAGTGCGGCCACACTTGCCATCCTGCGGCCACACAATTATGGTGCGGTCCGCATATCTTCAGCTTGCCCAAAACCAACTCTCTGAATCTCCTCTTTTACGGCCACACAATATTTGTGCGGTCCGCATAATCTGAAGAAAAACTATCATGGCTCTTTCCTTGTTTTACGTCCGCACACAGTATTGTGCAGTCCCACTGTGGGCCGTTTTGCCTTGTTTTGGTCTTTGTCCACTTTTGACACCTTTATGAGGTTATTTTGATCTCTTTGGCTCATATTGCAACACTCCTTCAAGCAAGAACATTTCGTTAGTTTTTGGGAATACCTTTAAGCATTTTGGAGCTAAACGCAAGTAAAAGAGAGCAAATAAGCGGTTAAAAAACCTACTTATCAATATCCTAGATGCATAATGTGCTTACATGCAGGGATTAAATCGTTTTGAGCACCTAAATAGGCAAAGTGGGCCTCCTCCAAAGCCGTCGATTGAAGAAGCTCCAAAATTGGAATTAAAACCCTTGCCCTCTCACCTTCAATATGCCTATTTAGATGGTTCTAACACTTTACCTATTATTATTTCTTCTAACTTGTTTACATTTTAGGAAGAAAAGCTGTTGAGAGTGCTACGTAAGCACAACCGAGCAATTGGGTGGACGATGTATGACATTAGAGGTATTAGTCCAGCTTTCTACATGCATAAAATCCTAATGGAGGACGGGCACAAGCCAAGTGTAGAACAAAAACGCCATCTAAATCCAATCATGAAAGAAGTGCTGACAAAAGAAATGGTTAAGTGGCTTGATACAGGTATTGTATTTCTAGCAAATGGGTAAGCCATATCCAATGTGTGCCTAAGAAAAGGGGGATGATTGTAGTGGTTAATGCAAATAATGACATGATTCCCACATAAACTGTCACTGGGTGGAGAATTTACATAGATTATAGAAAATTAAACAATTCCACCCGAAAGGACCATTTTCCCCTCCCCTTCATTGATCAAATGCTTGACATATTAGCTGGTTAGGAATACTACTATTTCCTAGATGTCTATTCGGGGTATAATCAGATTGCTATAGCCCCAAAGGACCAAAAGAAGACCACATTTGCATGTCCCTATCACACGTATGCGTTCAAGAGAATGCCCTTCGGTATTGGTAATGCACCTGTGACTTTTCAAAGGTGTATGATGGCTATTTTTACTGACATTATTGAAAGATTTGTAGAAGTGTTCATAGATGATTTTTCTTTGTTTGGATGTTCTTTTGATAATTGTTTAATGAACCTTGATAAAGTGCATGCTAGGTGTGAAGAGATGAACTTGGTGCTAAACTAGGGAAAAGGCCATTTTCATGGTACGTGAAGGTATAGTCCGGGGGCACAAAGTGTCCAAAAGTGGTTTGCAGGTGAACAAAGCAAAGGTGGAGGCGGTTGAAAAATTGCCCCCATCGACATCCGTCAAAGGCATTTGCAGTTTCTTGGGCCATGGAGGATTTTATCATCATTTCATTAAAGGTTTTCCAAAATTTTTTTCTCCTTTGTGCATGCTTCTTGAGAAAGATACTCCCTTCAAGTTTGATGATTCCTATCTAAAAGCATTTGAGGAGTTGAAGGGAAGGTTGGTGACTGCACCAATTATCATTGCCCCCGATTGGGCGCAGCAATTTGAGTTGATGTGCGATGCGAGTGACATAGGAATAAGAGCTGTTTTGGGGTAAAGGATGCATAACAATTTTCACTACATTTATTATGCGAGCAAAACTCTGAATCCAGCCCAGATGAATTACACTGTTAATGTAAAAGAGTTGCTTGCAGTGGTATGGGCGTTTGACAAATTTAGATCCTATATAGTGGGAACCAAAGTCATCATCTACACAGATCAATCAGTTATCAGATACTTGTTTAAAAAAAAGACACCAAGCCAAGGCTGATTCGTTGGGTCCTCCTCTTGCAATAATATGACTTGGAGATCAGAGATCGAAAAGGGACAGGGAATCGAGTAGCTAATCACTTGTCCAGATTAGAGGACCGGAACCATGTAGTTGAAGGAGGTTCAATCAAAGAAACATTTCCTAATGAGCAGTTATTATCAATCACTTCAAGTGAAGCATCATGGTATGTAGATTATGTGAATTTTATTGCAAGTGGGGTGACACCACCAGAATTGACACCCGATAATAGAAGAAGGTTTCTGCATGATGTGAGGCTCTACATGTGGGATGATCCATTCCTATATAAGCAGTGCTCAGATCAGTTGGTATAAAAGTGTATCCCTGAGGAGGAGATGAATGCAATATTGCATGACTGTCATGCTTCTCCATGTGGAGGTCACCATAGTGGGGACAGAACTACCCAAAAAGTGTTGCAATCGGGTTTCCATTGGCCAAAATTGTTTAAGGATGCACACGCCTTTGTTAAAACGTGTGACAAGTGCCAAATAATCGGAACAATTACGAAGAATCATGAGATACCCTTGAAAAATATTCTAGCGGTAGAGCTCTTTGATGTTTGGGGGATTGATTTTATGGGACCGTTCTCATACTCTAATGGTTATAGGTACATTTTGGTGGCGGTCGACTATGTGTCTAAGTGGGTGGAGGCAATTGCTCTTCCGAGTAATGATGCAAAGGTAGTGGTAAACTTTGTAAAGAAGCACATCTTCCCACGCTTTAGGACTCCAAGAGTGTTGATAAGTGACAGAGTAACTCACTTCTGTAACAAATTATTGAATAATGTTCTAACAAAGTATGGAGTTAAGCACAAGGTTGCCACCGCCTATCACCCCCAAATGAGTGGTCAAGTGAAAGTGTCAAACAGAGAGGTGAAGCAAATTCTGGAGAAAACAGTAAGTGGAAATAGGAAGGACTGGGCCGAGAAAGCTGGATGACACATTATGGGCATATCAAATTGCATACAAGAACCCCATAGGTACTTCTTCGTACAAGTTGGTTTATGGGAAGGCATGCCCCTTTTCCGTCGAACTTGAACACAAAACCTATTGGGAAATTAAAAAGCTAAATATGGATATGGACTTGGCCGGTGAGAAGAGGTTACTACAACTCAACGAGCTTGATGAGTTTCGATTGCACGTGTATGAAAATGCCAAATTGTATAAATAAAAGACCAAGAGGTGTCATGACAAGCACATCCAACATCGCGAGCTTGAGCCAGGTCAAGAAGTTCTCTTGTTTAATTCGAGGTTGAAGCTTTTCCCTAGAAAGCTTAAGTCTCGATGGGCATGTCCTTTAGTTGTCGTAAGAGTGAGGCCTCATGGAGTGGTGAAATTGCGTGATACGAACTCAAGCGGTACATTCATGGTAAATTGGCAGAGAGTAAAACATTATTGCGATGGTGACATTGCACCTCACAAGACCTCGATGGACTAGGCCGATGCTTGAAAACATGTTGAGTCGTGTCGCGACATCAAATTAGGCACTTGTTGCTAGGAAACCAAATATTTTGTTTTTTTTTGTTTCTTATTTATTTATGATTCTAACCCTTTTAGAATAGTTTAGATAATTATAGTTTAGGGTTATTAGAGTTTAGGAGTTTTTAGACTTGTTTGGGCAGGTACAAGCATGAATTAGACATAAAATAAGTACATAACAGAGTCAGGATGCAACGAGTGAGCTAAATATCGAAAATGAGGAGAACTCTATGAAAAATGGCCTAGCATGCCGCGTGGGGAGCTAGGCCTTGCGACGCGGAAGTGCAAAGTAATTAAAAAAAATATTTGTTTAGTCTTTTAATTAGAGACACCCCCCTTTTCTCTTTCATTCTGTCTCTCAACTCTCCCTACTCTAAACCTTCCCCAATTTCCCCATTCTCCTTCTCCTCAATTTCCTTCCACACACACCTCCAATTCCCTCTACTCATCTTCAAGGTATGTGTTCCTCTCATCTCTTCTCTTTTCTTTTTGTAGTTGATTGAAGTATTGTCATGACCCTATTGGGGATTGTGACTTGTCAGGACCCTAACCCCGAACCCGATCTGATGCCGCCTCTCGTGAAGACAAGGCCAGCAAGTCTAACACATTTCGTCCTTTTAAGCAGTTAAATAGCATAAGAATAGTTCAAACATAATTTAATAGCACAATTAGTGGAAATAGAGATAACAAAGCGGAATTTCCAACCCGACACAGCCCTAACCGGGGTGTCACAAGTTACGAGCATCTACTAGGGTATAGTTACAACTGACAGTACGAAGTGTACAAATACAATCTAATGAAATGAAGAGATAGAAAAGCAATGCTGCGAACGCCGGTAGCTACCTTTCTAAACTCTGATAACTCTGCCTCCGATCAGCCAAAACATACCTGAATCACACAAGATGCAGGGAGTAATGTGAGTTCTCCACTCAGTGAGTACTAATAATAAATAAAGACTGAAAGCAAGAAATCACGTAAAACATATCAAGATGTTGTATAGAAGCAGTCCAAAACCAGTAAGAAAGCAGTGAAGGTGTAAAAATCTCTTAAAATATCTTAGCTCAGTTTAAACTTCTTTGAAAATGGCTTTTTCAATGGTTACGCAAATGAATGCAAAATACTTAGTGCAGAGAAGCACAAAAATTTGCCCCTCGAGCACAAATACCATAGTTTAACAAGTAAAATGATAAGTAAATATGAAAGATAAACAATAAAGGTTTTCCCCTCGGGAATAATGTCAACAACTCCGCCCCTCAGGCAATATCTCAGAACAATACTAGCCCCTTGGGCAATCATATAAAACAATACCAGCCCCTCGGGCTATCACATAGAACAATATCAGCCCCTCGAGCTATATCTCATATCACAATGGGTACTCGCACTCATTAGGGGTGTACAGACTTCGGGAGGGTCCCCTTACGGCCCAAGCGCAATATCAAGCCATCTCGTGGTATCCAATCTAGGCCCTCGGTCTCATATCAGTCAAGCCACCTCGTGGCGTATATATCTCTGGCCCTTGGCCTTAGAAATAATATCAACAAGCCACCTCGTGACGTACATATCTTAATCCCTCGGCCTTAAATCAGTATCAGTGTTTCCTCACAACTAGGCCCTCGACCTTACTCAGTCAAAAATAGTCACAAGCCCCTCGGGCATTAGTAAAACAGTATTTCTCAGCCCAAAACATCATCTAAAATATCATTTATGTCTCAAAACAGTGGAAAATAACATGACTGAGTTCAATTAGTAAGTTAAAACAGTGAGGAAATAGTAATAAAAATCCTCGAAGGGTTCAAATAGTTTGGCACGAAGCCCAAATATGGCAATCAACCCAAATCATGATGATAGCATATAAGTTTCAGCCAAATGTGCGGTAAAATCATCAATCGGGACGGACTAAGTCACAATCCCCAATAGCACACGACCCCACGCTCGTCGTCAAGCGGGTGCCTCACCTCAATATAGCACTACGATGTGCAATCCGGGGTTTCAAACCCTTAGAGCATCATTTACATTACACACCTCAAACCGGCTAAATCTCTAGCTCGCGACGCCTTTGCCCCTCGAATTGTCCTCCACGCGCGTCGAATCTATCCAAAATCAGAACGAATACATCACAATATGCTAAGGGAACAAAGCCCAAGCAAAAACAATCAACAGAGGGCGCGATTCCCGAAATTTCCAAAACCCGAGCCTCGGGCCCACATCTCGGAATTTGACAAAATTCACAAAACTAGAATCCTTATACTCTCACGAGTCTAACCATACGAAAATTATCCAATTCCGATACCATTTGGTCCTTCAAATCATCATTTTACTTTTTTGAAAGATTTCATGATTTTCTTTCCAAATTCCATCCCAAATCACGAATTAAATGATGAATTAAATGATAGATTCATGTACTCTAGCCAAATCTGAGTTAGAATCACTTACCTCGATGAATTTCTTGAAAAACCTTCGAAAAATCGCCAAAATCCGAGCTCTCTAGGTCAAAATATCAAATATAACCCAAAACCTCATATTTATAGAGTACCCCACAGATTTCCACCTCTGCGGACTTCACAAAATCGACCGCAGTTGGCACAAAACAAGTGCGGTCCGCACAAAAATGATCGCGGCCGCACAACTTTCCTCTACAGTGACAGGCTTTAGTATTTTCACCATAACGTTTGCTAAAGATGTCCAAATTACGATATCTTTACCTTTCTGGAAACTAGAGATGAAGAGCTACAACTTTCGTTTTCTGAATCATCTCAAAATTCCTTGTAGATTAAAAGATATGAGCTTCCGAAGTAGGACCAGTGAAAAGTTTCCCACCGCGGCCGCACAGCAATTTGTGCGGTCCGCACAGCACCTACCGCGGCCGCTCTTCTTTTTGTGCGGTCCGCACAGCACATACCGCCGCCGCACTTCTTTTTGTGTAGACCGCGCGGGTGAGTTCCGAGGCCTGCAACCCTTCTGGACCTACTACAACTATGATTTTCGGCCTAAAACATCCCGGAACCTACCCGGAACTCCCGGAACATCAAACCATTTGTACAAACACCTTCCATGACATCGTTCAAACTTGTTCAAAACTTCGGAATGCTCACAACAACATCAAATCACCAATTTAACATAGGATTCAAGCCTAAGAACTCCAATAACTCTTAAATTATGCTTTCGATCAAAAAGTCTATCAAATCTCGTTCGAATGACCTGAAATTTTACACACACATCCCAAATGACACAACGAAACTACTGCGACTCTCAAAATTCCATTCTGACCCCTATATCAAAATCTCACCTATCAACCGTAAAGTGCCGAAATCTCAATTTCGCCAATCTAAGCCTAAACCTTCCATGGACTTCCAAAATGCATTCTGATCATGCTCCTAAGTCCCAAATCACCTAACAGAGCTAATGAAATCATAAAAATTCAAATCCAAGATCATTTACAAACAAGTCAAATATTGGTCAAACCTTTTAAATTTTAAGCTTTCAAATGAGACTGTTCTTCCAAATTAAATTCTGATTAACCTAAAACCCAACACCAACGATTTACATAAGTCATATTGCATCACACAGGTCAAGTCATGCCCCAGAACTGGCGAGCGAAATGGAAAATCTCAAAACAACCGGTCGGGTCGTTACCAGTATTTAAGTAGTTTTAGTCTATTTGAACCAAACCCTAGGTAGATTTATTTGTGATTTTTTTAGTTTCTTTGCATATTATAGCCAAAACCGGGGCTTAACTTGTGGGGTGTTTATTGTTCTTATGATTGTGTAAGTGTTTTGGTGCATTTTGATGGTGTGAAATTAAATTATGTTGAAGATTGGTGGGGGTGCTCATGTGGCCGAAAATTAGTGAAGTTTTGTGAATAATTAGTGCATTTGATGCTATTGTGAAGGTGTGAAGTGTATTTACTTTGGTTATACGCTGATTCTACACCAATTTGACTTAAAAATAAGAAGGTACAAGATGTTCCCATAATGTGTTTGTTGAAATGTCTTAGGGACAACAAATTGTGTTGTGTGTGTAGTGTTGCAAAAATTGAGAAACAAAGTGCTTTGTGGGATGTAATGCTTGATGATAAGTGTGGGGTGTGATGTCATGTTTTATTCTATGAAACTTTAACTCATTAGCCCCAAGTCCTAATTGATTTACCACTCGATGCTAATGTGTTGATATGTGCCGAATGAGGTCTCCGGTTCATGCTATTATGCTTAGGTAGTGTTGTATTGTGTCCAAATTTTATTAGTAGTAAATTAGACTAAACTCTTATATTTTTTTCCTTTTCATGTTTACTAGTTTAGCTTCATAATTTTGTCATGCACACTAGTGTTGCCCGTGATTCTATTGATGGTATGTTATGTTGGTAGTTGGGTGGGCTGCTGATTGCTTGTGGTGTGCTTCCAATGGGCTAGTCTGAGTCCCCGATATACATTTTACTTATGAACATGCCAATAACATAAGTGTGGGGTGGTTACCCCATTTGATCTTGTTTTGTTTTATGTGCTGTAGCTAATATTGTTCATCTTGTGCAGGTACAATGTCTCGCCACCTGAGTTAACGCTCTAACACAAGTTCTTCCGAGGTTGCCTCTAGTGGCCGTTGAGGAGGTAGGCAGGAACCTCCCCCCGCCTTAGTGGATGAGGAAGGGGAACACATTGATCCTGATGCGGATGTGGTACCAACGTGGAAATATGGTATTCGGGCTGTCCTTGCCCATACTCGACACTGGTTCCAAATGTTTGTCCCTCCGGTGAATCTGGAGCCTGAGGTTGCTATTGACGATGGGAAGTTGGCCCAAAAATACAATGAGATATACAACAATATTCGAGCTTTGAGTTTTGACAATCTGTTCCGTCCAGGTGATGCGGTGAACGTAAACCTGGTAAAGAAATTTTAGGCTAACTGGCAAACTGAGTCCAACCTTGATGTTGTGTACGAAGTACAGGTACACGGTAAACTAATTCCATTCTCCTTCCAAGTGATCAATCAGATTATGGGCTTCACAGAGCATTTCCACAAGCTCTTTCGGAGGTTCCTCCATCGGCCAGACTATCGTGCTATCCACCGACAGCTATGTGGCACTGACTCTTCTACTAAATGGATGCTTGATGCGAATGAATTCCACAAGGAAATGAAGAAGGGAACATTCCACCGTCTGACAAGGGTTGTTTTCCGGTTAATAAATTCCAAAATCATGCCCACCCAAAGTGACACTGATGTCTCACAGCTGAAGGTGTGTTTGATCAATGCTTTGTTCGCACAAATGAAGTTGGATCTTGGAAACAACATGCTAGAGAACATGGCTAAAGTGCGACCACTTGGGGCCCGCCGTCTACATTACCCGAGTATGATCACTCGATTGTTGCAGGCGCACCTTGTAGAGGAGGACTTTCACAATGATCGGACACCTAGTGACATATCCTATCAAGGCCTATGATATCATGTCAGTGATAGATCCTCCTATTGTTGCTGTTAATTCGGACCAGAGGTTTGTTCGGGTTGAGGAGACACTGCAGTAGTTGTTTGCCGACTTGCGCCTTCGCTCAGAAAAGGGGGAGACCGACTTGGAGGAGTTACAGCAAGATCACCTCATTTCTGCTATCACTAATAGTGTTTGGCATTAGCGAGAGGAGGATAGTTGACACCAGATGAGGATATGAACTTCGTTCCCTCTAATGATGAAGAGTATTTGCGCACCTTCGAGGGTGCTGATGACTAGGCCACGGGCCTCAGGGAGTTACCTTTTCACTCTTAATTTTACTATTTTGCATTGAGGACAATGCAATCTCTTAAGTGTGGGGTGAGGTGATGCTTCTAATTGATTGTATTTGTATGTTTTTTTCTATTTGCCAGTTGGTTTTGTTTGATTTGTTTTTTACTTTCGTAGACAATATGATCTATAACTATAATTTTGAATTATATCGGCCTGTAATAGTTATTAATTAAGTTTTTAGTTTTGACTCTTCCCGACGATAGATTTCCCCGATTGGTTTCTTGAGGGAGATGGAGTCAAAAGAAATGAAACAAAATATTTTGAAAATCCAAAAAAATGTCTTTTATTTTAGTATTTTATATTTTTTAGATAGTGTAACAATTCCCCCTTGGTTTTTCTTTGTGTCGCGGTTCTTTTCCAAGGGTTTTGCTTGAATTGGGTGTAGTTAAATCTTTTTATTTTATAGGAATAAAGAACTTTGAGTCACAGTGCTTATTTAAAGAATCAATTTTTCTTGGTTGCATATGCCTTGAGAGTGGTAATTTCCTTAGTTGTGACACATAGGCTCAATTCTTGACTCTTAAATAAGTGCCTTAAATTGTATAAGCTTAACTGTGCTTAACTACTTTGACTAGAGTGTCTTGATGAGTCCAATCCTGAGTGAGTTATGTGCCCATGTGTGAGTGAGGTTTTTGTGATATTCTGTGCATGTCAGATGATGTCTAGAACTTGCCCTATGTGTGTGCAAAGAGAAATAGTAGTCTTATTCAGTCTAGGAGGTGAAATAAGCATTTCTTAGTTGAACCAGTTATATGTCTGTTACCCACCTAAATGTTATGTATCTTAGTTAACCCCTTTGACCCTATAATCCTCTTTCTTTGGAAACCACATTACAATCCTTACCCAATTATATGAATTGACCATCTATTTGAACTTTGTACCTCTTGTGAGCACTTGAATTGAAATAAAAGTTGTAAAAGTTAAAGTGTGGGGTTGTTGGTTTGGCTTTTGTGTGGAAATAATGAAATAAAGAGAATGTGTACTGTTTTGGAAAAAGTAAGAGCCACTTGAATTGAAAAAGAAAAAAAAATTGTGTTGTTGTGAAAAATATTGCTTGATAGTTGTGACTCTTGATGTAATTGTTCTTAAAGAAGTACTGAGTTAATGTATATTAATATAAAGTTAGAGTTATGGTTTGACATAAGAGTGGGGTTTGAATGGTGAAATTGTATATGTATCAAATTGCTCAGGGAGGTGTATCCACTATATCTATATGTATCCTACCCGTCCCACAGCCTACATTACAACCAATTAAAGTCCTACTTGATCCTTGATTGAATGAGCTCAATTAGTAGAGTATTACACTACGGGCAAGCCTATGGTACGTCTTCTATTGCACGTGAATTTTGATTCTGAGAGTGAGTTAATTCTTTCTATATTGAGTTCCTAATTATTCTAGAATGATATTATGTGTGGAACTACTCTCTATTGTTTGCGTGAGGGAACATGATTTGCGAAGGTAAGGTAACGTCTTTGACCTCTATGTTAGAGTAAGTGAGCAGGTTGAAAAATATGTGGTACTTTTGAGTCGAGTCTTGAGGGTGGGATGTTATGACATGGTGCTCAGTCTACTTTAAATATTCTTGGCATGGTGTGTTAGGGAGGTTGTTTGATGAAAAGGTCACCCCTAGGTGAAGTGTAGTTTAATTGCTCAAGGAAGAGCAATGGTCTAAGTGTGGGGTGTTGATGCTAGGCTAGACACCCGTATTTTAGCCGTAGTATTACACTCTAATTATTATATTTTATGTGTGTTTGAGTTTAAATGATAGTGAATTACACTTAATACGTATTTTATGCCTTACAGAAAGTGATTCCGAGTTCAAAAGTTAATTTGAAGCTAAATCGATCAATTCGGAGCTTTGAAGTTTGAGTAAAAGCCCAATAAATTAAGTCGGGATCGTGTTTGAAGGTCGTGTACCAAGTCTGGATGTCAAAAGAGGATGAAACAATTTCACTCTGAGAAATTAACACTGCCACGTTGCATGGTCGCCGCAGTGCACAACACGGCAGTGTAAAAATGGCCTGACAAAGAAAATTGCACCCCCGCTAATAAACTCCGCAGGGTGCGTCGTGAGGTGTGGTGCGCTTGTGCAAAAAACTGTAGAGTATTTCCTACTTCGGCTCGGAAAGGGTAGATTCATCCGGGGTTGTTTCTACATGATATAAATAGACAAATAAACATTACTTTTGAGGGTGTGACCTAACTTGGAGATGAAAACAAAAGTGCGAAACACTCGGGAG
This sequence comes from Nicotiana tabacum, assembly GCF_000715075.1. Taxonomy (NCBI): domain Eukaryota; kingdom Viridiplantae; phylum Streptophyta; class Magnoliopsida; order Solanales; family Solanaceae; genus Nicotiana; species Nicotiana tabacum. The sequence continues at coordinate 123,856,624 of NC_134090.1, forward strand.
CATGCATTTGATCAGTTCTTCCATTCCTTTTCTAGTACTCATTGATTTTATGTTTGAAAATATTAGTTTTGGTGATTGCATGAACTTGAGTGGCTAAGAACCTTATTGTTTTGGGGTAATGGTTGCTACATGAATATGATGTTTGATAATTTGACGAATTTGAGTTTATTATATTGGGTTATTTATTTAATTCTGTTTTTAATTATTTTGCTGAGTAACTAACAGTGAAATACTATATACAAATCTAGAGTTGAACTCGAAAGTGGGAATTCTAGATTGCATATAGAATTAAATAGAGCATGTTCTTGAACCTGGACATCGGGAAACATATTCGCAATTGGGATAGATATATGCCTAATTGCCTTGCTTGCTTTAAATGCAGAATTGTAAATGCATTCTTGTTAATCTTAATTTCACAGACATATAAGCTTTAAGTTAGCTTGAATAAGCGAGTAAGAACTCGACAGATTCTTATGAGTAATATAAACCCTATTAATCAACAATCTAGATAAATCAATTAGTCTTTTTAAGCCAAGAATGTAACATGATTATTAGCTAACCTGTGGCCCTGGAATATCCTCTCCTACTGATTGTTATCCGAAATTGCTTAAGTGTTGCGGTTGAATATTAGTTATTTCATTGCTTGATAGTTTTAGGTAGTAAATTAGTTACTTGTATATTTTGTGAGAAATCTCTTGAATCGATAAGTTATTTGAGTTTGAATCAGTCAAAACTTAATCATAAGTCTTTGTGGGAACAATACGCTACTCACTACTCTATCACTACTTCATTTCCTGTTCAAGCACCAAGATTTAGCTACACTTGTTGGTGCATAAAAAGAAACAAAAAATTCTATTTAAGCTAACACAAAATATGAATTAGGTTGCCTCCCAACGAGCACCTTAGTTAACGTCACGGCATGACGAATACAACATTACAATGGGTTTCCTCCCACGAAGCGCCTGATTTAACACGACGCAGGTTAATGAGTAACCGATACAACCTTTTCCTCATCCATGCCAAGGTAATGTTTCAACATTTGCCCATTGAATTTAAACTTGTTCGATCCATACTCAGATTCAATTTCTATAGATCCACTGTGTGAATACTTGCACAACTCTAAATGGTCCCGGCCATCTAGATTTCATCTTACCTGGAAATAATTTCAATCTTGAATTATACAACAACACGACATCTCCGGGTTTGAAAATCCTCTCTTCAATATGCTTATAGTGCATCATCTTCATCCTTTCTTTGTATAACCTGGTGCTCTCAAAAGAATGATAGTGGAATTCATCAATTTCATGAAGCTCTGTGATCTTACTCGTACCAGCAACCTCCATGTCAAGATTTAATTGCCTTAATGCCCAAAAAGCTCTATGCTCTAACTCCACCGGTAAGTGATACACCTTTCCAAATACCAATTTGTATGGTGACATACCAATTGGAGTTTTGAATACAGTGCGGTAGGCCCATAGTGCATCATCCAATTTGTTCGCCCAACCAGTCCGAGTAACATTTACAATTTTGGTCAAAACATCTTGATTTCTCTGTTTGACACCTCCACTTGCCCACTTGTTTGTGGGTGATATAGAGTGGCGACCTTATGGCGAACATTTTATTTCTCCAACAACTTTGCAAAGGCCCGACTGCAAAAGTGGGTGCCTCCATCACTGATGATCGCTCTTGGAGTACCAAATCTGGTGAAGATATTTTTTCTTAGAAAACAAATAACTCCCTTTGCATCATTTTTTGGGAGTTCCATGGCTTCTACCCATTTTGAGACGTAGTCCATAGCTACCAGTATGTACTTGTTGCTATATGAGCTGACAAATGGTCCCATAAAATCGATTCCCCATACATAAAATACTTCCACCTCTTGAATTAGGTTCATGGGCATCTCATGTCAACGGAAAATATACCCCGTATGTTGGCACTCATCACAACTTTTCACCTGAAAGTGTGCATCTTTAAACAACGTCGGCCAATAAAAGCCCAACTCCAGCACTTTAGCAGCTGTCCCTACTCCTCAAAAATGGCCTCCATAAGGCGAAGCATGACATGCCTGCAAAACAGAAGCTTGGTATATTTCGGGAATATATATTCGAATCGTGTTATTAATACATATCCTAAACAAATATGGTTCATCCCAAAAATACATGCGACGATCACGAAAGAACATTTTCTTTTGCACAGAGGACAAGTCATAGGGAACAATACTGCTCACCAGGTAGTTTGTAATATCTACATACCATGGTGCTACCTTAAAGCTCGTGGCTAAAAGTTGTTCATCTGAGAAAGTGTCAACGATCTCCTCCACCTCAACCCTCTTTTTAGCTCCTTTAAGCCTGGACAAATGATCAGCAACTTGGTTTTTCGTTCCCTTTTTATCATGGATTTCCAAGTTGAACTCTTGCAGCAGTAGAACCCATCGAATCAGGCACAAATTTGACTCTTTCTTCTCAATTAGGTACCTGTAGTAACATGGTCAGTATAAACAATTACCTTCGAGCCTATCAGGTATGAGCTGAATTTGTCAAATATGAACACCGGTGCTAGCATCTCTTTCTCTATCACTGTGTAATTCAGTTGGGCACCACTCAAGGTTCTACTTGCATAGTAGATTGGATGCATGACTTTATCTTTTCTCAGCCCAAGAACTACTCTCATGTCATAGTCACTTGCATCACACATCAGCTCAAAAGGTTGTCCCCAGTGGGGTGCCACTATGATTGGGGCAGTCACCAGTCTCTTCTTCAACTCCTCATACGCTAACCTGCAGTCATCATAAAAACACAAAGGAGTAATCGTTTTGAAGCAATTTACACAAAGGGTTAGCAATTTGGTAAAAACCTTTTATAAACCACATGTAGAAGCCAGCGTGTCCAAGGAAATGTCGTATGGACTTGACCGAAGTAGGTAACTTCTCAATTATATCAACCTTAGCACGGTCCACTTCAATGCCCTTACTTGACACTAGATGTCCTAAGACTATACCTTCATGTACTATGAAATGGCACTTTTCCCAATTCAATACTAGATTAGTCTCCATACACCTCTTCAATACTCTTTTCAAGTTCATAAAGTAATCATTGAATGAGTTCCCGACCACTGAGAAGTCATCCATGAAAACCTCCATTATTTCCTCTACCATATCTGTGAAGATGGCCACCATGCACCTTTGGAAAGTGGTGGGTGCATTGCATAGGCCAAACGACATTCTCCGAAAGGCATAGATGCCATACGAATTGGTGAAGGACATTTTCTTTCTATCCTACAGGGAAATAGATATCTGGTTATACCCTGAGTATCCATCAAGGAAGCAAAAGTGGGACCTCCCCGACAATCCATCTAGCATCTTATATATGAATGGCAGTGGAAAATGGTCCTTTCGGGTGGCCTTGTTCAATCATCTGTAATCTATACAGATTCACCATATTGTGACTGTTCTTGTTGAGACTAACTCATTGTTCTCATTTTCCACAACAGTCATTCCACCCTTCTTTGGAATACACTGAACTAGGCTGACCCAGTTGCTATCGGATATGGGAAAGATGATTCCTGCATCTAACCACTTTATCACTTCTTTCTTCATCACTTCTTTCATGTTGGAGTTTAGCCTTCTTTGATGTTCTCTGGAAGGTTTGTGCCCATCTTCCAGTAGAATCTTATGCATACAAAACATCGGGCTAATACCCTTTATGTTTGAAATGGTCCGCCCAATTTCAGTCTTGCACTCCTTCAGAACCTGCAAAAGTTGTTCTACCTGCACATCTAAAAAAACCAGATGAGATAATAATCGGCAATATTGAACTAGGTCACAAAAAAGCATACCAAAGGTGGGACAACAGCGATTTTAGCTCCAACTGTGATGGCTCTTCGATTTATGGCTTAGCTGGAGGGGTCTTTCTTTCTTCTAAGTGCAAAAGCTCGAATTCGAGCTCTCTTTTCCATTACCCTTGGCCTTCAAGGGGAAAAACCCACTCCGTCAATTTCTCACCATCTACCTCTTCTAGGTTCATCAAGCATGATGTTAAGGGGTCTTTTGCATTTAGTACCTTATCTTCCTCCCCCAAAATCACATCCACAACTTCAATCAGAGAGCAGTTAGCAAATTCACTGGGTCGCCGCATAGGCTTCTACATACTGAATGTTATCTTCTCATCATTTAGTCTCATCTTTAGCTCCCCAGTTTCACACTCAATCAGAGCTCTCCCAGTGGCCAATAATGGCCTTCCCAAAATTATGGGATTCTCCCCATCAACCCGGCAGTCCAAATGATAAAATATGTTGGAAACACAAACTTTCTAACCTGCACAAGTACATCTTCAAGTCTACCTGATTGCCTCTTCACTATTCGATTGGCTAGCTATAGTAACATCGATATGTGTCTTGCTCTTCCAATGCCTAACCATTTATAGATAGACAACAACATCAAGTTTAGCAAAAGCACAGTTGGCTATTGTGCATGGTATTGTAAAGCTACCTGGGTCGGATAGCTTCTCGGTTATGGGTCTCGTTATGAAAACAATACATGTCTGAGTTAGTGTAACAATTTCTAAGTCTTGAAAGTCAAACTTGTGAGATATCAAGTCCTTCATCATTTTTGCATATCTAGACATCTCTTTTCAAGGCATCAATAAGTGGAATGTTCACCTGGATCTGCTTTCCACATCTCCATGAATTTCTTATACTGTTCAACCTTCTGATACTTGGCCAACCTCTGTGGGAAGGGTGTTGGCGATCGCTTCTTTCCTGTGACTTGAGTTCGATCCTTCTCGGGCACTTTTTCTAATTCCTTCTCTTGCACTTCCTCAGGCTCCTATGCAACCCCTTTTACCTTCTTTATTTCCTTCTAAGTTGGCTGGTTCTTACTTCTGTTAGCCTAATTGACTTATCTACCTCAATCGGTATTGGCATGAGTATCTCAGTTGGTCGGCTTTTGCGAGCAATTTCTTTCTCTAGATCAAGATCTCTACCATTTCTCAGACTCACAGCCATCAACTGCTTCGGGCCTTGCTCTTTCGAGTTAACATGTGTGTCCGCAGGTAATGTCATGTGAGGACGATTGTTAAGGGCCATGGTTTGTCCTAGTTTAATCTCAATACCCTTGATAGTTGAGCCATGAGATATTACCTTTTCTTTCATATGGTGGACCTTTTCTTCCATTTTACCGTTGGAACCAATGAGTTGTTGCAACATTCCTTTTATTTCAAACAACCCATCATGTTGTAACACTATTTGTTGTTGTTAAGTTTGTTGATAAGCTAGTTGTTGGTTCTACTAATTATACCCTTGTTGCCTTTGATAGGGCACAACTTGACCCTATGGTCGTGCATCTCCAGGATTATTATTATTATTGTACTGCTGATGTGTTGCCTATATTGTTGATTCTACTATCTCTAAGTCTGACTACCTTGTCTCTGACCTCCATAGTTACCCACATAGTTCATATTATCTTGGTAGCTTTGAATGTCACTTCCATATTCCTCACTTTACAAGCATATATATGGTTGGTTAATGCATGGTGTACATAAGCCCTCATTAGTCGTACAAACTATGTGTACTTGCTTCTGGCTAGATTCATCAATCTTCTTGGTAAGGATACTCATTTGTGTCATCAAAGTGGCAATATTCTCGGCTAGGGAGTTGTTTGATCCAAAGCTACTAAGTGAACTGCAGGTGTGATTGTAGTGTCTCTTGTCATCTATCCTGAGTTTTGAGCCATTTTATCTAGCAAGACCTTCAATTCCCTGAATGATTTGCTATAAAAATGCTCCACCTGCTGAATCATCAATATTGGCCGTCAAGTTGTCTACCAATCATATGTAGAACCTTTGCCCCAACATCTGATCTAGAATGTCATGATGTGGACACTTAACCAGCATCCCTTTGAACCTTTCCCACGTTTCTTGCAATGTTTTAGCTGGTTTCTGCCTGATGCTAAATATCTCATCAACTTGCTTGGCAGTCTTATTGGGTGATTAGAACTTGTTCAAAAACTGATTGACTAATTTCCCCAAGTGGTGATGGAGTTTATGGGGAGCGAATTAAGCCAAGCCTGAGCTTCTCCAATCATCGAGAATGGAAACAATAACAGTTTGATTGCTTTTGGTGTCATATTCAGTTTCCTTTGAGTGACACAAATGGACAAAAAGTTTTTCAGATGCTGTTGTGGATCTTCAATGTAAGACCCGGAGAATTGTCCCGTGTCCTGAAGCAGAAGTAGCAGGTTGTTTGTGATTTGAAATGATTCCGCTTGTGTCAAGGGACTGCAATTGCGGTTGCCAGATTTTTAGCGGTGGGTTGTGCCCAATCATACAAGGCTACTTCTAGCACAAGAAGTTCCACACCTTGATTGTTCAGGTCATTCACATTATTTTGGTTGTTTATTACGTCACCTATATCTAGTTTGATTTGTTCCGTTGAGTTCTATTGTCGTTTGTCTTTTTTGTTTGCTCGATTTAGTGCCTTGAAAGCTTTCTCAGGATCCGGTAATGCTTCGTACAATTCACGTTCTTGAGGAGTTTCTAGGCATGCACCTATAACACACAATACTACAAACGTTAGAGTTTCAATATAATGAATTTCAAGTTGAGAAAGTTGAATAAACTACAAATTCTGATAATTCTTTTACCTGTAATTAATACCAACATTAATTCCTCGGCAACAGTGCTAAAATTTTATCATGTCCAACTATACCTCCTAAGAGGTCTATCGGTCATTGCAAATATAATCTGGTTTACAAGTCCGAAGTTGAATCTCACAGGAATTAACCTATTAATTACAACCACTCAATTTGCAAGAATTCAACTAATCAATTAAATAACGATTTGAATATTTACTAACTAAGAGTAAAGTAATTAAAATGTAGTAATCTATAACTAAGAGAGGAAATGTTGTGGACAAGATTTGGAAAAGTCTAGGGTTATGATTTTGTGACGACCCAGCTGGTTGTCTTAAGAATTAATGCCCCGATCCTCCTATTAACTGCTTCCCCAAGTTAATTTCTACTATTTTGATTTGCCGGGATGTTCGGTTTTGAGTTTCGAAGAATTTTGGGACACTTAGTCCTTAAATGAGAGCTTAAGGATTGGAAAGTTGACCGTAGTCGAAACAGTGTGAAGACGGCTTCAGAATGGAAATCTGATGGTCCTGTTAGCTCCGTTGGGTGATTTCGGGGTTAGGAGCGTGTTTAGATTGTGTTTTGGAGGTCCGTAACTAATTTAGGCTTGAAATGCCGAAGGTTGAATTTTTGAACTTTCTGGTTCAATAGTGAGATTTTGATATGAGGGTCAGAATGGAGTTCCGAGAGCTGCAGTAGTTCCGTTGTGCCATTTGAGATGTACGTGCAAAATTTTAGGTCATTCGGACGTGGTTTGGTTGGGTTTTTTTATCAAAAACGTGATTTAGAAGATTTTTTAAACATAGGCTTGAATCCGATGTGTTTTGGTTGGTTTGATGTTGTTTGAAGTATTTTGAAAATTGGTACAAGTTTGAATAAGGTATTAGGTGATCTTTGTGCTTTTGGTTGAGGTCCCGGGGGCCTCGGGGTGATTTCAGATGGTTGACGGAGAGTTTGGAATTTTTGAAAAAGCTTCAGATTTGCTGCTTCTTGTGCTTCCGCACCTGCGGATTTGGGCACCGTATGTGCGATGCCGCACATGCTAGGAAAATGAGCGCAGAAGCGGAAAGGGCCTGGGAAGGCTGGAACCGCAGAAGAGGCTTAGGGGCCGCAGATGCGGAAAGAGGATCGCAGAAGCGAAAATTGGGACTTAAGTGAAAAACCACAAATGCGGTTCAAGGACCGCAAATGCGGTACTGCAAAAGCGGAAATTGGGCCGCAGATGCGAAAATGCCTGGGCCAGAACATGTAAATAGTTGCCTTCTCGAATTTGAGATATTCTTTCACCATTTTCATCCAGGTTTGAAGCTTTTGAGAGAGATTTTTGAGGAAAACAAAGGGGAATCACTTGAAGGTAACATCCTTGACTTCATAACTCGTTTTTATGTGATTAAAGACCTAATTAGTGGTGAAGAATTTGGGGAAAATGGGTGATTAGGGCTTGAGTTTAAGAGACCTTTAAATGAGGATTTGAGGGGCTATTTGGACTCCAATTTCAGTGTTCTTGTTATGTATAGACTCGTAATAGTACGAGGTTTCTGAAAATGTAATTTTCACCCGATTCCAAGATGTGGGCCCGAGGGGAATTTTTGTCATTTTACATAATTTCGCGTATTAGCTTAGAGTTTAACTGTAGAATTAGTTACTTGAAGTGTTATTTACATTATGCAATTGAATTGAATAGATTTGGGCCATTTGGAGTCGAGTACTCGTAGCAAGAATGTGGTCTCGGGTTGATTTTTTAGTTTGTTCGAGGTAAGTGGCTTGTCTAACCTTGTGTGGAAGACCTTCCCCTTACGATTGGTATATTTAGTAATTGAAATTCCTTGTACGTGAGGTGACGAGTGCGTACTTGTGCAAATTGTTGAGAAATTCATTTTTCATTAAGTGTTTACTTGTGTGTTCCTTTTTCCTGCTTTCTTTAATTGTACCATTAAACTTGTTGTTAGTTTAGGAAAGCATACCTAAGTGATTTCATTGCCTTATTTGTCCAACCTGCTTTACCTGAACTCTATGCAGCATGCTATGCTGGAATTATTTGTTGACTTAATATGAAATTTCCATTTCTGAATATTTTCTTGTTGTTGCTATGTATTTACATTGGGACTACGGATGTGGGATTCCGGTAGATCCCCCTACACTGTTATATGGAACTACGAGAATTCACCCGGTAGATTCCACCAACACTAGGTATTTACATTTAGGACTACGGAATGGAATTCTGGTAGATCCCCGCGCACTATGAGTTAAACTACGGGACGGTATCCCGGGAGGCCTATTGGATATGTGGATTTGGGACTACAGGACGTTATCCTGGGAGATCCCCATTTTGTTACTATTGGTGCTGAGATGTATCTCTTTCCATGTTTACTCTGCTTCTATATAGTTGCTGGTGCCCTGTATAACCTGTTTTATTTCACTGATGTACTCATTTATACTGTCTATTTTATACTGTTGAAACTTTATATTTTGTTTAACCTCAGTAGGACCCTTACATTCCTCGTCACTACCCGACCGAGGCTAGGCTTGACACTTACTTAGTACCGCTGTGGTGTACTCATGCCCCTTCTGCGCATGTTTTTCATGTGTAGATCTAGGTACCGCTACTCAGGCCTATTATCCTTGAAGAGGCGACTGCTCTAGAGACTTTGAGGTACATCTGCCACGTCCGCAGACCCAGAAGTCCCTTTCTATTCTTGCTTTTAGTATTTAGCCCTTCTGTATTTTTCTGTTCTTATTAGACATTCCAGAGATAGAGCTACGTAGTGTTGATCTTAGCTTGTAATTCGTGGGTTTCCGGGTCTTGGATTTACGTATTGGTATGGAGAGTTAAACATGGTGTATGCCGAGTGGCACATTTAAATACTATTATTTATTATTCCTGTTTTAAATTGTTTTACTTCCTCATATTTTGGTTTTTCTTCCACATTTTAGGCTTACCTAGTCGTAGAGACTAGGTGCAGTCACGATGGTTCACGGAGGGCGAACCGGAGTCGTGACAAGTTGGTATCAGAGCTCTAGGTTCATAGGAGTCATGGATCACAAGCCGGTTTATTAGAGTCTTACTGATCGGTACAGAGACGTCTGTACTTATCTACAAGAGGCTATGTAACTGTTAGGAAAATTTCCACTTCATTTGATTTCCTTGTCGTGCAATATTTTGACATCATAATTCTAAACTTCTGTCTTCTATTCTCTCACAGATGGTGAGGACACGTGCTACTCGAGATGATCAGGCACCCGCGCCACCTACTGCAGCCATTAGAGGCCGGGGCCAGGGTAGAGGCCGAGGACACGCACGTGGTATAGCTAGAGCACCTGCGCGAGCTGCCGCCGAGGTAATACCAGCAGTTCCAGCCGGAGTCCAGGCACCTGACACGCCTACTGCTACTACTACTCCAGCTCTTCAGGAGACTCTAGCACAGTTCATGAGCATGTACACCACTTTGGCTCAGGCAGGGTTGTTTCCCCTTGCTGTAGCCACATCACAGGCCGGGGGAGGAGCACAAACTCCTGCTACCCGCACTCCTGAGCAGCGACTTCATGTTGAGCAGGTCCCTAAGGTTATTTCTGTACCGCCTGTAGTGTCAGTTCAGCCCGAGGTCAGGGCAGCAGCTTCCGAGGAGGAGCAGTTGAGGCTTGAGAGGTTCAAGAGGTACAAGCCTCCTATATTCAGTGGTCCAGCATCGGAGGATTCTCTGGGATTTCTTGATAAGTGTTACTGCATTCTCTGTACCATGGGTATCTCAGAATCGAGCGGGGTTTATTTCACTATTGATGATATTCTGGTGTACTCCCAGAGTCGGGAAGATCATAAGCAGCACATGAGGACTGTGCTTCAGACTCTGAGAGAGAAGAAGTTATTTGCTAAATTCTCGAAATGTGAGTTTTTGTTGGATTCAGTGGCATTCTTAGTCTACGTGGTATCAAGTGAGGGTATTCATGTGGATCCGAAGAAGATAGAGGTCGTGCAAAGTTGGCCCAGACCATCCTCAGCTACCGAGATCCGTAGTTTCTGTGGTTTGGTGGGCTACTACCGTCGTTTTGTGGAGGGGTTTTCATCTATTGCAACCCCTATGACCAGGTTGACCCAGAAGGATGCTCCGTTCCAGTGGACGGAGTAGTGTGAGGTGAGCGTTCAGAAGCTCAAGACAGCTTTGACCACCGCCCCAATTCTGATACTGCCTATAGGTTCGGGGTCCTATACGGTCTATTGTGATGCCTCGATGGTTGGCCTCGGAGCGGTGTTGATGTAGGACGATAGGGTGATTGCCTACACGTCTAGACAGTTGAAGATACATGAGAAGAACTACCTTGTTCACGACCTTGAGTTATTTGCCATTGTTCACGCCCTGAAGATTTGGCGCCATTATTTATACTGGGTTCCCTGTGAGATTTATACTGACCATCGGATCTTGCAGCACCTGTTCAAGCAAAAGGATCTAAACTTCGCTTGAGGAGGTAGTTAGAGTTGCTAAAGGACTATGATATCACTATTCTGTATAACCCAGGTAAGGCCAATATGGTGGTCGATGCTTTGAGTCACCAGGCAGAGAGTTTGGGGAGTTTGGCTTATTTACCCTTATGAGAGAGGACTTTGGTGATGGATGTTCAAGCATTAGCTAGCTAGTTTGTGAAATTGGATATTTCGGAGCCTAGTCTGGTTCTAGCTTGTGTGGTTTCTCGGTCTTCTTTATTTGATCGCATTAGGGAGAGGTAGTATGATTACCCTCATTTTCTTGTCCTCAAGGACAAGGCCCAGCACGGTGATGCCATAGATGTGACTATTGGTGATGATAGGGTTTGAGGATGCACAGTCGGATTTGTGTACTCAATGTTGATGGGCTTCGAGAGTTGATTCTAGAAGAGGCCCATAATTCGCGGTATTCCATCCATCCGGGTGCCGCGAAGATGTATCACGATTTGAGACAGCACTATTGGTGGAGGCGAATGAAGAAGTATATAGTTGGATTTTAGCTCGATGCCTCAACTGTCAACAGGTGAAGTATGAGCACCAGAGACCGGGTGGGTTGCTTCAGCAGATAGAGATTCCGGAGTGGAAGTGGGAGCGGATCACCATGGACTTTGTAGTTGGGCTCCCACGGACTTTGAGGAAGTTTGATGCTATTTGGGTGATTGTGGATCGGCTGACCAAGTCCGCTCATTTCATCCCTGTGTGTATTACTTATTCTTTGGAGCAGTTGGCAGAGATTTACATCCGTGAGATTGTTCGTCTGCATGGTATTCCCGTTTCCATCATTTTAGATAGAGGTACTCAGTTCACATCACAGTTCTGGAGAGCCGTTTAGCATGAGTTGGGTACTCGGGTGGAGTTGAGTACAACATTTCACCCTCAAACAGACGGGCAGTCCGAGCGCACTTTTCAGATTCTTGAGGATATGCTCTGTGCGTGTGTGATCGAGTTTGGACGGTCTTGGTATCAGTTCTTGCCATTGGCGGAGTTTGCTTACTGATAACTAGGGATTTTGACGCATTTTATACTCCCTCTTGCTTACGCTTTGATTATAGATTCATACAAAATAATCCCAAAAGTCTCATAAGTTGTGCTTGATTGCAGGCTTGATCAATAAAGTGACAAGATGTCAAAGATCAACACAAAAGGAGTGAAACTTGCACAGGTACCAAAGACAAGACAAACTCAAGAAAAACAGGCCTAGTGCGGCCGCACTACACTTTGTGTGGTCCACACTAGGGAGGTTCAGAGAGATGGTACTTCAGGCATTAAGGCAGTGCGGCCGTAGAAGGTTTTGTGCAGTCCGCGGTGCCCTTGTGCTGTTCATAGTACCATTTTGTGCGGACCGCACTACATTTTGTGCAGTCCGACTGGCCCTTGTGCATCCGCACTACTATTTTGTGTGGTCTGCACTGTCACGATATAGAGGGTGGGTATTCTGAACCCCACCCCTGTGTGGACCACTACCAATTTTGTGCGGTCCGCACTGACCCCTGTGCGGCTGCACTCCATTTTGTGTGGTCTGTACTGGGCTGTTTTCTGCAACTGTCTGCAATTCTTCATGCCTGATCTGCAACTCATTCTATAACACTGCTTTCAACTGTTGCAACGATATTAATGAGTTCATTTGATATTAGTGGGGAATACTCCACCTCTCTCATAGTTTCATTATTTGGGGATGGTGCAGAAAGAGGTGAGGAGGATATTCAGGGAGATGAGGAAGTAGAAGAAGGGGGTGTGCCTCAAGTGGGAGGCGTTTCTAGAACTAGGAAACCTGAAGCTTGGGAGGATAAATTTGTAAGTGACGTAGCATACCATAAGTTTCAGGAGTGGTTGCCAGTTAGAAAATTGATTTCGGAGAGGAGCTTCCGGAGAGGAGCTTCATAGATAGAGTCCTACTACCCCACAAACCTGATGTGCAGAGACAATTTAGGACTACAGTGGGCTGGGAGCACTTGCTAGATGTTTGTGTGGACGTCAATGAACACTTGGTCAAAGAGTTTTATTGCAATGTAGCCCACATCAAAAAGGGCTCCAAAGTGACCAAGGTTCGGAAACTCAAGGTGTTATTTTATGGGAAGTCGATTAATGAATATTTGGGCTTCAATGAGGAGGATGAGACTCTGTATATGGCGAAGATGGAGATGGGCAAGGAGGTCCGTCCATGGATAGCACAGTACCTGGCAATCCTAGGTACAGTCCCCGATTGGTTGACTGCTGGGGTCAACATACTGAGAAGGACCTTGAACTTTGAAGTGAGGGGATGGGAGACTTTTGTTTGTAGCCGGTTAGACCCTACCACTCATGACAACACCCTTCCTCTCCACCGGACTGTATTGGTTGCTTTGATTATGGCGGGGTACCCCATAAATGTGGGGAATGTGATGTCCCGGATTATCACTGTTGTGGGCGCGGAGCATGACCTGAACTATCCTTTCCCCAGTTTTCTCACAATGTACTTTCGGGACTTGAATGTGGACAAAAGGCCCTATGATATCAAGGTCTAGGTGACAACCCCATTTTCCTAGTATAACATGAAAAGGGATGACAACCCCAAGAGCAAGAACTACAAAGTACCAGCTACTGCTCCAACTGGCCAGTCTAAGGAGCCGGTTGAGGTAGTGGCTTCTACTGAGCATACCTCCACATCTCCAGATATCCCTCCCGGTCCATCCACATCCTCAGCCATTCCTCCTGGCCCATCCACATCAGCAGGCCTGGAGATCCATCTACCCGGGCCTATCATATTATTGCCCACCATCTGAGCCAAGCACTTTTGAGTATCAATAACTGGATGAAGACTGCCTCATCCAAGTTGTCCATCTTGACTACCACTGTAGAGGCTCAGTCGGTTCCCCCAGCTCCATAGATCCCATAGTCGATAGAGGATGCACTCAAGGAGATACTTGACAATCAAAAGAAGATCCTCGACACTCAGGCTGCACTCTCAAAGGCAGTTGGTTCACATAGCAAGGCTCTCAAGGAGCTTTCTCGGGAGCACAAGAAGCTGCGAAAGACATGGGCCTCCAAGGAGTCCGTGAAGGAGCTGCGTGTAGATGTTGACAGACTAAAGGCAGATCAGCTGCCTTTAGACTTATTGCTCGAGGACCTAGTCCTAGCAGCTCAGCCACAGCAGGAGCAGACACAGAGGCCTTCGAAGAGGAGGAGGATGATTCCTAGAGCTGATGATGCTATCATCCAGTTGGCGGACCTACCAGAGACTTCCTCTAGTCAGCCACAGGATGTACCAGTTCCATAGCCTATCGAGATCCAAGACCAAGTCCCAGTAGCAGAGGAGCAGACCACCGGGAACTAATCTGAGGTTCCCGTGCACACAGAGGACCTAGGGACCACTCATGATCCTATGCAGACAAACAGGGCTTAGGGAGTCTTCTATATCATTTTTCCTCTTATCGTTTTGATGCTTTATTTAGACTAGTTGGCATTGGAGACAATGTCAGCTTGCATTTGAAAGGGTAGGCCCTACATTTTGGATGACTATATATATATTGATACATTTTTATGCTTTCTTGATTTTTCATCTTTGGTATGTATATTATTTGATATTTAGTTACATTTATCACACTTTTATTTTACTTTGGGTGTGTATATAAAGTTACGTTTCATTGTACATATTCATCCCATTTAATGTATATTCAAATCCCCTCTTTTATATATTTATTCTATTTTCCGCAAATTTTTTCGTTTTTAGCTTCTTATTTATGTTCGTAGCTTTTTGTTTTATTTTCGACGTTTTCAATAAGCCTTTGGTTTTCTTAATGTCACGGTTCTTTCTAAAGGTGTAGTGTTGTGTGAACCGGGTGGCTCTTCCCAATGATAGATAGCGTGACAACCTTCTTAAGGGTTTGAGTCCGTTTTTCCCTTTTTATTTTTAGTAGTTTGTAGTTAAGGATACCTCAAGCGAAGATTCACTTGGGCCTAGCACATTTGCCATTGATCTCATGATCAAGAACAAGTTGTTGTGTTTAGCATGGTGAAAGTCGTGACCTTGAGACTCTTGTGTTGACCAATAATCATCAAATGGTTTTTCGGGACCATTGTGAGCTCAAATAATATCTAAGGTCGTTGTGGTCCCCTGACTCAATGTCTTTAGCAATCCCTTAGTTTGTGTGGTGAGTAACTGAATTGCGAGCCAAGTCCCGATCCATTGGTCTAGAACTTGACCTGAATGTTTGTTGAGGCGAAATCCTAAGTGAATTTTGACTTGAGATGTGATTATAGGCTCTCATTGATCCAAATGATAGTTTGAACAATTCCATAGCCTACCAATGATATGATCCCTAGTTAACCCTTTTGAGCCTTAGACCTTTTTCTTTCAAGATCCATGATACAAGCCTATACCCGTTCTAAAAGATACCCTCTCTTGGCACCCGATCTTTCCTTTAGCACATGGAAAAAGTATAAGTTTGGGGGGAGAGACAAGGATGGCAACAAAATTGTAAAAAGGCACGAAAATGAAAAAAAAGGAAAGGCAATGAAAAAGAAAGAAAAGCAAAAAGACAAAAGGAATGTTCAAATTGAAAAAGAATAAAAAGGGATTCAAGAAAAAGCAAAGAATGAAAGGTGTGAAAAGTTGAGAAAAGAGAAAAAGGTTTGAAATGCATAAGATAGAGTGACAGTATGTCTCTCTAACCCCTTAAAAATAAGTGAAATGACTCAAAGAGTCAAGAGAATGTGTGTCAAATGAATCAAAAGAAGTGCTTAAGGGAAGATGGAACCTACTTAGACAAAAACATGTCCTACCCTGAATCAAAAGCCTTCACAATATCACCACAAAAGTCCTATATGATCTTGAGTTGAATGAAGCTTACATTAGTGGATACTCACATAAGGGGCAAGCATATGGTACTTAGAGCCGGACTTGTGACTTTTTTTTAGAGAGATGAGTGAATTTCCATTAGCCTCATTTTGTGTACCAATATTCTAAAGGTGAGGTTTTCTTAGGGAGAGTTGAGGATGTGTGAGATTGGTTCCACAATGACCAAAGTAGTTGAGAGAGTTCTTTGATGTGTTGAGTCAACTCTTGAAGCTCTTGTGTCGCACTTGATCCATGGTTTTTCAAAGGTTAAATGTTGTTAATGACTCATTTGTATTGAGGGCAATTGTTAGTCCCAAATGATGCTAGTGAGATTACTTTAGGACAGCTAAAAATTTCGTAGATTTTCCCTTAAGAGGTAGGTCTTATTTTGTTTGTTTGAGGACAGGCAAAAGCTTAAGTTTGGGGGAGTTTATAACTAGGGATTTTGACGTATTTTATACTCCTTCTTGCTTACGCTTTGATTATGAATTCATACAAATAGCCCCAAAAGGCTCATAAGTTGTGCCTGATTGTAGGTTTGATCAATAAAGTGACAATATGTCAAAGATCAGCTCAAAAGGAGTAAAACTTGCACAAGTACCAAAGACAAGACAAACTCATGAAAACAGGCCTAGTGCGGCCGCACTACACTTTGTGTGGTTCGCACTAGGGAGGTTCAGAGAGATGGTACTTCAGGCATTAAGTCAGTGCGGCCGCAGAAGGTTTTGTGCGGTCAGCACTGAAGGCAATGTGGCCGCACTACCATTCTGTGCGGTCCGCAGAGCCAAGGTTCAGAAAGGGTGAAGTTGGAGCTTTCAAGCCTCTGCGGTCTGCGGTCCAGTTTGTGCGGACCGCACTAGAAGCCTCCCCGGCCGTGGTCCATTCTGTACAGTCCGCGGAGCCTGAGTTCAGAGAGCCAAGTTTTCAAGTTCAAGAGCCTAGTGCGGCCGCACACCATTTTGTGCGGTCCGCACTGAACCCCGCAGGGGCATTTTTGTCCAGTTTTTCCAGCTTAGTATAAATAGAATCTTTTTCCATTTTTAGGGTATTAGACATTTTAGAACAGCTGGTGCGCTCGTGGGAACGTATCTTGTAGCCATTTTGGGCATTTTTACTTATTTTTTATCATTGAATCTTTGTATTTAGCTTAGCAATTAATTAATATGTGTTCATCTTCATCTATTTCTATGTTTTTCTCTTCAAGTATGAGTAGCTAGACCCATTAGCTAGGGTTGTGGCTCAACCCTAGTGTGGGTAATTGATGGGTGTTGCAATTCAGGGCTAGATTGTCTATGTGCGTTTGCTATTTGGGTCAATTTCATGGTTTAATTACTGAATTCGTGGTAGCAAACACTAGTTTGTGAAAAGTTGACTTGGGCTCTTCTTGAGAAAGAGAGCCTGTGTCTCCGAAATTGATCCAACAATGAATTGGGATGGACTCAAGAGAATTAATAGTCCCAATTAAAGGGTTAAACCTCGAGAGAGTAATATCCGACTTGAACCCTAGTTGCTTGAGCAAATATGCATACTCAATTGGTCTTGAGAAAGTCAATTGGGCAAAATTATTATTTCTACCGAGAGGTGTGAGAGTGGTTAATGTCGAGCAATGGTTATAACATATTCCCCAATCATGTCAATCGTGTCTTCGACGCAATTACCCGTCAATTGGCCACCTGGGTGAAAGTCACTGTTGATACCCAATTTTTTCTTGTATATTTTTATATGCAAATTACCTTTCAAATAGAATATGTATGTATATATAAGTATGTCCAAGGATTTTCTTATTTTTCATTAATTTTTAAAGATTTTTAGATCAATTTATTGCCCTATTTTATCAAGAAAATCTAATAATTATTTCCAAAATTATCATTTTGGCAATTAACTTATTAGATTCTCATATTTATACTAAAATATAGGTAACATAAATTTTTCATATTTTTACAAATTCATTTAGCATTTTTTAAGCTAAATTGCATATAATTGCAATATTAGCCTCTTTTAAGATTTAATTGTAACTATATTTATAAAATTGGCTCCGGTATTTTTATTTTTATAATTATATATTATTAATCATTTTAGCACCTTTAAATTATTTTACTATTTTTTAAAAAATAAATAAGGGAAAAGTGGCTATTTAAATGTTAGCCCATTGCATTTCAATTTTAGCCAGATTTGGCACCCCAATTTCAAATTCAATTACCCAGCCCAAATCCTGAATATACCCGACCCACAACCTATTCAAATAACCTGCCCGGACCCCTTTTTGATCCCAGCCGTTGATCACTTAGATCAACGGCCCATGTTTAACCTTTCCTTTTTTAATTCCACAATACCCCCAAACCCTAATCACTTCTCACCTATAGCCGCCTTTGGATTCCCCCCTCCCAATTCTCTCTCAGAAACCCTAGTCACCTCCATCCACTTCCACCCTAAAACCACCGGAATCTATGGCTTTCAAGGCCATAGAAGTCCTATACCGACCTCCTATAACTCCTACACTTTTGGTTACTGAAGTTTTAAGGCCTGACCACGAAGAAGCTTGGACCAGAGCTTGTTTGTTTCTAGTTCTATGGCCACCTCCGGCCTTGCTCCGGCAAGCCATGACTATTCAAGCCTGATCTCGACTTCTCCTGCTCAAATCAACGACTCTCCAAGCCTTTCCCACCATCTGGTTTCTTCTGAAACCCTAACTTTGAGGTTCTTCTCATTTCTTTAGATCTGTTCTAGATCCGTATTTTTCCTAAACTTTTAAATGGTTTCTCGAGATTTCTTGCAACAAACTATGCTTTCAAAACCTTTATCTTTCCGATTTAGGGTTTTTGTTAAGTTATTCAGATACTTCTCTGATTTTCTTTTTCTCTTGTGTGTTTCTTCTACTATGTTTCTTATTAGTTTCTTCTACTGTGATTTTTATGTGTCTCTCCTAGTGTGTTCTTACGAGTTCTTCTATTGTGTCTGCCTATGTGTTTCTTCTACTATGTTCTTATGAGTTCTTCTACTGTGTTTCGCATATTGTTCTTTTACTATGTTTCTCATGAGTTTCTTCTACTGAAAGATGCATGTTAAAGGTCTGAGTTCCTTTCTGAAATCTCTAAACTTGTTTCGTTAGTATCTTTACCTTGATTACTTGTCCTTTTATCTCTACACTCGATTGATGCCAAGAACCCTAGAATTTGGGGATTCATTCGCGTTTTGAGACCATTGGCTGTTTGATTTGTTTTTTCTTCATCTCTGAACTTGTTTGATTTCAAAAGCAAAAACAAAGCCCTAACTTCTTTGAACCTATTTCGAGTTTCTGAAGTTATCTCATCTACTACTCGATTAGGCTTCCAAAGCTTTATTTCGACCTTTGTTTCTTTATATGGTTCTGATTCCCTGTTAACCTCTTCTAAGGTCTTTCTACTGGACCATTTGTATGTTATTTGATACTCTCTCTCTCTCTTCTACATTGCTGAGTTACTGAGACTGACCTATGTGACTACCATGTTCCTATAGTCTACTACTTACTGATTTTGCAATTGCATGACATTTTTCTTTGTCCTAAATTCAGCCTCGCATACTTGTGTGCTCTTTATATGTGTTGAACTTCCCTCTAAAATGGCTTTCAATTTTTGATTAATTTCAGACTTCCTTTGTGTAAGCCTGATTGATTTCTTTCCTTGTTTGTTGATTTCCCTGTTACTTGGTCGAAAACTTTCCTTAGCCTTTCTGACTTGGTTTATTCATGGACCCGTAATTACAAATCTCAGATTCCTTGATTTACTATGTACTAATTGATTTTTACCATATTTATTTAATCGTATATTTCAAAATTATTCCCTTAAGTAAACTCCTATGTATCTACCCCTAATTGCCTACTTTGCATAAAATGCTTACTTGATCACTTTCCTTAAATAATTTTGTTCATTACCGTTTAAGTTTAAACTTCTTAATTAAAGGAAGTCTCATACTAATTGATTTTAATTGATACCCAGTTCCTTAATTATTTTCTTACCTTCTTTCCGTCGGGTTTCACACTATAAATACCTACTCTTCATTGACACAAACACACCAACACCCATAGTCTTTCTGAACTTATACCCATACTCAAAAGTATTTTCTCGTGTTACTTGTACTGTGGCCTATTTGCAAGTCCTGCTGCCTGCTTTTCTCTATTTGCTTCTTTGAACTGGTATGATCTAATTAAGATTCAGCACCATAATGATATGTTTGTTTAACATTTTTTCCTCTTGCCTCCCTACTGCTTGTGTTTAGTTCAATACTTATTTAGCATTATCCTTCTGCCTGTTCTGTCTCTATTGTGTATTCTAAGTGTGTTTGACAATGATGGTTGTTTGATGCATGATAGTATTAAAGTATTGCTGTCTATGACTCAAATTTGATCCCCTGGGATCATAACCTCATCCTACCATTGTATGTTGTATATTCTGTTGGTTTTGTGAGCATAACAGCATTCCTTATTGCTGCGTATGCCCAGAATCAATTAATACCCAAGCACAATGGCTCTCTGCAATTAGTACCCAACCTCTGAATCCCTTATGTGTGAAGTTATTATTTCAGTAGCACCCCTTTCCCTTTTGCTTTACTCCCCTTGTTCTTCAAGTTTTGTTTTCTGGACTTGCACTCTCTCTTAGCCTTTAACTTCTGCCCCCCTCTTGTGAGCCTTGCCTTGGGACCCATATAGCTCCCTCAGAACTTGGACACTTGAGGGCTGGCCCTTCCACACTGCACTTATCCCTGTTCTAATAATACATTTGGGTGTGAGCACTGCCCGAAGTCCCATTGAGGCTCTTAGGGAACTTTGACACACTCAAATGGGAGAAAGGCTTTGAATCATGATCTCTTGGATTTGGTTTACCTCATAACTCAGTGAGGAAGTCAGAATCAGCCTTCCTCTAGTTGTAATTTTATTTATATTTTTCTGATGTATTCTTATTTTATTCCGGGCTGTAATAATTTATAATAAACTATTGGGGATGGTTAGTGAAAAGGGTGGGTAACTATGTATGCAAAGGGTAGATACCATAAGTATTTTGAATTATGCATATTCAAATGCATATAAAATCATGCCTATAGGTCATCTTGAATTCTGCATATCCCAATTCTCATATAGATACCATGTCTATAGGTATTTTGAATTCTGCATACTCAAATGAATATAGACATCATGCCTATAGGTCGTTCTAAATACCCAATTCTCATATAGAAATCATGTCTATAGGTATTTTGAATTATGCATATTCAAATACATGTAGAAGTCTTGCCTATAGGATTGTTCAATTCTGCGTATTCAATTACACCTAGATAACATGCGTATAGGCCTTAAGCAAAATTGTGCAAACTAGATACCATGTTTGTAGGATTAAAACCAGTCTTATGCATTTAGATACTATACCAATAAGGTTTTCTACATTTTTACACCATGTCTACAAGTTTCAAAATCAGCAATGTATAAAAAGCATGCCTATAGGGGTTTCTAATAAAAAATCTGATTCACCCAGTAATAATGGCTACTATCATCCATATGACTTTTAATCAATTCGTTATATACCGCCTCTCTTTTAACAATCTGATTCTATCACTTAGCAAGTTTAATGAGTATACATTCAAAATAGTTTACTTCGAGCCTTGTTGTTTCCTTGTTTTCTGAATCCAGTAGATACCATGCCTATAGGATCCTTGTCCAATGCTTATGCAAGCCTTAGGGTAAAATTATAAGCTGAATCTATTTCTGTTAATTATTATAACCAGCAGGCAGGCCTGATCCGGACTTCTTATCTGAGTTATGTAATAAACCAAAACTGCCTCAGTAACCGTCCTTCTTCATCTATAATAATCAGACCTAAACAATATGTGTAAGTCATGTTGATTACGTGCTTCTTTGTTCAAGGAGTTATATCTGAGCCTCTGCTTATTATATGCTTTACCTCAACTTGCAATATGTGTTTTGTATGTCGCCTTAGAGTTTTTACCTTTGAAACTACAAATAAGCCCAATATCCCTCCCTTTAGGATTAGTAGTCCTAAATGCCTCCGGGACTGATAGGATTGGGACGGGTAATAACATGCAATAAGTAAACGAGACCAACCCGCACTTTAAATATCTTAACGGGGTGGGAAGGGTAGATATGGATATGATGACCACGCGATAACGTCACGTGTAGCCCCTCATTGAAGAGTGATTACCGGACGTTGTGTGGGGTGATCCATATTTTAGTAAACCTAGGGCCCCCCATTTCCTTTACTCTTATTTCTTTACCATTTTTATTCTAGAATCTGCTTCCTCAAATTGCCCTTTTAACTTTGTCTATTTTCAAACCTTTATATGTGAAATCCCCAACTATTTGAGCTTTATCTGTCTACATGTTAATTGTACCCTAAACTCACAATAATTGTCTAGCCGGGAACCACACTAGTGGATTCTGAGGGGTGCCTAACACCTTCCCCTTAGAATAATTTCAAGCCCTTACCCAATCTTTGGTTACTCAAATCAAACACTCTTGGTATCCTAATGCACCCTAATCATTAGGTGGCGACTCTTCAAATCAAACCCAATTCCCAAAAGGAATGAGTTGTCCCTCCAAATGTCATAAACCCGATTCCTCTAGGAAAAAGGGGGCGCGACAGCATGGCGACTTTGCTGGGGACTTTTAGGCTTTTACCATTTCAAACTATTATTGTGAATTTATGCTTCTTTATGCGCAATTATCTGTTTATTTCTTTCAAGCATTCAATTTTCTTTTCGATTGCAAAACTGACTTGTCTTTTGTTTCTTTCCTTTACTGTTTTCCCTTACTACTGCTTTAAATTATGAAGAAATGTTGTATTTACTGCTTTCATAACATGCAAATACATGACAACCTTCTTTAATTATTGCATAATCATGCTCAACATCATATTCCACTCGTGCCAAACAAAATACCATAGCAACGCTTATAATGAGTGGTTGCGCTCTTCCGATATTATCATCCCTAAATCCAGAAAATGTGTAGTTGCAGTAAAACCGATCGATCAACAGTGTAGTTGACGGTTCCGTGCCTTTCCTCTTTGAGTTGTCCGCTCAAGGGTACCAGTCTAAAACTCCATAGAAACCTTACTCTGTTTAACTGTGCATGCATCATGGTCAAACCTAGCTGAGTCAGTTATGTTGTCCGCATAATGACTCTTTAAGATAGCCTTGTTCAAAGTCCACTGGGTTTCCCTAAAACCCAAATGGACGTTACCACATTCTGTGTATTTATTTGGAGAACTAAATGCTTTATGCTAATTGTTGATGTTAAATAGTCTAGTCTGGCGGGGGTAAGGGCCTAACCTTATTTGTCTTGCAGAAGATGAAGAACAAAGTCCCCAGTTTCGGTATGGTTAGCATGCCCCCACTCTTGCTAGAGTGGTGGAGGAGTCATCCATCAGATGACCAAATCAATGAGTGGAAAGAGAGGGCCGCCAGAGCTAGCGATAAGTTGGAATATCTGGAATACAGTCTGCTGGAATTAGAAGGAAAAGTGAAGAAGAGAGTCACCGACTGCCAGAACGATGAGGGAAACGAAGGAGAGCACTTAGCAAAGGCATTTTTACTAGTGAACCTACGTGAACTGGAGGATTTGATCAACGAGAGCATTCAACCTGAGGAAGGTCCTTCTGGCACCAAATAGATAGGAATTTTCTTTTAAGAAATGTAATAAGTCCAATGGCCATTAGTGACTTTATTTTCTGTTATTTAGTGTCGATTTGGGATTTGTCTATTTTTAATCAATAAAAAGAGGCATTTAGCATTCTAAGTTCTCCAAATCAACTTGTCACTAAGCCTACCTCGGGCACAAAGAGGTTCCCAAATAGGACACGATTTACATTCTTACACTATGTGTTTAAATATCGCAACATTTTCTTATAATCCTCACTAACTTGTTACCTTTTTGTTTTTACTTTTTATTTATTTATTCCCCTCTCTAAAGGTTATTTCGTGCACTCTGGCAACATCATCTTATTCCACGAGATATAGGGGACCTCCACCCACTCCTCCTCTTAGTCCTGTCAGAAACAAGAACAAAGGGAAGATGGAAGATCTGAAGAACACCAGAAAGGAGAACTCAACTGAACGGGTAGAGGTCACTCATGCCCATGGTACTTAGGTTTCCAAAGAAAATGTAACAAAAGCTGCTGAAGCTTCAAGAGGAACTTGATCAGGTTCGAAATCTGGCAAATCTGTCATTTCCTTCACCACTCTGAATGTCAACTTCCCAAATGCTCAAAATCCCACACCTCCACAAAATATCCCAAAGCAACAAAACCATCCCTCTCCTTTCCACCACTGCAACACCTTCCATACTGCAAACAACGCTCCACTACTCATCCCAGAACCCTTGAACTCCACAAATGGCCACTTCCACACCAATCATAATACCCCTATCTATGTGGAGACTATGCCACACTCCATACAACCCGTCTCAAACACACCCGAGGCTGATGATAAAGACTCGCTCATCAGGAACCTAGCTGAAGAACTTAAGAAATTGACTAGCTGAATTCAAGGCGTTGAAGGATGTAAGGGAATTGAAGGGCTGAACTATGAAGATCTTTGCATACAACCCTATGTCGAACTGCCCGAGGGGTACAAACCTCCAAAGTTCGAAATGTTTGATGGTATAGGGGATCTAAGGGTCCATTTGAGAAGTTATTGTGACAAGCTGGTTGGAGTAGGGAAAAACGAGAGAATCCGCATGAAGATGTTCATGAGGAGTCCGAAAGGAGATGCTCTATCTTGGTACATTATCCAAGATCCGAAGAAGTGGTCAAGTTGGGTAGGCATGGCGTCCGATTTTATGGATAAGTTTAGGTTCAACACGGAGAATGCGCCGGAGGAATAGATAAACAAATTCTTTGTTCGGGCTCAAGATCGTAGTATTATGAGTGACTAATGTTATTTGAGAGCCATAAATTCTCTGATCTTATCAAGCTGGGTGAAAGTATTGAAGAGGGCATCAAAAGCGGTATGGTTACGAACTTCGAGGCCTTGCAAGCTACAAATAAGGCTTTGCAGTCTGGTGGCGTGTCCAAGAAAAAAGATGTAGGGGCCATAATGGTTGCACAGAGAACCAAATCTCCTATCAAATACCAAACTTACCCAATACCTCCACTCACATAACAACCAACTCCG
Source organism: Nicotiana tabacum (assembly GCF_000715075.1). Lineage (NCBI taxonomy): Eukaryota > Viridiplantae > Streptophyta > Magnoliopsida > Solanales > Solanaceae > Nicotiana > Nicotiana tabacum. The sequence goes on from NC_134090.1 coordinate 123,881,695, forward strand.
AACTACCAAGCACTATCACCCGTAGACCAAGCTCCACCACCCACTTATCAATTACCTCCGCCTCCCACATATCAGCCTACTTCACCCAGATATTCCCAACCCGCACATGTTTACCAAGCCTACAATACTCAACCATCCCGTTATCAATCACCTCCTACACGCCAAAACTTTCTTAGACCTCGACCAAATTTCGATCATAAACCTCCTAAACAATACACAGCCATTGCTGAACCTATTGACCAGTTGTACGAAATCAAAGCTGCTGGTTACGTCACCCCTATCCCTGCGGTAACCCCTAAGAACCCTTCTCAATGGGTTAATCCAAACAAATCTTGTGCATACCGTTCCGGCATGAAAGGACATACCATCGACGAATGTCGCTCTTTGAAAGACAAAATCCAGAGTTTGATTGACAACAAGATTATTGTGCCAAAGGAACCCACTCCGAATATCCGTAATAACCTGCTACCAGACCACAAGGGAGGAGGCGTTCACATGATTGAAATAGAGGATGATTAGGATCCCGAAGGATTGATCAGTTTGATCATAGAAGGTGATGACCTAAAGAAACCAATAGTTACTCCTAACCCGATCGTGGTCCAGATTCAGCCCTCTGGGGACACTGAGGTAAATATGTCAGTACCACTGGAATTTGAAACAACGTCATCTGCAAAGACACCAGCACCAATTGATGTTGAATTTGTGTCTCGAGCAAATGCACCTGTACCACTCGAAGTTGCAGTTTTACCACCCAAGGAACATGCTCCGTTCGGAGTGAAGATAGCCATGCCGATCCTAGTGGCGATGTCGGCCATGATGATATTCCACACAAAGGCTATACCATGGGACTATACAGTTGAGGCAAGGAGGAAAGGCAAGGTTAGGTTCGAGGAAACTATTGCCACACAGGGTATGACGAGAACTGGTAGTAGTACCCTAGAACACCTAGCTGAGTCAAGCAAGCAGGCCTCCAATCGGTCACCCATCATTGAGACAGGTCCAGACGATCTTTGGAGAAAGATACAGGCCAAGGAATACTCAATCATCGACAAGTTGAACAAAACACCGGCGCAGATCTCCATACTTGCTTTGCTACAAAATTCTGAGGCAAATAAGAATGCTTTGTTAAGGTGCTGAGTAAAGCATACATGCCGAAAAACATTACTGGCATAGAAATGGATAACATGGTCGGACAGGTATTAGAGAGTCACATAAAAAATTCATGAGGATGAGCTACCGCCTAAAGGGTTGGGGCACAACAAAGCATTGCACATCACTGTGCAATGCGAGGATTACTTTATCACCGGGATCCTGATTGATGGTGGTTAGGCTCCTCAACATTTGTCCACTGGTAACACTCAAGAAATTAGGCAAAGGATTGCACGAGATAAAGGATGGAGCTATCAACGTGAAAGCCTTCGACGGCTCCCAAAGATCCACCATTGGGGAGATTAGTCTGTGTTTGCAAATGGGGCCAACTTGGTTCGATGTTGACTTCCAAGTGATAGATGTACCGGTATCTTACAATCTGTTGTTGGGACGACCATGGATTCATGCTGCTGGGGCTGTGGCATCGACACTGCATCAGGCAGTGAAATTTGAATAGAACCATCAAGAGGTAATCATTCACGGCGAGGAAAGCAATCCTATATACAGTTGCAAGACCATTCCGTCAATCGAAGGAAGAAGGAAGCTAGGAGGAGAAACTTACCATCACATCGAAAGGGTGAATGTTGTTGACAAAAACAAATGGTGGGATAACAGGATCGAGAGTATACTGAATTGGTGTGGGTACGAACCTAGCAAAGGGCTCGATAAAAACCTCCAAGGAATTGCTAAGCCCATAAAACTCAAGAAACATGGCACCACCTTCGGTCTGGGATATAAGTACACCTAGGAGGAATTCAACCACTGGTCGCCACCGTGGCGCGGTCCTTACTATCTGCTGGAGCAGCCAGTACCATACTTGGAGCGGACTTTCCAACTGGCCGGTGTTATCTATGGGTCGGAAGAAGAAAAAGCACTTGCATCGGTGAGAGATTTGTTCATAGAAGACAATGACATGGACTGTTATGTTGTTCTCGAGGAGGAGGGGGAGGAAGGCCCTTCCATACAGGCCGTAAGCAGAGGGGCCCGCCTCAATAACTGGACCATCAGGACAACCAGATCCCGACGAGCCTCGGGGTAGCAAGGCTAAAACAAGCACTGTTTTAATTTACTAAAAATTTTTATTTTCCCATGTTTTCAATTCCTGCAATAAGATCTCCAATGTTTAAAACACTTATGCAACTTATCAAAGCATTTTGATTTTTCTTATGAATCAACACTTGTTACTATTATTTTCTCTAATTAATTCACTTATACAGTATTACTATTACTTATCTTGATGAACCGATGACTGTGACATGCAACAAGACAATGCAACAAACGGACATAGATTGAGAGGAAAATGATATACCAGAAGAGATTGTTAATGAAATTGAAAGTTTTGAGAACAAACCTAAGTCCAACTTGGACGAGACTGAGGTCGTTAACCTGGGAGATGCAGAGAATGTCAAAGAAACACGAATCAGCGTCCATTTGTCACCGTTAGAAAATAAAGAGTACACAGAATTTGTAAGGGAATATGAGGATATATTCGCTTGGTCATATGACGACATGACTGGTCTAAGTACATCTATTGTGGCTCACAAACTGCAAACCAATCCAACATGTCCACCAGTAACGCAAAAGCTGAGAAAGTTCAAGCCTGATATGAGTCTGTCACTAAGCAGGTCAAAGCTAAAGTTCTTAGGGTAGTAGAATATCCAACATGGTTAGCCAATATCGTGCCAGTACCAAAGAAGGACGGGAAGGTCAGAGTCTATGTCGACTACTGGTATCATCAGATCTAGATGGATGAAGAAGATGCTGAGAAAATGGCTTTCATTACACCATGGGGGATGTACTGTTACAAGATGATGCCGTTTGGATTAAAGAATGTTGGGGCCACCTACATGAGGGCCATGACTACCATTTTCATGATATGATACACAAGGATATAGAGGTATACGTAGACGATGTTATCATCAAGTCCAAAAGGCCACTGATCACATGGAAGATTGAAGGAAGTTCTTCAATAGATTGAGAAGGTACAACCTGAAACTAAATCCCGCAAAGTGTGCATTCGGGGTTCCTGCTGGGAAACTACTTGGGTTCATTGTAAGTCGCCGAGGAATAGAACTAGATCCATCAAAGGTCAAATCTATTCAAGAATTGCCACCGCCAAAGAACAAGAAGGACGTGATAAGTTTCTTGGGGAAACTTAACCACATCAGCTGGTTCATAGCACAATCTACTGTTATTTGTCAGCCAATTTTTAATATGTTAAAGAAAGACGCTGCTACCAAATGGACTGACGACTGCCAAAAAGCTTTCGACAGAATTAAGGAATACTTGTTAACACCACCAGTCTTAGTCCCACCCGAGCCAGGTAGACCCTTATATACTCTACCTTGCAGTATTGGATGGAGATTTCGGTTGCGTTCTGGGGAAACATGTTGAAATGGGGAGGAAGAAGTAGGCCATTTATTACCTCAACAAGAGTTTACCCAGTACGAGGCCCGGTATTCTATGTTAGAGCGCACCTGTTGTGCATTGACTTGGGTAGACCAAAAGTTGAGGCACTACTTCTGTGCCTATACCACATATCTCATATCAAGGATGAATCCCTTGAAGTACATCTTTCAGAAGCCCATGCCCACTGGCAAGCTAGCCAAGTGGAAAATCCTGTTGAGCAAATTTGACATTGTTTACGTCACTCAGAAGGCAATCAAGGGACAGGAACTAGCAAATCACCTTGCTAAAAATCCCATAGATGAAGAATACGAACCCCAAAAAATGTATTTTCCTGATGAAGATGTATCGTTCATAGGAGAAGACATTGCGGAATCCTATGACGGTTGGAGAATGTTTTTTGATGGAGCAGCAAATTTCAAAGGAGTTGGCATAAGAGCAGTCATAATATCAGAAACCAGTCAGCATTATCCTATGTCCGCCAAGCTCAGGTTTCCCTTCACCAACAACATGGCCGAGTATGAAGCCTGCATCCTAGGGCTCAAAATTGCCATTGACATGAACATTCAAGAGTTGCTAGTGATCGGAGATTCAGACCTACTTATACATTAGGTCCGGGAAGAATGGGTAACCAAGAACTCCAAGATACTCCCGTATCTGCACTATGTATAGGAATTGAGAAAGAGGTTCACAAAGACGGAATTCCAACATGTTCCTAGAGTCCAGAATGGGTTCGCCGATGCATTAGCAACCCTGTCCTCTATGATACAACATCCAGATAAAAACATCATTGATCCTATTCTGGTAAAGGTCCATGATCAGCCAGCCTATTATGCTCAGGTTGAAGAAGAAGCAGACGGAAAGCCTTGGTTTCATGATATCAAGGAATACTTGGCAAAAGTAGAATATCCGAAACTTGCAAATCCTACCCAGAAGCGCACACTTGGAGGTTATCCAATAATTTCTTTCACAGCGGAGGAATCCTATATAGGAGGACTCCTGATTTGGGATTACTAAGGTGTGTCGACGCGAAAGAAGCATCCAAGCTATTAGAGGAGATTCATGCAGGAACCTGTGGTCCACATATGAATGGTTTCGTCTTAACAAAGAAGATACTTCATGCTGGTTACTTTTGGATGACTATGGAAATGAACTGCATCTAGTATGTCCGAAAATGCCACCACTGTTAGATACACGCAGACATGATAAAGGTACCTCCAAACGAGCTTAATGCAACAAGCTCACCATGGTCATTCGCCGCCTGGGAAATGGATATTATTGGACCAATCGAACCTGTCGCATCAAACGGGCTCTGGTTTATCTTGTTAGCAATTGACTATTTTACCAAATGGGTTGAAGCAGCATCTTATAGAGCAGTAACCATGAAGGTCGTGGCAAACTTTGTCCGCAACCACATTGTTTGTCGATTCGGGATTCCAGAGTCAATCATTACCGACAATGGCTCCAACCTTAACAGTGACTTGATGAAAGCCATGTGTGACACTTTCAGAATCAGACACAAGAATTCTACAGCCTACAGACCCCAGATGAACGGAGCAGTAGAAGATGCCAATAAGAATATCAAGAAGATATTGAGGAAAATGATAGAAAAGCATAAACAGTGGCACAAGAAGCTATCATTCGCTCTTCTAGGGTATCGCACCACAGTCCGCACATCAACAGTGGCAACCCCCTATATGCTGGTTTATGGTAAAGAAGCAGTCATTCCCGCTAAGGTAGAAATTCCCTCTCTAAGGATCATATAGGAAGTTGAACTCGACGACGCAGAGTGGGTGAAAAATCGTTATGAGCAGCTATCCCTCATAGACGAAAAGAGGATGAATGCAATTTGCCATGGCTAACTTTATCAGAACAAAATGTCCAAAGTCTTCAACAAAAGAGTCAAGCCAAGACAGTTCACACCGGGGCAGCTGGTGTTAAAGAAAATCTTTCTACATCAAGATGAAGCCAAAGGGGAAATTCTCTCCCAATTGGAAGGGTCCATACATTGTCCACCGGGTTCTGACAGGAGGAGCCCTTATACTTGCATAAATGGACGGAGAAGTCTGGCCAAAGCCAATTAATTCAGATGCAGTCAAGCGTTACTATGTGTAATCTTTATGCTTTCCTATATGATGTAATTTGAACTACGCCTGACATGATTCTCGTTTAAGAGGGGATACGTAGGCAGCCCTATGGGTTCGGTCACAATGCAATAAAAATTTCATTTCCCCTGCAATTGGAAACTAGGGCAAAATTTTGAGGAGGACCCTCAAAATTCCAAAGTAATTTTAGCCAATCATCACAAACAACAGTCAAAAGCATCAACACAGTAAATTGGGGCAAAATTTTGAGGAGGACCCTCAAAATTCCATAACAAGACGGGTTGCAATGTCTTGAACCACGTCGCAGTCGTTGGTTCATCAAAAGAAAACTATTCATAATTATGTTTTTATGTATGCCTTTACTAAATCATACATGTTTATTACCAAAATTGCCTTGTTTGGCAATGCTACCCCAATGATACATGCAGTATCACCAGATCAAAGCCGAGCAGGTCAAGTAGAGCCAGCGGGAATACCAACTAACCTCCCCTCGTTACAAAACTCACAACTTTTCTGTGGACGCAGGCACTTGAGTTGCAAAATCATCGAATACACTATACACTCACGAGACTCACATTGCTCAGAAATACAACTCTCAGAACCGTGCACTTACTCACAGCTGCTATTCGCACATAGTGTCCCCAACAGACACAGTATCCCCAGCAGTCGCAATATCGTAATCCGCTATCAGCTAAGAAAATTCTATTATCATTTTGCCCTTTTACTTCATGCATAAGGCTACCATTCTGTCTTCCGAGGTTAAGCTCTACCTCCGTCTACACTCTTGCATTACATAAGGCTACCATTCTACCTTCTGAGTTTAATCTCTACCTCCATCTGCATGGCTGAAAGATCGCCACCTTATTTGCATGGCTGAATGATCGCCACCTTATTTGCATGGCTGAAAGATTGCCACCTTTACATTTGCATGGCTGAAAGATCGCCACCTTATTTGCATGGCTGAAAGATCGCCACCTTTACATTTGCATGGCTGAAAGATCTCCACCTTATTTGCATGGCTGAAAGATCGCTACCTTACATTTGCATGGCTGAAAGATCGCCACTTTTACATTTGCGTGGCTGAAAGATCGCCACCTTATTTGTATGGCTAAAAGATTGCTACCTTTACATTTGCATGGCTGAAAGATTTCCAGTTTTACATTTTCATGGTTGAAAGATCGCCGCTCTATTTACATTTGCATGGCTGAAAGATCGCCACCTTTACACTTGCATGGCTGAAAGATCGCCACCTATTGCATCCCATCAGCTGAAAGATCGCCACCTACTGCATCTCATGGGCTGAAAGATCGCCAAATCATCCGAAGGCGTCATTGTTCGGAGGCACCATTTTCATAGCCCGAGAACATCATATCATGGCCTAAGAACCCCTTTTAATCTTTTGCATATCATTATTCAAAGGCATCATAGTTCGTAGGCATCATTCGCATTGCCCCAAATTACCACAGCCCTATTCGACATTGACCATTCACCCCGTCCTCAATATCGCATCTGTTTTTGAAAAGTCTCCATCGGCATACTCCGCCGGCAGATCCTAAACTACATATGGCCTGATTCCTGTAAGACCATGGATATGTGGGTAGCTCAGAAGCTAGAGTACGGCCTAAGTCTCCTCGAACCATTTCGTTCGGTCAAAATTGGCCATCATATCTTTACCCGACAACTCTTTCATCCTTCTAGGGTAAAGAGGGGCAGCTGTTGATACCCAATTTTTTTCTATATATTTTTATATGCAAATTACCTTTCAAATAGCATATGTATGCATATATAAGTATGTCCAAGGGTTTTTTTATTTTCCATTAATTTTTAAAGATTTTTAGATCAATTTATTGCCCTATTTTATCAAGAAAAACCCAATAAGTATTCCCAAAATTGTCATTTTGGCAATTTACTTATTAGATTCTCATATTTATACTAAAATATAGCTAACATAATTTTTGCATATTTTTACAAATTCATTTAGCATTAAGCTAAATTGCATATAATTGTAAAATTAGCCTCTTTTAAGATTTAATTGTAATTATATTTATAAAATTGGCTCCAATATTTTTATTTTTATAATTATATATTATTAATCATTTTAGTACCTTTAAATTATTTCCAGAAAGTATTTTACTATTTTTTATAAAATAAATAAGGGAAAAATGGCTATTTAAATGTTAGCCCATTGCATTTCAATTTTAGCCAGATTTGGCCCCAATTTGAACCCAATTTCAAATTCAATTACCCAACCCAAATCCTGAATCTACCCGACCCACAACCCATTCAAATAACCCGCCCGGACCCCTTTTTTATCCTAGACGTTGATCACTTAGATCAACGGGCCATGTTTAACCTTTCCTTTTTTAATTCCTCAATACCCCCAAACCCTAATCACTTCTCACCTATAGCTGCCTTTGGATTCCTCTCTCCCAATTCTCTCTCAAAAACCCTAGTCGCCTCCCTCCACTTCCACCCTAAAATCACCGGACTCCATGGCTTTCAAGGCCATAGAAGTCCCATACCGGCCTCCTATAACTCTTACACGTTTGGTTACTGAAGTTTCAAGGCCTGACCACGAAGAAGCTTGGCCCAGAGCTTATTTGATTCGAGTTCTATGGCCACCTCTAGCCTTGCTCCGACAAGCCATGGCTATTCGAGCTTGATCTCGACTTCTCCTGCTCAGATCAACGACTCTCCAAGCCTTTCTCATCATCTGGTTTCTTCTGAAACCCTAACTTTTGAGGTTCTTCTAATTTCTTTAGATCTATTCTAGATCCGTGTTTTCCCTAAACTTTTAAACGGTTTCTCGAGATTTCTTTCAACAAACTATGCTTTCAAAACCTTTATCTTTCCAATTTAGGGTTTTTGTTAAGTTATTCAGATGCTTCTCTGATTTTCTTTTTCTCTTGAGTGTTTCTTCTACTATTTTTCTTTTTAGTTTCTTCTACTATGATTTTTATGTGTCTCTCCTAGTGTGTTCATATGAGTTCTTCTACTGTGTCTGCCTATGTGTTTGTTCTACCATGTTCTTATGAGTTCTTCTACTGTGTTTCACATATTGTTCTTTTACTATGTTTCTCATGAGTTTCTTATACTGAAAGATGCATGTTAAAGGTCTCAGTTCCTTTTTTAAATCTCTGAACTTGTTTTGTTAGTATCTTTTCCTTGAATACATGTCCTTTCATCTCTACACTCGATTGATGGCAAGAACCCTAGAATTTGGGGATTCATTCGAGTTTTCAGACCATTGGCTATGTGATTTGTTTGTTCTTCATCTCTGAACTTGTTTGATTTCAAAAGTAAAAAAAGTTCTAACTTCTTTGAACCTATTTCGAGTTTCTGAAGTTATCTCATCTACTACTCGATTAGGCTTCCAAAGCTTTGTTTCGACCTTTGTTTCTTTATATGGTTCTGATTCCCTTTTAAACTCTTCTAAGGTCTTTCTACTGGACCCATTGTATGCTATTTGATACTCTACCTCTTCTACATTGCTGAGTTACTGAGACTGACCTATGTGACTACCATGTTCCTATAGTCTACTACTTACTAATTTTGCAATTGCATGACGTTTTTCTTTGTCCTAAATTCAGCCTCGCATACTTGTGAGCTCTTTATATGTGTTGAACTTCCCTCTAAAATGACTTTCAATTTTTGATTAATTTCAGACTTCCTTTGTGTAAGCCTGATTGATTTCTTTCCATAATTGTTGATTTCCCTGTTACTTGGTCAAAAACTTTCCTTTGCCTTTCTGACTTGGTTTATTCATGGACCAGTAATTACAAATCTCTGACTCCTTGATTTACTATGTACTAATTGATTTTTACCTTATTTATTTAATCGTGTATTTCAAAATTCTTCCATTAAGTAAACTCCTATGTATCTACCCATAATTGCCTACTTTGCACAAGA